>NW_019154112.1:16243035-16557834 GCF_002288905.1 Enhydra lutris kenyoni | reverse complement strand
GGAGCAGAGAGCCCGATGCGGGGCTCGATCCCAGGACCCTGAGATCATGACCCGAGCCGAAGGCAGAGGCTTTAACCCACTGAGCCACCCAGGCACCCCTTTGCTATAACTATATTAAGTCATAGAATACACATGTTAGAATTGAAGCAAAATCATTTAATACATTCCTTGTTTCATTACACACAATTCTATAAGAATCCTTTAGTCTTATTATAATCTTTCTTTAAAGAAAATAATAATCTTTAAAGGTAAACCAAACCATCTACCTAGACGTTCTTTGGCAAAAAGTCAACTTAGTAAAAGAAGCACAAAGAGGATATACTAGAACTGCAATACTTTACCATTATGCCCCTGAAAACTATGCAGGTTTTGGTATCATGTTTCAGATATTTATCCTCTCTCTGATTCTTTGTAATTGGAAGATAAAAACAAGAGTGTGGTTGGGAGAAGCGATGAGATAATACTTATAAAGTGATTTACATGGTCCTGGCACAAAGTAAACTCTTAGGAATTATTTGCTATTATTATCCTGTATTATCTGATGCTTTAATATGTTTCTTAGCATAGTGGAGCACATTTTTCATTATATTATGATAGTGCTTTAAACATTTTAATCGGAAAAGAGTAATGATAGAAAAATTTTTTATAGAAAAACAAAAGAACTGTGAAGAACCCAGATTTCTGTTTTTTAATTTTCAGTGTTCACATACTACCTGCTTATAAAGGGATTTCCATAGAAAGAGATTAGGGAATATGCAATATAAAAAAATAAATTCATAGTTTATACTGAAATTTATAATATATTATTGTCTATGGATCATGAAAATATAAAATCTGACTTTATGATACTTTTTGTTAAATGGCTTTCAACTGTGGTTAAAGGCTTTCAAATTCATATTTAAAAATACTAGTGTCTCATGGTTAGATAATTGAGATTTTTCCTACTTACATAGATATGTACACTGTACACATAAACATGTATAGTTTTCCCAAGATGTAAATAAATCATTTAAAATTTATGCAAAATAGAAAAATGTTTGCCAACACATTGAAAAAATATAAAAATCTACTATAAAATTTTTAATATAAAAATCTACTAGGGGCACCTGGGTGGCTCAGTGGGTTAAGCCTCTGCCTTCGGCTCAGGTCATGATCTCAGGGTCCTGGGATCAAGCCCCACATCTGGCTCTCTGCTCAGCAGGGAACCTGCTTCCTCCTCTCTCTCTGCTTACTTGTGATCTCTCTTTCTCTGTCAAATAAATAAATAAAATCTTAAAAATAAATAAATAAAAATCTACTAACTTCTTATTTTTGTTTTAGGTATTTGTTAATGCAATGTTTCTTCTATCACCTTACATTAATAGACTACTAACTATTACTTAATAAGTATTCTGGTGTTGTTCTTAAAAAACTTATTAAGTAATAAGGCATAAGATGGGCTATTATTTCCTCGTTAGAATTTTCAAGATTTGGCTTCTAATCTTAAATATTTTTATATAAAACTGGTTACATATCATATCTCTCCTTAGAAAGGTTGTTTCCTTTATGGATTCATGATTAATCTTTGGAGTATACATGCTTCATGAAGAAGCCTCACTAACGAAAAACATAATGACAGCAACTCTAGCACACTTTGGCACAGTCAGGGAAGGCAGTCTTCCAGCAAAGCTATTAATGTCAGGACTAATTGAGTTCTCAGAATTTTGTTAATTATTAGAATGTTTATTCATATTAAAAAATTTCTGTCCCTCTCTAGCATGAACTGAAATTATGAATTAAGAAGTGGACAATAATTACCCTTCCTTCTCATGAAAGTGGGAATCTGGGGTCCAAGCGAAATTATAGTTCAGGGAGCCTGGCCAAGATAAGTGGGCTGCAATACAAACTACCACAGAAACCAAGGGAGTTATGGTACAGCAATTAAAAAGTCATACATAACAAGCTCAAGAGCAAGGCAGAGAATCCAGATATGAAGCATTAGAAAAGGAATTTGAAGACATCTGATGCTAGAAGATAGAGGGCAGCCGAGAGAGATTCCTTTCTTTAGTGTATTTGCCTATCAATGCTGGCTGGGGCAAAACAGATAAAGCAGGAAGTGTATATAGGAATTACGTTTGACTCTTTCATATTTCTGGGGAATTGCTTAGAAAGAGAAGGAGAAGGACAGGAGCAAGAAAAAGAAGGAGGAGGAAGCTGGAGGAGCGACAGAAGGAGACTAATGCCGTGTATAACAATATGATTCACTAAAACTGAGGAGGAATAGTCCTGTGTTTGCTTTGGCAACACATATACTGAATTTGAAGAGGAAGAGTCCGAAGTTAATATATATTGAGTGCCTATTACATGCTAAGCACGGTACCATGTGCTTTAAAAGTTTCTCCCCAAGGAAAATACATGCAAAGTAATTTTTTTTTTAATTCCTGTGACAAATATCATGGTGATTTACCATAGATGGTAATATCTAACTGCCTAATTTTACCGCACAAATCAATATTTTATAATACATACTGGAAGTGACTTTTCTCATAGATAACAAAGGCAAATTCCTATAAATCTGACTCCAAATATTTATACTTTTAACTGCTTTATGATTGATGATGACAGAACCCTTTGCTGTGTGGTATGTATATCTTTCCAGCATTCAAAGCAAGATATGAATGCTCCAAGTCAAAAGATTATAAGGAATATTAATACAAGGTCTTTTTAAAATTCAACACAGTGCAAAAAAGTATGTGGTATTACTAGAAATGAAATCACTAGACAGATGAAAGATTTATAAATATTGAAAAAGCAACACTACTCTTTAGATTTTTTTTCAGAATATTAATGACTAAAACATTGGGAACTGAGATTAGCATTAATGTTAAAATCACAGTAAAATGGACAGTGCTTGGAAGAGTACAAATGTTCTGCAAAAATTTTATATAGAACATCATTTCTTATTATATACAAACCTATCATTTTTTTGTTTTAATTCTGCATAATATATGGTGAAGTTATTTTAACAAAGGACACTTTTAAACTATACCAACAAAACAAGTGCCAAACCGATAAAACATTTTAAATTAAACATTCTTATTTGGTTTATAGAAACATTATAGTTTCCTCTGTATTGAGCTAACTATTTATTAGGTTGAAATGATGAAAATTAACCGATGTTTAGAGTGAGGGGGTACAGTGGATAATAGTGCTGTTCAGAATATCATCCACTGTAAAGATGCTTTTTATGGGATTTATACTGTTCAGAAACAACTATAGCTACAAATTCACAATGCAGTTTAGTTTCAAAAAGAAGATTATGCATGCATATGTAGCTTTGTTTTCTTAAAATGAAAAGTAACAAAATAAAACACAATTACCTAAAATATATATTTACTTGACAGAGATTAGATTTATTGCAATGATCATTTCCTTTAGTATAAAACAAACCTCAATCCTACTAGGTATTTTTAAATTTTCAGAAATGTTATTAATGATCCCATAGGATAATATGAAAATGATTTTCCTTTTTATTTAAACTTTTATGCAAATAATAGCTAATAGCAAAAATTTATTGAGACTTCTGTGTGCCAGTACTGGTCTAAATACTTTCTTGACTAACTTCACATTTAATGTCCAATTTAATATTTGTAAACCACCTCACCAGGTAGATACCATTATCCTCTTTACAGATGACAAAAGACAAGACAGAGAGAGCTTAAATACGTTGCCTGAGATAACATATTTAGTGTTCCAAAGGCAGAATTTATAACAAGAGCTTATAGTCTTAAACTCTAATAAGGTTCAATATAAAGGTGACTGTTCTGCTGATTTCTTATAAAAGTAAACCAAAAGTTAAGTATTAACACTTAGTTATTAAATATACACTTATAGGACATATGCTAATTTCTGTTCTAAGAACTTTGTGTATATTAACCCATTTAATGCCAATAGGTGAAAAACACAGAGCTGAAATACACACCACCTTTATTTTACAGGTAAGAACACTGCAGCTGGGGAAAGAGAACCAAGATGCTAACTTTGATATCTGACAAATACTAACATTATTGTACTATTTGTTTTATGGTACATATAACTCAGAGTTGTTTTTTTTTAATTGACATCAATAGTTACATTAATTAGTTACACACAGGGTGTGATATCCCTATCCTGGAGATGAGAAAAGGCAGGATGTGAAAGATGCATTGATGAAACTTCCTAAATAAAATAAATAGTAGGACCAACACCCATGTATTCATTTTCTAACTATTAACGATTTCTTCTATGTGAGTTATTAAATACTCGTATATGGTTGTTCAAACTTCTTTTCATAGCCATTTTTAAAAGCCGCACAGTATGTCTGAAACTGTGCTGGGTTCTTGGAACACAAAAATAAAAATGTGTCACTTTGCTTATAAATGGGGAACCTGAATCCCCAGTTCATGCCTGTTGTTGTGTTCCTTTCTATTCAGTATTTGTCATGAGCAAGACTGTCCTGACTGGGGTAATGAATTCTATCGCTACCTTGCTTAAAGACCCAAAAATTTAATCATGAGAGAGACACGGACTTACTCTTAAATTCCTTAAGTATTATCTGGAAGAATGTGAAGGTGCCACATGTGTGTGGAAGAGCATTTCACTCTACCCAGGGAGTTACCCGAAAGACCCACCTCTGGGGTGCAGGCTTACAGGCAGAATGCCACTTCATCTGGTAGGCAGAGTGATGATAGACATGGACAAGTCATGTACAGAAAGGCAAATAAATCAGTACATTTGGCATATAGCAGACATAGAACAAAGTGGGGGAACTGATATGGGTCAAGTTAAATTTTCAGTAAGTGCATTTTGTGCTTTTAGCATTATTCTAGGGACTGAGCATATAATGATAAAATGGAGAGAACTTACTCTCCTGTATGGCAATGTCATAATGCAAGCAAATTAAAGAAGCATTGGAAGGAGACTTCGAAAATATTAGTGGATTAGAATAGCACACCTAGAGCATTCTTCTGTTGTAATTGGTATTAAGAAAATATTTTTTAAAAAGGAAAATATTTTGCCACACTAATTTACTATGCTTAGAGGACTACTTTGAACACTGAAAGACAAAAAGGAAGTTTCCTTTTCTCTTTCTTTCTTTCTTTCTTTCTTTCTTTCTTTCTTTCTTTCTTTTTCTTTCTTCCTCTTTTTCTTTTTCTTTTACTTTCTTTTTCTTCTTCAATTTTTTATTTAAATTCTAGTTAGTTAACATATAGCATAATGTTGGTTTCAGAAGTAGAACCTAGTGATCCATCATTTACATTCTTTCTTTTTGTTTAAAATTTTTATTTCTGATTCAGAAGACTTTATCACTTAATAAACAGCTAATAAATTAGCAAACTGCAGCAAGTATGATTCTAAACAAAAAGGGACATAAAAACCAAACAGCAGAGCTACAAATCATAATAATTAAATGTATGGGATAGTCTAAAGGGTCTTTCCAGAAGCCCATAAAAAGAGAAAATCTCACAGCTAGAAAAGGGAGGCAAGGTTATAAATAAGCATAAGTAAAGGCAAACTGTTGACTAAATTGCAGGAAAATAAAAGACAGAACCGAAAAAGAAAACTACTTTATGATAGAAATGTAGAATATTTTGCTAAATGAGCAATACTCCATTCAAAAGAAATTATTAGGTATTTTGTAAATACATCATTACCTTTGACAATCTCTTCCTAAGCTCTTGAAATCTCTCTATACTGGGGTGTTGGCTGACTCCGTCAGTACAGAATGGGACTGTTGATCTCAGGACTGTGAGTTCAAACCCCACATCAGGGTAGAGATTACTTAAAAAAAAAAAAAAAAAAAAAAAGCTTTCCATATTGGTAAGTCCCTTTTATTAACCCCACATTATTTAGGAGGCGAGATCCTTTATTCCCATTGCATTCTATCTTCACTGAATTGGATCTCAACAATCTGACTACAGTCAATATCATATCAGAGATGACCAGAAAAATTCTCCTCTCTACACTTTAATATTTCTCCCCAAATAATATCTCTAGGAGACACTGGAAGAAAAATAGGTCTTTTTCCTTCTTTCCAGAACCATCGTCTCCATAATACAAAGGGCTCATAATCAGAACCTGGATAACTAGGAAAGTCCACAGTTTCCAGAGGAGTCAGTTGCCACTATAGGAAGGTACTGTTTCAGCTTATTTTGTGAGACCCATGGCCAAGATCGTCTTCACCAGAATATGGTAAGTTGAATATTTTTTTTTATTCAGTGCAGTGTTAGTAAGATTCACATATAACAAAGATGATTTCCTACTTTCTATGTACAAAATCAATTACTGAATTGAATACATTTCTGTGCATTCTCTCCTCCTCATCCCATTACTCATGAAGAAAGGAAGTTATCTCACTTGTTCTCTTGGTGACTAATTTCCTTGTCTGTCTTTCCTCCAATCATTCTCCAGAGTATGTTCTTTAATGCAATCTGATCACAGCACTCACTTGATTAAAAGCCCCATGAGAGGGGTGCCTGGGTGGCTCAGTGGGTTAAAGCCTCTGCCTTCGGCTCAGGTCATGATCCCAGGGTCCTGGGATAGAGCCCCACATCGGGCTTTCTGCTCGGCAGGGAGCCTGCTTCCTCCTCTCTCTCTCTGCCTGCCTCTCTGCCTACTTGTGATCTCTGTCTGTCAAATAAATAAATAAAATCTTAAAAAAAAAAAAAAAGCCCCATGAGATAATTCATTACCTTCTGTAGAATGAAGTCCAAATGATTTAGGTATATTCTCAGACTTTTACTACCTAGTTTCTCTGGAATATCTTTCCTCATTTCCCAGGCACCTAGCTTTCAGGATTATATTCTTCTTTCCTATATGGTGTACCACAGAGTTATGTCATTTCTTGTTTCCCTCTCTGCTCTTTGTTTCTGCCATTCTACTACAATTTCCTTTTATTCATTCCTTTCTCTTATATTTAGCACTAATGGAATCCAAATAAATTGTTGTTAGTTGAGTGACTGAAAAATGAATGACTGAGCAAATGGAGAGACCTGTCCCTGACTGTGGTTTGGTACTGCATGCAGCCTTTAGCCTTTCATATCTCTAGTTACTCAGTATAATTGGGTTGGAAAGAGCTCTATTAAAATTGGAACATGTCGGGGCACCTGGGTGGCTCAGTTGTTTAAGCGTCTGTCTTCAGCTCAAGTCATGATCTCCAGGGTCCAGGGATAGACCTGCTCAGCGTGGAGCCTGCTTCTCCCTCTCCATTTACTGCTCCCCCTACTTGTGCTCTCTCTCATGCTTTCTTTCTTCTCTCAGGCTTTCTGTTGCATGTGCACTCTCTCTCAAATAAATCAATAAAATCTTTAAAAAAAATTGAAACATGTGGCCTCACATCCCAATTTCATTCTTTATCTCATGAATATTATATTCTTTGTCTTCTCTGGGCCTGCCTGCCAACCTAACAAATGAATGGTTTCCTTACAGAAGAGTTATAAGCATCAAATATGGTTAATGTATGCAGGAACTCTTGATAACTTAGGTAAATATGTCAATTTATAAGACACCAGTGTTGATTATTCTGTTACTATTCTAAAACTGGTTGATCCTGATGTGATTTATGTGGCACACTCATAAATCATTGTCACATGTAAGATAGCAGAAGTAGCCAGCTTACCTCTCTCAATAGCTGAACAAGATTGCATATGCTTTTAACGCTGAGATAGTGAATAGCAGATTCCTTAGGAATCCATTTTACTCTGGTGTGGTCTAGACATACACAGGGGGAGCATAATTTCCATGAAGCCAGGAGGACCAGGCCAGACATCTCAGCACCTTTCCTAGGTTCCACCTCTATGCTACTTTCTTCTGCATGTGCTTTGTAATCACATATCCTAAAGTGACATCAAAAGAGAGGATCTCAATGTGGGCTTGGAAGATGACAATAACATAGAATAGCATGTGCTTCAGTAGCAGGAAAATTGAGTCTTGAATTAGGCTTTAACAAATATAAATAATTTGGATAAATTAAAATGGAAACTAAAAGGCATTCCAGGCTAGAAAAGCTCTTAAATGAATCCTACCATTAGAAAAGAAAAGTCAGTGGGAAACTGGACAAACTTGATGGCCGCTATGGTGGTTTCTGCTTTGCTCTGTAGAACTGACAGCATGAGATATTTATAAATACTGAAAATTTAGTAAAAAAATTATTTTTTAATATTGAAAAAGTGGTAGAAAGGGAATAATCTGTTTTGAATTAAAAATTATAGTTTTAGTTAAAATTTTTCAACAAGCTACCATGCTTCCCTTGCCCTTTATTCAGTTATCTGCAAGTGAGTAGCATTGGTGCTTGTTGGTTCTATTACATGGTTAGTGGTTAATTTTTGAGACACAAGGGCTCCAATTTAATTTCCTTTTCCTCATTCCATTGATGACATTAGGAGATGCATCATGGGGGCTTAAGGGGGTAGGAGAAGAGTAAATGAAACAAGATGGGATTGGGAGGGAGACAAACCATAAGTGACTCTTAATCTCACAAAACAAACTGAGGGTTAATGGGGGGAGGGGGGTTGGGGGGGTGGGATTATGGACATTGGGGAGGGTATGTGCTATGATGAGTGCTGTGAAGTGTGTAAACCTGGCGATTCACAGACCTGTACCCCTGGGGATAAAAATATATGTTTATAAAAAAAAAAATTAAAAAAAAAAAAAAAAAAAAAAAAAAAGAATGTCTTTCTATAAGTGATTTTTTTTATCTTCTATTGTAGCAGCCTTATACTATTACATAAACTGATGATAATTCTAAACAGATCTCTCTCCTTAAGTGAGTTGTCTTGTTTCTCCTTCCTATTTTGCCACCTATTGTGTATTTTCATTGTCATTATTTGAGAAATCATTTAAAAATTATTTTGGATACCCATTTTTCCTTTTTTTTGCCATTTTCAGAGGAATTATATTGTTCAATGTTATAATTATAAGCTTTCAAAAAGCCAAACACATTTTTTGGTATTTGTGGCTGCTAATCATTTCCTTTTAAAATTATGTCACATGGTTATTAGTTTCAAAGTCTCAGTTCCCAAATCTATATTGTCTTGGATTGGATTCTCTATTTTATAAATTTAAAGTTGTCCACATAATTTAGAAATCTTCTGTTTATTGCATATTCTAAAGGATTTATAACATGTAATAGAAATAATGAATTATCAAGGTATTTTATGAATAATGAATAATGAATTATTGAGGTATTTTATTATGCCCAATAATTGTAACTTTATCATCCATTGTCCATTTCCACTAAATTCTGAGAGGTGCCTCAAATCCTAGTTCAATCAAAAATATATTAGAGCAATACTAGTATTTGGCAAACACTGCACTGGGGGTAGTAACAGACCCAGCGAGAATCTCTACCCTCAAGTCTTATTATTTATTTAGAGGGCAACACAATAAGAAGTTATTCCACTTGCATGGTCTACAATGAACACAAAATTGTGTCCCAAGGGGCTATGATTGCTTTGCAAATTCCATGAAGACTTTATATAGTCAAAATGGATTCTGACTCTAATCTTGTTGGAGCCAATTTAAATAGCAGCCTTCTTCATTCAAAATACATAACTATTCTTACACACTTCTAAATTGAGTTGATGATCTTACTGTAGAAGACTAGATAGAATTTGGATATTTTGTATGGTTGGGGAGTTACACAATATATTCCAGGCAAATGAAAATAACATGAACCCAGAAGCAGGATGGTGATTGCATCATTCAGACCTGTGATTTCAAGGCAATAAAGAGCCCATTGGCAATAGTAGTGTCAACAAAAGGGTCAGGGAAAGGATTGATAGGCAAAAATGAGGAAAAATATAGGAAGGAAAGTAGGCACAGATTATGCTGAAAAGTTTGGGCAGAAGGATGACAGTTAAAGGATCTGGATATTAAATCTCATAATGAGCAGCTGTGATAAACAGACAAGCAGACCAGCTTGGAACTATAGCATTAACCTAGCACATTATGGTGACAGCTTAGACTGAGGTTCGAAAGTACCAGTGTAAAGGAAGAATGAGAGTTTTTTCTTTTTTTTCAGAAATAACATATCTTTGTAACTATCTTGAAGGTAAGAAGAGGAAAGATGAATCAAAGCAATCGTAAGATCTTAAGCCTGCTTAAATAAGACTGATAATGATATACCTACAGACAAGGGCACTGGGACATGTGTTCACTTAGAGTCTGGGTATAGTTGGAGGTGAATCAAATATGCATTCATCTTTTTTTTTCTTTTTAAGACACTTGCATTCTCTATTTTTATTTGTGCCCATTTTCCTATCTTTCTGTCTTCCAGCAGGACATCATTTTATTGAATAAAAATAGCTATTGCTGACATTTATTAATTTATATATTGTTCTAAGTGATTTATATATGTTGACTTGATTTATACTCACATCACTCTATGAGATAGTTATGAAATTATTATTACAAAATTTTACAGATAAGGAAACTGAAATTCAGAGGGAAAAATGCTTTGACCAAGGTCACAAAGCTAATAAGTTCTGGGGACAATTTTAAAATCAAGTGGATTCTGCTCTTATCTACTGATAGATACAGCTTCTCTCACCCCAAATCCCCAGATTAGTATCACCAAGTTGCATTTATTCTACCTCTTTTAGCTCTACATCCTTTTTTTCTTAAGTGTCATTCCATCATGCATAACCTCTTCATTTTTTTCCTTCTCTGTTATATCAGACTCACAACTGATCTCCTATCCTCGAAACTCCTCCTAGTTTAGTGAATTCTCTTTACTGGAAAACAGACCGTGCTCCATTTATCACATTTAAAAACTTTCAATGACATCCAATAACCTTTAATGTGAATTCAAAATAAACATGTAAGGTAAGACCATTTACAATCTGATGATTTTTATATATCTAACTTATTTTCCCAAAACTCCACTCAACAAATCTGCTTTCCAAGCAGAGCCTCTTTGCCACTCTGAGGCTGTGCATATTTTATATACCTCTTAGCTTTTGCATATACTAATTCAATGGAGCACAGAATTTTCATGGCTAACTAGCAAACCACTGATCAACTCTCATGCTTGTAAAACATGCTGTGTTTGAGCCAACAACTATCTGGGCCTGATTTTGTTTTTGTTTTGAACACACACTTGGACACTTGGTTGCCAAGCTAGGCCTGTGCAATTGAATGCACTACTTCAATCCAGAAGTGACACTTTTACACTTTAGTCTCCTGGCTTCACTTTTGGGAGTCAAGCCAGAATAATATGCTCACATTCTCCAGCTCATGTTTGTCTTCTTTGTGGTTCCATCCTTGTACTTAATGTATGATTTTTGTATGAGCTCCTGGTACCACCTGCAAAATCCCTTTGGCTTCAGACAGTTTTACAAGTCTCTAGGCTCTCTAATCAAAATGTGCAAGTCTCCCATCTTTAGAGCTCTGCTTTTGCTATGTAACCAAAACTAGTGATGTGTTCATAAAATGAACAAATCTAACTATGGAATATATTAGACAATCTGCTATTTCTTACAGTTTGAATATCTGCTTAAGTCCTAGTGGAGGGCTGTTTGATAAGGTCTCTGTGGAGTTATGATACTACCAGTAAATACAGTCATTTTGCCCTACTGGAAGAAAGATACGCAGGGAAACATTTGTTGTGGTTTAACGTTAGTAAATCAACAGGTAATACAGTGCTTTAGATAAAGCAAGCTTAAAAACGAGGTGACAGAGAAAGTTCACGTGGAGTAAAACAATTTGCTATGATGATAATAAACTGGATAAGATGAAAACAAATAAATTTGCTAGTTACATTCAATCATATTTTTTCTCTTTTTCCCCCAGAACATCCTTATACAGATACTGTATATGAGTTTTCTTAATTTTTTGTAATTATAGTTAAAATAAGTTGACAGAAAAATTTAATATTTATAATTTTTTAAAGTTTACAGTAGATGAAGATAAGTATTTTTGTGAGAAGATATATATTAGTCATAATATAAAATTACATTCAAAGTTGAATCTCTGGAGAACATAAACAAGGAAAGAATGTTGAAAGTTATCAATAGCAGTAGTGGTATCAAGATTTGTAAAAGGGAAGCAGTACTAAATGAAGGAAAAAAAAATTGGGCCTGTTATGTGGTCCCAATGGAAGTCCCTAGAAAAAGTAGGGAGAATTTTGGAGCTGGAATAACCCTTAAGAATTGTACCCGGTTGGACAAGAGGATTGGGTCAGTATATCTCTGTGTAAACTCTGCATACATCTTGGAAAAGAAGAATTAGGCCTTGAATGAGTCAGGGTTTCCTCAGGACTGTGGCTTGACCTTAGCTGAGGCAGCACTGTGATCCCTAGAAGGAGCTGAGAGCTGAGAGCTTCTTGCAGCAGCACGTGCAACAATGTCAGCAGTCCGATTTCTACTCCAGACGGGGAGTTGGGGAAGCATACAAGGACCATCCTATCGATTTCTTTCAGAATTATAAATGGCAACCCTTAAAGTTTCAAGTAATAAAAATCAATCCAAATATTACATATATTTCAGTGTTCACCTTATTTGTAATTTTAATACTATATTGATACCCATATTATATAATTCTATTAGTTGAATAATTTTGAATTAAATACCCCAAATGGCTTATATTCACGTAAAATAATTAAAATAAATACTCTGGGTCTCTTCTATTTAGTAGAATATTTGCAAACCTTTATTAATTTTTAGGCACCAGAATTTTCCTGGCTCGTAGTACTTACCTATTTGGTCTTTGATAAGTCTCCACCAACAACAAATTTACATTTACCCTAGATTCAAAAAAACATCTATAACATAAATAAGAAGCTGCATTTGAGCTAGCTTGCATGCACTTGTTAAATTTAAAGAGAAGCTTAGAATTTGTATGAAAATGACTTTATCTTTCCTTCTTAATCAGTGTCCCAATTCTAAAAAGTTTATTCACACTTTCAAATAATGTGCATTTCTCAGAAAAGGAATTGCATAGATATGGCAAAATTGAGCTATGTCAATTAAATAACAATGGTTGTTCAAATATCTTCACCATGTATACGGGACTGTGATGTTGTTTATTATATTGATTAGTCCCAGTTTGTTATGTTTCAGGAAGTGAGCTAGTGAACGACGCATAAATATTTTTAAGTCAAAGGCAAAGTGAGGTGAATTTTTATTGCAGAGCCATAAATGGATTATTTTGCATTCTTAGAGCATCCATCAGAAAGAAAACTGTATTAAAAAACCAATATGATTTTGTCAAGATGATGGGACTAAATTGGCCATGGCAAGGTTTTGTCAGAGTTTTTGGCTGTTTTCATTATTGATTGCATAACATTGATTACGTTAACTGTGCAGAGCTCCAACTTGCTTATTAAGTTTGCTAAAATAATAGATTGACACTGGCAGAATTTCTTTTTATTTGAGTTGCTTGAGGAGAGTTTATTTCTCATTACTTTGGGACAATCTTAAAAACAAAACCTAAACCAGCCCTCCCTTTTAATTCTAGATTAAATTCTAGATTTTTAACTTTTTATTTATTCATTTAATTGCCTGGAAACTTAGAAAAACCCAGTCATTAATATCCTATATAATTGATAGAATTAAAAACAGTGGTGGATTATTAAGAACATACATTATAGATACGGAGCTATAATGACAGAATATCCTATTCCAAGAAAATAATGTGTGTCTCTAAACAATACTCAACATTAATGAAACAGAGGTATAAATGTCTGCCCCTTTTACCCTGTGGTATCTTGAGCTGTTAAATAGTGAAGTAAGTTATACCAACGGAAAATATTCAAGAACACCAATAGATTATTTGGGTGGATCATACCTAAAACACACACACATATATACACACAAAGTCTATGGTTTCTTTCTGCAAGGCTGTCCCATATTCTAGATGATGTGTGATTATGATTTAGTGGGGGAAAGAGTTTCCAAGAACTTCCTTATCAGAAAAAGATGAAAAGATGCATCACAGAAAGATGGACTGCTGTTCATTGAATATGCCATTTTGGGAAAGAAGGAGTAGACCTTAATCCAGCCTTGATTTCTGGGTGCTACTCTTAGATATCAAAATTTTAGAAAGGAAGATGTTTGATAAGTTTTAAGGAATTAAGTCTAAATAAAGATCATCGGTCACTGCCAAGATGATCGTGAGGATATATGTAAAGACTCAGATTTCCAAGGTACATGCGTGAAGTGACTTAACATTATCACAGATAGGCAGGTGAGCATCCCTCGCATAAAAGGGTAAGAAGACAAAAGTCCAACAGGGCCTTCACCTGCCTCATTACACCTCACCACGTGAGACCATGAAGACACTGATGTCAGAGTGTCAGAGTGCCAAAGTGACTCTTGCACATACTAGCTCTGGGACTTGGGCAAATTACATGCCCCTTGTGCCTCATCTGGAAACTGGTGACAATCTTGCACCAAATTTATAGGGTCGCCACAAATATCATGTGAGTTAATATGTGTTAAGTGTTTACAACAGTACTATGTAAGCACTAGATAATCTGACTATATCTGTGATTATTTTATATTTGTGTTAATGGCCCTATGTGGTAGGGAGGGGGTACAAGCATGAGTGGTGGGACTAAAGGTTTCAAAGTGGCAGAACCAGACGTAGCCTGGCCTTTTTAAGAGATTGACCTTTCATCCCCTCCATATTAACAATTCATTAATTTTCAAAATCTTCTTTTGCTATTTATGTATCTACTTTTCTAAGTAGAAAATGCAGGCTTAAGTCTTACATTAGAAGGAAATGAATTCCAGGCAAAATTTTCCATATTGGCAGTTTTCTCTCATCCTGTGCTGAACTCGAGTAGGAAAACTATAACATTAATTGATCAACGGTCTTCGAAACAATGGAAAAAAAAAACTATTATAATTGAAACTAAATAGGCTTTAAATAGATCTGTGATATTTCTGCACCATAGAAATTAAAATTATTGCAAAAACAAAGGCAGGTAGGAATATTTTTAGAGCAGACCAAAGCATAATTTCTTTTTTTTTAAATTTTTTATTTCTTTTCAGCGTAACAGTATTCATTGTTTTTGCACCACACCCAGTGCTCCACGCAATCCGTGCCCTCTCTAATACTCACCACCTGGTAAAAGCATAATTTCTTATGGCATAAATCTGAGCTGTTTTAGCCTTAAGCTGCAACATAAGATCTTAACAATGCACACTGTTTTTAGGTGAACTTAACTTGCTTCTTCTTGCCACACTAGGTCAGAGCATAAATATCTTCCTTAGATTGCTGATATTTTATTATCCTAAGCTTAAAAATTTAGATATTTCATTGACAAGATAAAGCATACATGTTCTGTCAAAACCTGAATTTTTCCTTTGTTAGATATTTTACTTAACTCAATAGTTAATACGAAATAATTTTATAAAGTGAGCCAATTTCTCTAAGTCCCTGTGGAAATATTTGGCAGTTACATTCTTCTGGCAGGATACTGGGTAGTTCAAAGGCAGATAGTCCTTGGGATGTGTTTTCTAAGGCTGAGAAAACTGGTTTGATTTGAAAAAAAAAAAAAATCCAGGTCAAATCATCCTTTCAAAGCTTTATGCTATAAAACTCTAAGGGGTCTGAATCAAGGATTATTCATTCTTAGATGTATCTGATGATGTTTCTTGATAAAAATCTTGTTTTTAAGTGTTTATAAAATTTTTTCTGAGGACTCTCAATAGCCCAGTTACTGTTAATACAGATTTTTCAGGAAAGTTTCAGTGGATTTACAGGTAACTCCCCCAGCCAAGTATTTGGGGTCAAGGACACAGATTAGGGTTTCTAACTCTTAAAATACAGTGTCTAAACTGTTTGGCGACCAACCATTCACCTTGAAACAGCAACAAGGGACACTAAAAACATACTACCTCTAGACCTAAAGAATGACTTTGGCTGTGAATCATAAAAACTCCAGTCATGTAAGAGAGAAAACCAAGGTCCTTGATATCTATCCCCTCCTGCACATGTGCTAAATTTTGTCCTTATATCTGGTTATATCTCTGAAAAGCCACATGCTTGAAATTAATTATCTCCCTCCTCAGCATGGTTATCATTCTTGACTTTGTGATTATTCTCTTAAATTTTAAAGGTATTTTCTAAAATTAAGGTATTTGAAAATAACTCTTACATTTTAGGAAAACTCAATAATGACCCTTTCAGGTGTGGAATGGCCCCAATATAAAGTCCCAAAAGACTATTTTTGCAGAATTTAGCATGAAGAAAACAGATTTTACCTCAAAAATTGCTATACGTTATTTGTTCATGTATTTGTCAAAGCAATATTGACAGATTGCTTTGGGGGGCCAGAATCTGTGCTGGATGCTAGATATTCAGTAAAGCTGTCAGAAAGTTCACTGTCGAGTTGGGGAGACAGACAGGAAGGTGATTACTGTGAGGAGCTATGAGAACCTTGGAGGAGGGATGGTAGACCTTTTCCTTGGGAGACTCAGGAAGGTCTATGTGGGAAGAGGTGACATTTGACATTGGCTTAATCATGAATAAAATTTGTACGTAGAAGAACCAGAGAAGGTCTTGGACTCAAGTAGAGATTATAACTTTTGCAAAGATAAAGATGTGAAAGGTAAAAGTAAACAGTCAAAAAAAGTACACATGGATAGAGGAAGAAATTCCATGTATCTAGTAAGGAAGGCTGTAGGAGTTGAGATTGAAAAGGCACTCTCAGGTTAGGTCATAAAGATGTGGATGCTAAGGCAAGGAGTTTAATTTCACTCTTAGATACTCCATAATGGACTTCAAGCAGGGGAAGGACACAAACTAATTTATCTAATTCATGAGATAAATTGTTTGTGAATTTCTTATAGAACAGGCTATTTTGGTGCCTTGAAGATTCCTATATTTCCAGCACTTAGCTCAAGTGATGAGACAAATAGCATGTGCTTAATTACTGTGTGTTGAGTAGAATGCTCAGTCACGAGGCTGCTGCAAGATAAAAGTAAGGTAAGGATGAAGAGCAATGTTGGATTTGGGGTGTATTTTACTACTGAGTTCTCCTTTGGATATTGACATGCCCATACATATTTCCTCCTTTCCTGAAACCTAGGAAATCAAAAGCTATATGATTATTATATGTGGTCCTCATAACTGACATGTATGCTCCTTCCTTTTTATGGATTTAATTTTGTTTCACTTTCATTCATTCTTTCATGACTTATAAGCCACCTCAAGTAGGTTCTGAGGATACGTTAGATGAAAATTAATCCATATTTATTAAAAAATTGCCTAGGCAAACACTGCTCATGTACCTCAGGACTATTCAGCCCCAGATGACAGTGAAGGATCCTCACAGTCACAGGCTCATGCTCAGTGATGTACCCCTGGAGGAGACCTGCAGCCGGTTCCAACAAGTCGACACGTCATTTTTGTTTCCAGAAGACTATAATTATAAAGCCTCTGCATCCTCCTTATGATGTTCACTTGTCTTTTAAATTCTCAGGTTTTCAGAACTATATAAGCAGTAAGTTTTCATGCGTGAGTATGATTTCTAAACCTAGTTCAGAAAAAAGGATGTACATATCACTTACACTCTTTGGCTTTCTGGGATTCCCTGCTAACCTTATTTTAATAATTTAGGAAGTGTTAAAGGCAATCTGTGAATATTGGATTTCCATGAACTATTCTTTGAACTAGAACCACATAAAACTTTAATTATCAGCACTTGTTACTTGAACTTTCTTGTTAATACAATAAAAACAACTCATAAAAAGTAACCTAAACCATTATTCGGCTTGGTAGAAGACACCTCAGTATTCAGGTTTGCCTTAGCATCATCACTACACAGGAGGGTATGAAATAAGCATTATCTCTGAAAGCGGGCAATGTGGACCTCTCAAAATCACCAACACAGCTCACTTCAGAGTATAACTCGGACAAAGTCGCACAATTCCCTTAAACCCTATTGCCTCAGGGTTAAGACAGGAAGGATAACCTCACAGAATTATTATGAAAATTGAAACAATACACAGAGTACCTCAATAAAATACACTAAATTGAATGTGCATTAACATTTATATAAGTGAAATATAGAAGTTGTAGTTATGGGACATCACATTCAACACACTGACAGTAAGTTTACTGTAAAATTAATATTTTCATTACGAGAAACAATATGTTTTACCACTGTTTGCCTATTATCCATCTCTCCCAAATTGAAGTCAGGCTGACAAAAGTTAAAAATACTTCTCATCTGATGTTGGGTGTGAAAATCAACTATTTCTTAAATGTGATAGTTTAATGATAAGACTGAGTTATTACTGTTCTTGTGTTAAAGTGAGAAGCATGCATAACTATGTTTTTGATGGGACAAATTTTGTTATTCACATTTGAAAACTCTTGTCATCATTAGCATGATAATTTAGTAATTTATAAATACTTCAGAGCAGGCTGCTGAAGAGTTAATGTCTTTTCAAAGGATCAAAGTAAGTTAACTTCCTTAGTTTTTCTGATTTAAAACTGCTTTACCTAATAAATACTAGGGTATTTCTCTAGCTTATTAAATGAAATAAGGAAAAAAAATTACATAATTTATAGATTGCAATTGTCAGGGTAATCATAAATTACTTCTCTTTTTCAATTAAATTTCCAAGTAATTCTATTTTCTTTCTTTTTATTTTTAATTTTTAATTTTTTAAAAAGATTTTATTTGTTTATTTGAGACACAGAACAAGCAGAGGGAAGAGGCAGAGAGAGAGGGAGAAGTAGGCTTCCCACTGAGCAGGGAGTCCAATGTGGGGCTGGATCCCAGGACCTTGGGATCATGACCTGAGATGAAAGCAGACACTTATCTGACTGAGCCACCTAGGTGTCCCTGATTCTATTTTCTTAATGAAACTTTTTAAGATGTTTCAAAATAAGATGGATAATGTCATGATTATTTTAATAATTTTATTCTATTATTGAATTAGCCTTATTTAGGACAACTTAAGTGGGGATTTACCCTCAATCCCACGATATTTATAATGTTCATTCCTAAATTATTTATGAGGTATTTCTCCTCAGTCTCAAAGTACTTATGGCATATTTCTCCTCATTCCCAAATTATTTCTGAAGCTAAAATCTAACATGTAAGGATATGTTTTTGGTGACAGAATCTTGTATGTATTTAAAGTCATGTAATCAAACATTAGCTGTCTAAAACTACATGATTTAGCAATACATCTGTGAATACACTTGTATATCACTTCACAATTGATTTGAATGGGTACCCTTGGTAGGATTGAGCTTATGCTTTTAAAAATCATATTTGTCCTGGCTCTTCCCTGTTTATCTATCTAGTTTTATATGAAGAAGTTATTGTTGATTTTTCAGATTGGTGATGTGGAAGCTCTGAAACACCAAACCTACAATGATTTCAGTGTTTGATGAGTAATAATTTACTAGAAACCCACTTAATACTGCTCAAACCACATAGGAGAACAAGTGTACTGACTGCTTTTTGACAAATCTCACAATAACTGGGCTTTCTAACGCATTAGATGAGTTAGAGAAATTCCTATTTTCTTTCTACAAATGTGAAGATAGCCCAAGAATCAATGCACCTACAATGTTATTTTATACATTTTAATTTTCACTAGAAAATCTTGATATAAATTGGAAACATTTATTCTGTTGCTTATTTTCATGTTACTATAGGCAAGGATAAAAATATATAGTCAGATTTTCAAAACCAAAATAACTCCTAATTATGACATATTGTATAATATAATGGACACATTAAATCCAAACAAATCAGATTTCTCTTTTTTTTTTAAAGATCTTATTTATTTATTTATTTATTTGAGAGAGAGACAGTGAAAGAGAGCATGAGAGAGGAGAAGCCGACTCCCCATGGAGCTGGGAGCCTGATGCGGGACTCGATGCTAGTACTCCGGGATCATGGCCTGAGCTGAAGGCAGTTGTTTAACCAACTGAGCCACTCAGGCGCCCCACAAATTAGATTTCTATATCACTTCAAGGTAATTGAGATTTTAACTGATTTTTTAAAAAATTATTACAAAGAAATAAAAAGATAACCGCTTGATTTTGTTCTAATTTGATTATCTACCTGCAGCTGGATATTAGGGGTCCAATCACATATTCCTTTTACCCTCTGTCTTTTTAGACACTGGTAGAACCTCAAGAGACAAAAGGACATCCAAATATTGGCTGTTATAGTACTAGGTTTTCTGACAAAGCTGGGAGGCATACTGGAGATCGCAATCACATCTCTGACATCCCACCTTTAATTCATGAAAACCAAGTTCACTGCATTCTATTTGTCTTCAAGCTAAAGGTCAAGAAGCTTGGTGCCTGACGCCATAATCCACTGACCTCCTACTGTGCACCCTGCATGGGGAGATGGCTTGCTTAGAAAGTCTTCTGGTCTGGAGATTGAGAGCACAAGGGATATAACATATGTAGATTATTGAGTCCAAGTGGAATTGAAAAAACAAGGGTGTGTGTTCTGTGTAAGCACTGACCTGTGTTATAGAGGAACACAGACCAATGAATGTTAGATTCACATCAACTTTACCTATCTATGTGGAGATAAAAATAATAGTAAGAACAATGGGGTATAAGTTATGGAAACAGTATTCCTTATGCTCTCCACTAACTAGTCAGGAGAGGGGAAATATACTGGACTGTGGGCTGAAATTGGAGTAGGAGTTAGAAGGAAAAGTTACCCCTACTCTAGTTTGTTTCCTGTCTCTATTGCAATAGGCATGCTAATAATACAAAAAGTTTGGACATGGGGCACCTGGGTGGCTCAGTGGGTTAAAGCCTCTGTCTTAGGCTCAGGTCATGATCCCAGGATCCTGGGATTGAGCCCCACATCAGGCTCTCTGCTCAGCAGGGAGCCTGCTTCCTCCTCTCTCTCTGCCTGCTTCTCTGCCTATCAAATAAATAAATAAAATCTTTAAAAAAAAATTTGGACATAGTAAGACACTACTAACTTAAATTATACAAATAGAGTTAGGCACATAGTATTTAAATTTGTTGATTATTCCACAGTTTTTACCTTATAATTGTACTCCTGTATTTTTAAATACAAATTTTAAATATCTCCTTTCTTATAAACCTGGACATAGCCTGGAAATTATATCCAGCTTCAACAAAACCACTGCTCTCTTCTTCTATGACCCCTACCTCATTTCACATAGTAAGTTCAAGGCTGAACACATAGTCCATCAGTTATAAAGTTGATCCCCTTAAGACTATGTTTTTTTCACTTGAATATGAAAAATCTTTAGAATTTTGTAAAGATCCTATACTTCAAATACTATTTTAAAAAGTTCAATGAAATTAAAGTTTTTAAGAAATAATCAAATGGTACTGGTAACCTAAGTGATCATTTATCCTACAAAAAATCTTTGAAAATAAATCATCCTATATGAGAATGTTTATGATAGAAATAATTCAAATTTACATTATTTTAAAAAATATTGAGAGAAGAAAGACTTCATAGCTCTATTGGGTAATCAGTATGAAGCAATAATTCCAACACTTTGAAATAATCTTCATTTAAAAATTTGCTTAATTATTCAAATGATCTATTCCCTAAACATGCAACATAACATAGAGAAGACCATACAAGGCAAGTTTCTAATGAACTTGAAGAGGGAAGGGAATGCATTTTGATTTCAATATGAAAATAGCATAGTAAGAGACTATCTGAATCATATTTTTTTTTAAATTTTCAAGTCGAAATATACTGTTTCCTAGATATATAATAAAAATCAACTGGATGAAGTTTGGACTAAATGATTCTAAAACAGATATCTCAAGTCAGGACAACATAAATACTTAGAAACTCAAAGAAGGGAAGAGATCTTTAATCTTCTCCAAATTGAGAAAATATAAAAAATCCACTGGTTATTTTCTACAATCTGATTTCTATGACAATAAGCTTTTTTCATTTTGTTTTGCTTTTTTCCAAAAAAAGTGAAGAGTTGCTACCACAAATAAAGAGGTTAGAAGGAAAGGACTCACAGGCAAGTACATCTTTAAATAAAATGATAATGCAATGCCAAGGGCTTAAACACTTGAGAACTATCCTGAACCGAATGACAGGTGTTTATCTAGCTTTACCTTAACATTAGTTATATTATGCTTTATACTACTCTAGTGTCTAACATTTGGAATGTCTATATATTTTCATGTTAACAGAGGCACAACTGGTAGAAACAACAAAACTGGAGTACCAAAAAAAAAAAAAAGCACACAAGTGAAAAAAATTAATAAAATACTACAAAAAAGTAAATTCTTGTCTTTTAGTTATTTATATTGGTTAAAGCAATGTAATAATGCCCAGTGAAAGCTAAATTTTAAAAGTATAAATTTCTAATAAAGTAATGTAGAATAATTGAAAGAGCATTGTCTTAGGGTTAAGAATTAGGGGTTCTTTATCTAATGTTAAATTCTGGGTAGTTGTTTGTGTTCTGGGTCTCAGTTTCCTCATCCTTAAAATAAATTATTTATGGAAGAATGAGTTTTAATTTTGATTCAAGCCCTGAGATGGTATGATTGACATGACCTCTGTTTCTCCATGGATGCTTTTTCTTTAGGCTTGGGCTCAAGTGGTTGCTGCATTTTTATAAAATTTAAGATCTGAGACCAGTAGTTTTCAATCTTATTGGTTTCAGGAATTTCTTATGCTCTTAAAAATTATTGAGGACCCCAAAGAGCTTTTGTTTATGTGGATTACATTTCACTGCATTAAAGCTTAAGTGATCACTAATGTTAAGTACCACTCTCCAATTGCTACCTTGGCTCTCCTCCAAGCCTCTGGTCTAATAAGTTTTAGCATGATTGAGCTTGATCTTCAGAGAAAAAGAATTAATTTCCTTATCTTTAATCCTTCAGATTAAACACTGTGACCTTAGTGGCTCTTCTCATGCTTTTATCCAGACTTTAGAACCTTTTCTGGGATATTCTCTAGGCAGGTCTTTGCAACCTTCTCAAAACAGATCAATAAAATAGCATTTCTCCTGACTCTCTTGAGTCATACATAACTCATATCTACTCTCTCCTGATGGAAGAGGCTGGAAACTTTGTTCACACAACTTGAAAAGAAAAAAAAATGTTGGTTTTAAATCAGTTTTGTTTTTAAATTACAGAAATTTTAAATTAAAAAAATTATCTTTTTACAATTAGAGAGCTGTGGCAAGACCTTCATCTGATGCTTTTAAAATGGTTATGGTTATTCTTTCGTTCTCAAGTTTAAATTTAAAAATGTTTTCCAGACTTGTATGAAGGTTGATAACACTGTATTATTTCCTGAAACATTCAAATTTTAATCTAGAAGTAAATAATTCGTCATGACTTGCCTGCCTGACAATGCAGTTGATTGTTCCTTTTCTTTCTTTCTTTTTTTTTTTTAATTTAGATTCAATTAGCCAATGTATAGTTGATTGTTTCTTAATGTGTGGTCAGTGGTTGCAGATTCATAGACCTCTCTCTGGGGCTACTAAATCAGAATTCTCTCTTCTCAGAATTCTCTTACTACTACCCTCTCTTTGAAATTCTGTGTTCTTTAGAGTGTGGCATATACTTGTGCTAGAGTTCTTCCTTCCACTCATGGTTGGTAGGGGTAAAAAACCTTCAATGGCATCCAACAGATTTGATGTGATTAGGAAAACACAGAAACTGCTGTCATGGCTGCATTAAAATAATAATCAATTCCAGTGCTACAGGGTGCACACTAATGAATATAATATGATGTGAAATAATTTCCCTGTGGTGAAAGTATATTTTGCAATCATATATATCAAAAAAGTCTGAGTCTTTCTCAGAAGCAACACTCTATCTTACAAAATAATCATAAACAGATGGCTATTGTTCTGTTCTAGAATGGCAAAAATTACATATATATGTACTATTTGTAAAAAAGCAAAGAATAAAAAAGTACAGAAAAATAACATTGCAAACTTTTTGTTAGTGTTACTTTTGGAACGTGGATGAGAAGTGATCCCATTCACGAAAATAGGTGCATATAATTCCCTCCTCCCACACACATTTTGATGAAGGCATTATTGTTTCCAATGAATACTGGGAATCATTTTTTTTTTCATTCAATTTACTCTTTTGTTCTCCCAAACGCTATAATGCATATTCAAATCTACCCAGTAGGAAATTTAGCCTAGCAGTAAATGACTGCATACGGGTAGTGATAATTTAAAGGTTGCTTTGAAGAAAAATGAAAGACAAATAAGTTCAAATTGCTTAGATCTAAAAAGCATAAAAAATAAAAGATAAAATAGAAAGCACAGAGGGAGAATAACATACAATGATATAATATCTACATGAAATTTCATGGACAGGATATTTTTCAATGAATTTGTTCATGACTAATCTTCAGGTGACATATAACTTTTTCAAATCTTAATGAAAATGAACATTATCATGTATATCACATACGTTGAAGAGACATCCATAAGATAAAAGCATTAAGATCTTAGCAAAAATGTTGATGTTCTTTTATAAAATGTGTTTCTTTATAAAAACCTGTAAGAATATCCCACACTGATGGGGTGCCTGGGTGGCCCAGTGGATTAAGGCTCTGCCTTAGGCTCAGGTCATTATCTCAGGGTCCTGGGAAAAATCAAAACACGAGGGGCGCCTGTATGGCTCAGTGGGTTAAGCCTCTGCCTTCGGCTCAGGTCATGATTTCAGGGTCCTGGAATCAAGCCCCACATCTGGCTCTCTGCACAGCGGGGAGCCTGCTTCACCCCCTCTCTCTGCCTGCCTCTGCCTACTTGTAGGCAAATAAATAAATTAAAAAATCAAATAAATAAAATCTTAAAAAAAATCAAAACACCTCTTACAAAATCTGATAACAAAGGTGACTATTAGTACACTACCCAAAAAGCAAATTGCTCTATATTTTATTATATTGTAAAATAATAGGCCATATTTATTTTTTAAATATCTACATTTGCATAAGACCAAAATATCAGTCAAATATTTAGCCAAATCAAGGAGAAGTCATCCAATTTTCAATTTTGCCTTGTTCTCTCAATTTGTGAATCTGGAATGTGAATCACACATGTGTCAATGGAAATAAAGCCTTAAAGATCATTTTTAAAATATGTTAGACTTAGCACCCCAGAGTAAAGATACTCCACATCCTAACAGCCACTTGACGTCCCACCCAGTGATATCTGAGTGAGTATTCAAGACATTCAGACCCTAACCTTCCTGGTGGTGGTGCTTTGGCCTCATCTGTTCTATCTTCTTCCCTGCTAAGACCTTTTAAAATCATGAGTTGCAAAGGTAAGGGACACTGATAATTGATTCTAAAGATCTGAACTGTTATACAGTTGGCAAAAACCATCCTGTACAAATAAAAAATAATCTCTACAAACAACAGTAATTATTTATATAAAATTGTTTGCCTTGTCCTGTTAAGGTAGTTGAAACTCAAGATTCCATGAAACAAAAGAGAAAGCCACCACAACCGCATGTATATGTATAAATACAAAAAGGCTGAGCATGTGAGCCAAATGGAAGGGTTCTTCATAATACAAACAATATTTTTTTGTTTGCTTCCTTCTTATGGGTCTGTGACTGTGTCTTTCATGAGGAAATCTCAGGGTGATTTAAGAATAAGAGTAGTTTTCACCAAAAGGGCCTGGGGGATTTATTGCTTCTTCATGCTTTAGTTCAGTATGTTTCGTGTGGTATATAACTGAGAATCCAATATGAGATTATCACAGTGCAGTTTCTGCTTTTTAGCCACATTTATGTTGTATTCGGGATTGGAGACAGGAGGATATATGTGACTTTGGGTTCTAGACACTGTAGGATGTAACTACAGCAGTAGTCAGTGCCCCTGACTTCTCTCCTTCTACACATTCCCTCAGAGTAAAGGAATTTTCTGAGAGGTCAAGAAAGGCACATACAATGGATGGCTGCTATTTGTCTGCCAAGTATCAATTGTTTCTTATTCTCATAATAACATCTGAGTTATTTTTATAACTTAGTAATAAGATCCTAAATTTTTGGGGGTGTTAAAGATGTGTTACCTCTCCTGAACCCAGCTATGCAAATCAGATGTTAGCTTCTTAAAATTTGCATCTTTAGCTAAAGGACATATAAACCAAGAAATGTTTGGAACATGCGCATGGGAATGGCAACACCTAAAGAAATCTTTATAAGTTCCTGCTAAACGTTCTTGACTTTTTGAAACTTGTCGCTCCTGAAAACTCTTCAGTTTCTTTTCCTCAGTATCTTTTTGTTAAAAGCACCCTCTCCTTCTGTGTACATGTGTGTTGTGGTTTACATACATGTATACACATACACACATCTGCATGTATATGTACACCTGTAATATGTGCATGCATTTATTAAATTATCCAGAATTTGGTTCTACTGGTTATAGCCAAGACCTGTATTTATAATGAAATTCTAATGAGTTAGAATGTATTCTACTCTCTAGGACAGGAGTCAGTGCAAAGCACCACCAGCAAATAATGCTCAGAAAGATAGGAGGTGGATTTGGAAAGGATGGTGCCAGCCAAAGTAGGCAATAGATTTAAGAACCAAGTGAGTATAAAGTTGAGTAAAGTTAAATGAAGTGTGGATAAGGAAAGACTACTGATTTTAAGAACGAAGATGGTGATCCTTTAGAGAAAGTTGTGTAAGCTGATGCTCTGAGGGAAGGGGAAGGCAGCCATCTAGACTGCCCAGTACTGAGGTATGAAAGGAGGAAGAGGAAGTCAAGGAAGGAAAATGAGAAAATCAGTGGCCTGGGGAAGGGGAAGGGCTAAAGATTAGCAGGTAAGTGATCTATTTTAAGTAAATGAAAAGAAAAAAGGCAAAGGAAGAATTTAAAGATACAATAGATCATAATAGAGCAGGTATAGAGAAGAGGTTAAAAGAATGTAAAAAAGATTACAAGAAAAGAGAACAAGAACAGGTGTAGGGATTTGCCTAGGAAAAGAATAAACACAGAAGTGAGAAAGTGCCAACAGCTTAGATTTGCAGGTCTGTAAGTTTTTAGAACATAAAGATTTTTAGTGTTCGAATAATCAAAAATAATGTGTGAAATAATTTTAGAAAAATAATAAAACACTCCTTTTTATGCACTTTCAATTGGTATACTTGCACATGGTTTATTAAGTTTTTTGTATTTTTCTGAAAAATAAAGAAAGCTCTAAAATGTCATAGATGTATAACACTTAATACTGTGTTACTTTGAAAAAAAAAATCTAAGTAGGAATGACCCAAATATTGTTACATAATATATCTTTTTCTATTTATACTTTTACAGAAATACTTTGATATAGTTTTACAATAAGGTGGTTATTAGTCTAAATCCTATTAGAAAATTCAATTTAATTTTAATTATAAAATAGCCAGGTAGATGCTTTTATGATAGGTAATATAAAATTCATGAATGAGTACATAATTAAATTAAAAATAGATTAGCTCTATGTGAGATGGTCTGCTCTCTACCCATAAAAATGTACAAATTGATAAAACTGTCATTAACATACTGTTCTTTCCTTTTTTTTTTTTTAAAAGATTTTATTTTTTATTTGACAGAGAGAGATACAGGGAGAGAGAGAACACAAGCAGGGGAAGCGGAAGAGGGAGAAGCAGGTTTGCTGCTGAGCAGGGAGCCCAATGTGGGGTTGGCTTCCAGAACCCTGGGATCATGACTTGAGCCAAAGGCAGCGGCTTAACAACGGAGCCACCCAGGTGCCTCTTTATACTGTTCTTTCCTTTATCAAAATATTTTATTGCCCATCATTAAACAACTTACTTTTATATTTTAAACATAATCTTCTATGAAAATAATTAAAATGATAAACCAGTATGTTATACAGGGAGAAAAGTATTAATTTATTTTTGAATTTTGAGTCATACAAACTGGTAGCATTTACTATGTGTGTAACATAGACACCGAGCAGAAAATTTAAAAAAAAATGTTTTCACTGGTTTTATAATAAATAGATGTTAAGTAGATAATGGATAATGGATAGCTAATGGATCACTAATGAATAAAACTAAAGAGAATTCCTCAGGCCAAGGAAATCAAGGAAAGCTTGAAATCTTCATGAATATTTATCTGAAGTATCAATATTATAGGATGTTTACAGGAAAAACTGAAAGATGTGTATTATAGGTGGATGGCAGATTGTGAGGAAAGGTATTAATTTAGTGAGTATTGTAATCAATATAGGTTTTTGGTATGCCTAAAGATTAAGAATTTTGATTATCACCAAGTAAAATTATAATGGTGAGATTTACATCTTGTGGACCTTTAAGTCCAATGAGAAAGACTTTATAGATTGATAGATAGCTAATAGGTAGAGAGATAGATTTTATTCTGTAATTGTAAAAGAAAAACAATTACGGCCTTAAAATAGAAAATAGTGTGATTGCTGCTGTGCTTTAGAAAGAACATTCCTACAAGAAAGCATGGGATGACTGGACTAGAGGCAATTAGAGCAAGGAGGGAGCCAACAGAGTGGAAAGAATTATGATGCCTTTTAAAATATCTTTCATTGAGTCATTTCTCACATCAATTTGCATAGAACTATTTCTATGATTGGAATAGTGTTTATCACATGGGAGCCAGCTCATGGTTTGAGCTCTCCTATTGATTGTGATGACTCTCTTGCCAGGACAGTTCCTTATTCACGATTATGTCCCCTCTATCTACCTCAGGTAAATGTTAAATGAATATGTAAACTCAAGTGTGAGTGAAAATCAGCACTTCAAAAGAAAAAAGCCATAGGGGATATTAGTCATCTGTATAAGATGATAAATCTCAATGCTCATTAGGAAGTTTAGGAGGAAACAAATAATAGGCAGTTTGAAAATTAGGAGACTACCTGGCGCCACCTATCTTGAGAGAACAAAGATCTTTCTTGTATCCTTCCTACACAGTTGAGGCATGGTCATGGATCCAAGCATAAGCTCCAGGATTCCCTGCACAAGAATTTGCATCTTGAGAGAATACTACAAAGAGAGAGGACTTAAAATACTATTCATAGTAACTGCATTGTTCACCAGGGTCTAGCTGTGGGATACATAGTGACATCTCAAGTAAATGTTGTGTTGAGATTTTTCTTTTTATTTGTCCTCTCTTGCAAAGGGTTGGTTCTCCAGAAATCCTGCAGGTTCTATGAGTAATTGTTTACAGAGTCAGGTTCAGTTTAATCCTAATCAGTAAAGCATTTTCACAACCTTTACTATGAAGTTTGTAGAGTGGACATGATTGTCAAAGAAAGAGCTACATAGAGAGGTGAATATGGGACTCAAACTCAGGACATAGTGACATCAAAGAGGCAGAATGATGAGAAAAAGAGAAAAGGGAATACTGATTAGTAAGAAAGGTAGAAGTGTGGAAAGTTTTATTCACCAAAGCAAAGGAATGTCATAAATATATCAGTTTCACAAATTTTGCCTTGCACATTACAAGTAAGTATAAGACAGCTCTGCCTTTTAATTATATTTGCACAGTTTTTCTCTACCATCATGGATTTGTCTAAAGAATCTATAGCTCAAGAGTCTACTGATACTTGATTTTCCATTGTTTTTAGTTGAGTTAGTTATAGCTATGAAAATGAAATTCGAAGGAAAATTGAAGTATAAATTAGATTACCATAATATGTTTGACTACATATTTTGTTATAATATAAGCATAAATGAAATATTATTCAAATTTTATACATATTTAGAATAATTTTCCACTCTTTATTTAGTAAAATATGGTTTTGCTTTTAATATGAATAAGAAGTATCTTGACTAAGTCTATGTAGATTGATTATAAAGCTAAATAGGAGTGTTTTAAGTGTGTTAATGATTATGTATTTCACATCAAATGCCTATTGATTTTAAATAAGTTATTTATGCTCAATTCCTCAATTTTTGCTAAGAATCTGTCATGGAATTTTGCTATTAAATTTCAGCACCATTAGAACCGTACGATCTCAATTGTCCCATTTTAGCCACATAGGTATTTCTGTTGGGAATAGATGTTAATTTATATAATTGTCAAATGTCAGAATTTATTTACATGTTTAGATTAATATATTAATCAATTATTATGTATACATGCTACATGAGTGACATATATGTATACCTGTATTTATGTTCATACATACATTATGATATGTTTGCATGTGATAAGATCTTTAGGCAGTGCTGATAATGTCCATTTCTTAATTTCCACTTCATATAATTATTTTTAAGAAGCTAATTAAATGCATTTTTAGTATCAACAGAAAACATAATAAAGAGAATCCTGTTTCTATTTTTTTAAAAAATTAACTCTAGCTGTAATTATGCTTTATGGCTATGCCTAAATACCTTGAGAACAGTAATACTGAAAGTTTTATATGCTAATAAGAATGTAATTTACATTTATAGCCTAAGTTTAAGTAATTCTCATATAATTTTATTGTATATTAACTAGGTTTCCCCTTTTATATATGTGCATTAAATTCCAGCTTTTAAAAGTCACCTCAGATGTAATTAATTTATAAAATTGCATCATGCATTTTGAATTAATACCGTCCATGATATTAAATGAATCTCTAACATTAAATCAAATATTGAAGATCAAAGACATTTAAAATACTTTAAAAGTTTATTAAAAATCATAACGTTAAATGAATTACTGCTACCTACAAACAAAACTGTGTAACAGATACAGAAATCATGGCTTTCCTTAAAGTTGTGTACTTAACCAGAAATACTAGATTTCTCTAGTCCTCTATCCTTTTCCCTATTTAAGTATAGCCTTAGATGTATTCTGCATAGTAGAACACTGAGAAAAATGAAAATATTCATATTTGTAATTGATGAAATAGAAAATGATAATAGTTTCATAGATGTTTAGTCTATTCAAATTTATTTATTTTTCTGCCAAATATTTAACTTTCAACAGTTATACATTTCACTTTGCTATGATATCTAGCTTCAAAGTAACATAGAAGAACAAGTTTTAAACATAATTCAATTAGAAAAAAAACAGAGCTAAATATAATTTTAAAAATATTTGAGACATGTCTGGGTGGTTCAGTCAGTTAAGCATCTCCCTTTGGCTCAGGTCATAATCCCAGGGTCCTGGGATGGGTCCCCATTGCGCTCCCTGCTCAGTGGGGAGTCTGTTTCTCCCTCTCCCTCAGCCCACTTGTGCTCTCTCTTACTACCTCTCTCTCTTAAATAAATAAATAAATCTTTAAAAAAATATTTGACAATTTTTACAAAGTTACCTTATATAAATACATGTGATTGCAAACATCAATTTATTTTAATAGTAAATTCTCCCTTTCATTAAGAAATGCCTCTTTGTGCTATGCTATGTTATCTGTGGGGAAAAAATAAACTGTTACAAATTCATTGGAGAAAGCTAATTAAAAATTTTTTGTCTTCCATTATACAATGATATACTATCAACTCATGAAAAAAAATAAATTTGGATTTATTCTGATCTTTCTCATTAGTACAGTACAACAGTGATATTTCTGGATTCAGTTAGGGAGAAAATAGAGCTGACTAAATGGAACTTGACAAAATGGAAAGATCCACAAAAGCAAGCAGCCATGTCACTGGAATCTAAGTATCAAGATGTACACCTAGGTCTATATAGAGGCAGGTAGCTTGAAGGACATCTACCTGTATGTTGTGAGTGAAATGATAGGACAGCAATGCATTTGTAGAGGGTTTTAGTACCCAGGCAGTAGGGAGTGGGTAGGACAGCTATAACCATGAGAACTAGAAATTTAAGGCAATAAATGGATAGGGTGGAAATCAATAACAGTTTGGTATGAATTGAAATGTCAAAAACGGAATAGAGACATGTAGGACAACTCAATTCCCCAGTTACCAGAAAAGATGATAAGCATGAAGAATTGATGGTGAATGATACAGGATTCTAAGTGGGGACACAAGGTCTAAGACTTCTCTGCTAGAAATGGTTCCCCCATGTATCTTGCAAAGAGAATGAGTCTCCATGCTGGGGTGGAATATGTGAATCCCTCTGGTTAATTAATTCTCATTTTGAACCTTACATTTGGTTCTCAGAATAGAAAGTGATTACTTTCACTATTATATTCTAATAGATGTGTTCTTCCAATTACAGAAATGCACACATTCTTGGAGAACCTCAACACTTTCCCAGAAAAGTCCACCTAAACCAATTTGTATCATTAATTAAAAATTCATTTCCTCTTTATGCTACAACCATGAAAAGATTTTACCTGGCAACACACACTTAGACCTTTCCTATTTTCCAGACAATGTTGCCTATGTTTCATTCATGTATCCTCAATAGGTTATTACCTTTTTCTTTCCAATCCACTCATTTATTATGAAAGACAAAAGTGTCCTACAATGCAGACCTCATTTCAAACTAACGTGTTATTAGCAATCATCTCATCTCTGCTGGAAAGCTGATGTCTAATAACCTAAAAAACATGTTCCAAATTTCTGACACTGTCAGTTTAAAAAAGTGACAGATTCCTAAAGGTATTATCAAAACTTATTTTCGTTCCTTATATATTTCTAAGAAATAAAGCCAACTGACTTTTTATATAAAACACAAGAACATTTACCTGGTAATGAAAGCAGAGCCCTGTCATACCCTTCCATCCTGTGACTGATCTCCATCATGTAAACCAGCCCTGTCTGGATCTTACTGGATTCTATTCATTGTATTTTCTGCTTTCTCATGCATATTCCGTAGTATCTGTCTAGGTTTGATTTAATTTTGCGGATTGAAATGTATGATACACATATGGGAAGAACTGTCTTTCAGGTTAAAGTTTCACTCTTTCATTATATGATTACACATTAAAAAGTATATTTTATCTTTTAAAAATAGCCCTTAGTGGCTAATCACATTTAAGTATAATCTAAAATCACTCTTGATCATAAAGGGCTAGGGAAATATTTCATTGGGGAGGAGGTCCAATAAGAAACTACTAGAGATATGAAATACTTATACTTTGTCCAGCAAGTACTGAATGCAGAGCCTTCAGGGAGGGTGCACTTTTGTAAGAGGCTGTGATGCTGGGCTGTGTCTAGGTGGGGAGCAGCTGTGGCTGGACAGGAATGAGGAGAAACCTCTCCTCCTCCAGTAGTAGAAGGAGGAGTGACTCTGTGTCAGAAGAGTAGGAAGGCCCAGCTGAGAGGTTATGGGTGGCCAAGATCCATCCAAGGGGAGGCTTGACAAGAGTGGTTCTGGAAATTTTTTGATTAAAAAAAAAAAAGTCACAATCAATTCTAGACTTTTTGTGTGTAAGTCTGTGATATGGAAATTCGCCTGCTCCTAATTTGAAGTTTACACAAATTATTCAGAAGCATGAAGTGCTAAGTGAAAAGGGGAAAACACTCCTTGATGAAGATTAAAGAAATTCCTAGTGGCCTTTTAAATGTATTTACGTGTGACTTGATATTAAATTGTGGTTTTGTTACACTTTTAGCAGAGATCCCTCTCCCCCACATAATTGTTAATTATCCTTACAAACTAGAGAAAGAGGAAGGCATTTGGTCACTTTTGTTGACTTTATAATAAAGGTGGCTATAAACAAGTTCTGTGCCCCTTGTCTCCTCACCTATCTGAAGAAGTGAAGGGGTTAAAATCAAAGAGGTCATAAAACGTTAAAAGTTTGACAATATCTTTGAAGTATATTGTCTATGTGATGTGAGTCCTTCATACCATGAAGGAGGGATGGTGCTCTATTTCCACCTGAAATCAAACTTGGGAGGAGTCAAGGGAACCATTCACAGACTTCTGTATGTGTCTGTTGGAATTTTTATAGAAGGATGGACTGGTGTCTAACTCACACCCAGGATTTTAAAGGGTAAGAGACATGGCTACATGGCTAAAGCTACCACCAAACAGCAAAAAGAAAAGAGAACTGAGCTTAGAAAGAAACATACTCCTATGAAAGAGTGGTTCAATGCTGTGTTGTTGTTTTTTTTCTGGACCCAATATAGACTTTTATAAAAGGAGAGAAAGGAGGAAAAACAGCCTTGGATTGTAACAGCTTCTGTTCAAGAGGTACACATGGAGGATTGATGGGACCCAACAGAGAGAGACTCAGAAGACCTCTCCATAAAGGTCCAAAGCTGGCTGGGAGGGTCTCAACCCACCTTGAGAACTGCTGAAGAGACCCAGTGATGGAAAATGGTATGTTCTGGAATATATCACAAAAATGTCCACTGGAGTCAGCATTGTCCAGCCATACTCATAAGAAACATATCCCAAATTGATACTTCTTTTGTTTTTAAGATTTTACTTATTTATTTGAGAGACAGAGAGAGAAAGAGAGTGAGAGCAAGCATGAAAATAGGATGAGAGAAGCAGACTCCCCGCCTAGCAGAGAGCCCGGCATGGGACTGGATCCGGGACTCCAGAATCATGACCTGAGCTCATGGCAGATGTGCAAATGACCAAGCCACCCAGGCACCCCCAGAATGATACTTCTTAAGTAAGATTTTTTTTTTTCCTATCATGTTGTGCTACCTCTTCCAACTCTAGAAAGATTTAATAGTAGCTAAATAAAAATAAAAGAAGCCAGTCAAGGACCTCTCTCTCACTTGTAGATTTCTTCCCTGTAGGGTGCCTGAGCTGTAGAAGAGAACTTTATTTTCAATGGAGTTTGAATTTTTATTATAATAGTGAGTTTTATATAAATATTAATGAATTAAGACACTGTGGGGAATAAACTTACTGCAAGATATTTTTATTACTGGAGAGTGACAAGAAAAGTCTATTTCATACAAGTGGGTGGGTTGTGGGGGAATGGATGTGCAGGTATTACATTTTAAAAACTTTACCCTGAAATTTCCATTTGTTCAATGAACCTATTAACTTTGCTTCAGGCATTGTGACCTTCTTTGTAGCACATACAAAATTACTTAGTTTGATATCATCTTTTGCTTTGGTATTTAAAACTCCTATTTACTAGAAGACTGATTATATTAGTTAGGATTTGGTCATGAAAAGGGAAGTCTTACTCTCTGTGTTTTTGGTATGAAAGCTCTCAGGGAATTTGAGGCTTATACTACCATGGATGGGACAGAGGAGTGAAGGTCAGGATTTCAGCTGATCAGATAGGTTTCAAGAGCTTGTTTAAGAGCCGCTGTGAATTTCAGGACCCACGGATTGTTACCATAAATGATTAGCCTGCAGCACCAAGAGAAGTAATCCTGAAGGAGCAGAATTACTCTCTCAGAGGCTTACAACACTCAAGTAAATGATTCAAGGAATCTTGTCTACAGCTTTGCCTACAGCTACAAAAGCTATGGCTGCTCCTTCCATTCTACCTTCCAAACCAGCCATAGTGCTTCTCACTGACAGACTCTAACACAGAAGCACTAAGGGCGGAAGCAGCTAAGAAATACAGAAAAGAAATGCAGGTGTCTCATGGTCCCATCTGACAATGCAGCATGACTAATTAGGCCCTTAACTGTTAAGTTAATAGTTGAAGTTTTTCCTTGTGACATTTTTTTGTAGTGATACATTTTACTATTTTACTCCCATAAATCTCTTATTTTACATTTTTAAGTATGTTGTTCAAGAAGGCAGGAACTTTACTGATTCAATCACTTGCTCACTTACTTATCTAGCATATAATGGGAGCTTTGACTATCCTTTAATCTCTGTTAGTCCCTGAGCACAAGGAGTGGAAGACGAGGCTTTGCCTCAGGAGAATATTCTTCTTGGGCGCCTGAGTGGCCTAGTCGGTTAAGTGTCTGCCTTCAGCTCAGGTCATGATCCCAGAGTCCTGGGATGGAGTTTGGGCTCCAAGCTCAGCTGGGAGCCTGCTTCTTCTTCTTCCCCTCCCCTCTGTTCATTCTTTCTCTCTCTCTCTCTTGCTCTCTCTCAAATAAAGAAATAAAATCTTTTAAAAAGAGAATATTATTCTTATCCTCCACATTTATAGGCACATAATAAATACTCAAATATTTATTGAAAAATGAGTGAATAAATACATAAAAAGCCCATGAGAGCCCATGAGTGAATAAATACATAAAAAAATACATAAACATGTATTTTTGTATGTGGGCAGTAAACATTTATCTTTGGGACAGAATTTTAAAGCCAAAGGCGGACTTCTGGGAGATGTTAGGGGTGAGGTTCTGACTTTGGTGTGCAACATACACAAAATGAAAAATTGAGAACATAAATTCACATATGGTGTGCCTTCTCTTATGCAACATAAACATGGGTGTTCGTTTCAATTAATGATTCCTGGTTATAAGGAGTTTAAGAAAAATAATTTCATTTTATGTCTACTTACAGGGAAAATACTACCATATACCACATATTTAACCATATGTGAAACATGAGAATTCCTGAGGACACTATAAATTGAACAAGCCACATTATGTTCTAACCACCACTTCAACTCTTATGACCATTTAAAAAGAACATAAAGTTAGATTTGAAAAGCAAAGAGGTGGGTGGGAAGAAATCTTAAAAGTCCAACATACAGCCAGAGCAAGAAAATGTGCTCAGAGGACAGCAGCTAGGTGGTGTTTAAAAACAAATTGAAGGTATCATGGGGTCTTTTAAAAAACAAACTTGAAAACAATGTCCCAATAACCCCAAGGTCTCTTAAATCTCTCCCCTGGGTAAGTATGTAGAAGGTGGGGACTTAGGATTCAGAGTAGGAAGATCTGGCCCCCCAGTAATACCTCTCCTTCCTGTGCTCTGACTCTGACCTAAATTACTGTTCGCCTCACATATTCAAGTCTTTTCATTTTTCAAATAACCCTTGATCTCTTTTTTCTTTTTTTTAAAGATTTTATTTATTTATTTGACAGAGAGAGACACATTGAGAGAGGGAACACAAGCAGGGGGAGTGGGACAGGGATAAGCAGGCTTCCCGCTGAGCAGGGAGCCCAATGCGGGCTCGATCCCAGGACACTGGGATCATGACCTGAGCCGAAGGCAGATACTTAATGACTGAGCCACCCAGGCGCCCCTCAAATATCCATGATCTCTGAAGGTTAAAAGTGTAAAGTACAATTTATAAATTTAAAAAAATGTCAAAGGAACACACAAAATATCATTAAGTGTATTCGAATGCTAAGTTCTCCAGGTGACAGTGATGTGAAGTGCACATTTAAAAATGAAAAGAAGGGGCACCTGGGTGGCTCAGTGGGTTAAAGCCTCTGCTTTCAGCTCAGGTCCTGATCCCAGGGTCCTGGGATCGAGCAGGGAGCCTGCTTCCTCCTCTCTCTCTCTGCCTGCCTCTCTGCCTACTTGTGATCTCTATCTTTCAAATAACTAAATAAAATCTTTAAAAAATAAATAAAAAATAAAAATGAAAAGAAAATAGCTCAGTTTTTTGGGTGATCAAAAGAATATCTGGGTGACTGATTACATATTTAATAGTAGGAGACATCTATTTTGCTATGTTTTTTCCAAAGAACAAAATGTTAGGGCATGACATGTAATTTTAGTTAAGGTTTATAAGTTTTTTTTTCTTTTTTTCTATAGGTGAAATGGTGAACAGTTTTAGCATTTAAACAAGGCTATTTAAGCTTATAACTAAATCCTCTTGACATGAAGTTTTTGTTTCACTAGTGATGGTTTTGGTCTGTCTAGAAACTGATTACTTAAAACAGGTATGTTCAGAGAATTAATAAGAAAGACTATCTGTAAAAATCTCCAACTTTTAACAACAAGCATGCTATTCCAGCCAGTTTGCTCCATTCTGCCCCTTTCTATTCAACACTTATCACCTGATTATCCTATTTTCATTTTTTTATCAGATTAGTTTCTGAAATGTATATTTAGATTCATGTATCTCCAAAGCTATGTGATTGTAGGGTTTTCATTCATTTATTACTACTCTTCCACACAATTATCCCAAACCAGGAAATTTCTGCCTTTCTTTTGGCCAGATACAGTGTATGGAGAACACTTCCTTAAAAAAAAAATAATTAGATGAAGACCACAAGCCTGAAGTTGTGTTTTGGTTCCAATGCTTTAGTAAGAAGGGCGAAGGCTATTCTGTGTAAGATGAGAAGGCAAATTTATTCACTTCTTCACAGAGAATGTGGTATGACCAAAGGGAAAAAGAGGAAAAAGACCCAGGGAAATGAAGAGATAGTGTGAATAGGTCAGGTGAAAATCCATGAATGATTAGTATTCAAAATTCAGGTTGAAATGGTAGGATTTTTCTATTTGATGTCAACAGTAATTGAATGAAAGCCCACCCTTCTTTCTGAAAATTTTAGCAAACTATCCATTTAAAGAATTAAGCCAAAATTATGAGATTACATTTTTATCTAGGTAAAAAAGAGATTTCTATACTGGATAGAGTTTTTGTTTATCTCCCCTTCTAGTATTTATTTTTCTTTTGTTTTCTAATCTGTGTCATTTAATTTTGCATCTTTATACTCTTTCCTTATCTTCCAGGAAACATGTTAAGAGAGATACAGAGCTAAAAATCACTTATAAAAACTTAACTTTTCTTAGATGCAACCATAACAGAGGCTTCTTCCAATTTATAGTAAAGAAATATATGATTTTGTCACACACACACACACATTTATATATACTCTTTGATCAGTATTTTTGCCACAGTGATATTAATTCTTAAAGAGTATAAAGTATTTATAAAATGGTTCCATATATATGCATTAAATAATATTGTCTTTAAATTCATTCAAAGTTAAAAATACTAGGATAAAAATTAAATAGATCTTAGTTATTTAAAGAAAATTATTTTTTTCCAGGTACTTAGAATTAGATGATAGCCAAGTTACATATTAACAATTTAAAATGTGTTGTAACATCTGTAGCACATTATTTTGTATGTATGCAATGTATGGGGTCCTACATTTTAATAAGGTTTTAAGATTCTGTTTTTTTAGAGCATCATCACATCTGAAATGATATCCTACCCAGTGATCATCTTTGGGAAGAAGGGATAAGAAGAAAATCTGGGAAGTAGAAAGTGAAGGAACATACAATTATTCTTCAGTTTAGGTCTCTAAATGAATTGAAGGAATTAAATTACTTACATTATCAAATATTTAATGGCCTACCTGAAACTTGAAGGCAAATTTCCCAACATTCAGATTTTGTCCCATTATTCTTTAGTATGCATCCTTATTAAAGCAAGGACAATACTGAGCTACATAATCATATTGACTAATCTACTCTTAAGTTCTAAGTGAACAGACTATATTTTTATACCATATTCTATTAATAAGATATCAGGAAAGCAGATACCATGCTGGGGATCATAGTTTGAGAATACTTGGTCATCCTTTAAGTGAGGCAACAAAGAAAAAAAAAAAGACAGAAAGAAAGAAAGAAAAAACAAAACACGTTTCAAAAGTCTCTTTCATGAGTCTGGACTGTTTTTGCCAGAGATACGTGGAAACATGTAGATTAAAGAGAAATAAGTACAACAAGCCCAGGAGCCACATAAAATATAGAGATTTACTGGATATTTCAACAGTCAACAAATGATCTTACATTTGAAACAGAAACACATTTAGGTGAGAGCTGCTGGGTTCAACATATGGCAGGGCTCTATTGTCTGTTTTAAATAACAACCAAAAGGGGAATAGAAAATGGAAATGAGTAAGACAAAATGTAGTTGATATGCCAGGCCCAGAGGCCTTCTTCTGTTCCTTTTTTATGCAATGATTTTAATAAAATAAGATGATGCCTGCAAGCCAGTTTCTTCAGATAAAAAATGCAGTAGAAATTCTGAGACATTTTTAGTTATATTTGAAATAGTTTATCATTTATATAACTATTTCTGATATCTTGATACCTTAAAGTGATAAGCTTATAATTTTTTTTTAATTTTTAAAACTATGGGTAAAATTCAATGGAAGTGACTGAAACTAATACTTAGGGTAATTAAAGAGGAGATTTGTTCATTAGTCTAAGATTTCCTTTCCATAAAAATAAAGTACATTTTATACACAGTATTTAATGAGAAACCAAGAACAAAAAATAAAAATTTAAGGGAATACAAAGTATGTTTTTATTTTGCAACGCTTTAACTCTATCTCCAATAGAAGAGATACACACTCTTAAAATTTTAAGTGTAATACAGGGGAAAAATAGAAAGATCACAAGGAGAGTACCAAGATACAGAAAAGTAATTATTTAGAACAAAACACTGTTTGCCTCAAACTGAGAATTCTTTCATTAAGACATCTTTAAGCAACACGAAGTTCCAAACAGATCCTAGTATATGTAGATATAAGCATGTATTAACTCATAGAACCATAGTCCTAGATCCTGTAAAAAATTGTTCATATTATAAAATATCAGTTCAATAACAAAGCATCAACAGTTCAAATGACTTTAAGAAAAAAAATCTTGAAAATATTTTTCTCAAGTATGAAAATGGGTTGCTATGTCTTCCATGATCTTTTGTTTTGTTTTGTTTTAAGATTTTATTAATTTATTTATTGGGGAGGGGACAGAGAACACAATTGGGGGGAGGAGCAGAGGGTGAGGAATAAGCAGATTCTGTACTGGGCATGGAGTCCAAAATGGGACTCAATCCCATGACCCTGAGATCATGACCTGGGCCAAAACCAAGAGCCAGATGCTTAACTGACCCAGCCACCCAGGTGCTCCTCTTTTATACTCTTCTATGTTTTCATTTTCACCACTTGTGTTCATTCATTGGCAAGTGTTCCTGTCTCATTCCTCCCAAAACCTCCTTCCCAAGATCAGCTAACTACTAGGGACATTTTGGTCTGCTCTTTTCAGTAACTACCTCCCTCCCTCTCTTTTCTATCACTATTTGCTCTTGTACCTACTTCTGTGTTACAAGAGGCTATTGAATTGTCTTTTTTATGGCCTTAATCCCAGGGTTCCTCTATTTCTTCTCTTTCATGACCTCATCTACTCCTTAAAAGCCAGTTGTCTCCTAGATTTTTCTACTCAGATTCTCCACAAGGACTCAAATTCATTTACTAATATTTAATCATTACCTTTCTCCTAGACTGTGTTTTGCATGAATTTCCTATTTTTCTTTATGGTCAAGATCTACTCAGTCATTCATGTCAAAAATCTGAAAGTCATTGATTTCCCTTTTTCCTGTCTGGTACGAAATCCTTTTACTCTGTATTCTATCTTAAAAGTATCTACCCCCATCCATCTCAGCTACCTTAGGGTCCTCAGCATTTCTCTCTTAGTAATTATTCCTGGGTGACTTAATAAAAAAATAATTCCTACCAGGTACCTTCGCCTTGCCTCTTTCAATCCATTTATATACTGCCACTTATATAGAACCTTCTAGAATACTAATCTGATTATGTTACAGACTTCATGAAATCTTTAACATGTTTTCTCAAATCTGTTCTTCAGGTATTTATAGAAATTACACTAAAAGCAAGTCTGTCATCAGATATATAGAGAGATTTCTGTATTAAACAACAGTAAACAGTTTTCTATACTGCAATGCTTCTAAGAACTTTTAATATACTTTTATGTTCTCTTTCAAAGTACACAATATATTATAGCACACAGAGTTTCTTGATATTATTTTATCCTAAAAAGCTTTCTGTTTTTGTTCAAATGTATTGTTGTTCTATGGATACCACACAGAACCAGTGATCCCTAGGATGCATTTTGAAAAAAATTAGGTCAGGATTAAATCTGAACTTCTTTGTATGGCATACAAAGAGGATCAACAAAGTAATTCATGACTACTTTCTTTCCACTCTGCTTATATACTTCATTCTGTGGTCTGGCCACACCAAACAGCAAACTTTGTAGTTCTCCAGGTATGTCACATCTTTCTTTTTTCCCTTTGCTTAGAATGCTCGAACTCCTCCTAGCAGTCTCCTGCATGCCTACATATTATTAAATACCAACTGATGCACAATTTCCTGATCATATCCTGATGTATCTGCACTCTCCAGGAAAAGAAGTCATTATCCTGTTTATGTCATTTTCCCAGATTCACTTGTGGAATAAAAAACCAGATTAATCATCTTTATAATTCACAAAATGTAATGGAGTTCCAAGAACACTGACATTAAATAGATATGAATCATTAAACAAACAACTGAAGTTTAATTCAACATTTAATGAAAATTTCTTATGTGCCAGGTACTAGCAAGATTAAAAGATGAATGATACTTTTATTATAGAGATAATTACAGTATCCAGTTAATACGATTGTTATGGTGATTAAATAAATGAACATAAAGCATTTAAAACACCACTTGACATATTTTTAGTGCTATATTAGTTTTTGTTAAAATAAAATAAACAAATGAAAACTAGGACTCAGCTGTCAAGGAGTTTACAAACCAAAAAAAGAAAGTAAATGTGTAGAGCTACTGATTATACCAGGTGGAACCTGAGTACTATAAAAAATTTTGAAATGTATGAAATACAGAAGATGGAGAAATAAATTCCAGCAGAAAGAATTGAGATGGAGTCTCAGAATCCAAAGCTGGAAGCAAGGAAGGAAGGAAGGAAGGAAGGCCAGGAGGAAAGAAAGAAAGGAGGCAGGGAAGGAGAAAAAAGGAAAAACGGAGGGAAAGGAGGAGGGAGGAAGGGAGAGAGGGAGGAAGGAAGGAAGGAGAGAGAGAGAAAGAAAGAAAGGTAGGTAGAAAGGATGGAAGAAAAAAAGAAAAAAAGGGAAGAAAAAGTTATTCCGTGAGTGGAAAGTCACTTTGAGAGTGGCTGGTCACTGAAACCTGTGTACAGATAGTTATACTCTTGAGGGGGAGAAACAGGAAGTACACATTTCTAACATCATATGAAAAAAACATTTATTTCCCTATGTAGCCCATGCTTCATATTAAAAAATGTCCCGGTCTTTCTTTTTTTAAGTCAGTACTTATTACAGTAGTTTTTAGTACAGTGCCTGCTTCAGTATAAACACTGACACTGAAAGATAAAACAATTAAACTATTAACTTAAAAAAGTTTAACCAGGTACATTAATGGTTTCAGGCCTTTAAATAACAGTTATAATTTAAAAATTACTAAAATATCTGAGGTTTTCATTAAGTATTCAATGAACATAAGACTTGGGAAGGCCTTTGTCCCAGGAAAGCATGGTAAATATGTTTGTATAACTTAAGTCTAAGACAGTATCTTTATTTCTCTATTAACTTTTTCCAGAATGATACTCTTATATGAATACATTTGCAGGCGTTTTATCCTAGATGTACAAAATGTACTGAATTTTTTTGGTAATAAATATTATTCAGAAGAAAAAGAGAAACAAAATATATGCAATAATATTTTACCATCTCTTACAACTCTGACTTTGATTTAATTACTTGGAGTTTTAGAAAATAATTTTATTATAAGAGAAAAATTTTATTTTCTTAAAAAGTATTATTTGGTATAAAAATATTAACTGGTGACCTTATTTATTTATTTTTATTTATTACTTAGAAACTACAGGAGATGCTACAACATTTAAACTTCTAACCATCTTGAAAAACAAGACCCTGATAGGGAAAAGGGAATATAAAAACAACTCATTAAAGAAATATCATTCGGTTTCCTGATTTTGTTGTTTGCTTCGAAGTCAAGCAGAATCACAATACACTGAGATCCTGAAGACTAAGTGCATTCACTCCAAGTCTAATTAATCTACAATTCATCACAGGAAACTTTTTCTAGTCATATTCATTTTTGGAACTATCTCTGTCACTTTCTGGTTCTTCTGACACTCAATCTTTAACATTTGATATACTTGTAAAATTGCAGATATTTCCAAACTCTTCTGTGATTAAGGGCAATTTTAAAACTAAACTGACTTATTTCTCACTATCTTAGAAATCAAGCAGAAAGCTAAAACTTACCATATAGAAAATCTTAAGAGGACACTACTCCTATCCTAAGAATAAGAACAACTCATAAAAATACACAAACTAATGATTACTTTCAGAAAGCAGGAGGAGGAAGAGTTTGTGGTGACTTGAGTAAGGATAAACCAACTGAACTTTTCAAAAATGTCTGATGTTCATGCAGTGACTCTGGTGGGTTAGCACGTGGAGGCACCTTGATCAGAAGGTGAGTGCATCTCCATTCACAACTCTTTCCCATGGGCCTGAGAGTGTGAAAAGGCTGGAATCATGATAGAATTCAGAAAAAAAATCTTTCAAGGCACTCTAGAGTCCATTGTTGCTGTCTTAAAAGGGCAGGGATTAAGCAAGAGAGCTAATGTAATTTCCACCAGGAAACCTGGGTTTGCATGGAGTTCACTGTAGCAACCCTCCAAAGTCTCAAGGCAATTTAGCAGGGCAGTGAGAGATCTCCTGAGGTACAGAGAGATACACTGGAAAGCAGTAAGAACTTTCCAGTAATCCAAAAAGTCATCACCAAGGCTAAAAAGCAGAGATAATTACCAGAGTTTGGAAAGTTAGAAGCTATCGGTAAAACATCACCAGGTCTTGAAAGGTTTCATCTAGTTCAGATTCTAGCCCTGCTGAAAACAGTCTTAATATCACTCTCAAAATATATGAAATCTGTGGGGAACTGAATTGAAGTTTCAAGAGAGCTCAGACCCCACACACTTCCACATTAGATTGATTCAATCTTCCCCCACCTTGCCAAACTAGGAATCTCACAGAAAAACACATAAAATTTTCTGAGAAGAAAATACATTACTATAATATTGACTATTCTTTTACACACATTGTCCAACGTACAATAAAAAATGAGTCATATGAAGATGCAGTAAAATGTGACCCATGATCAAAAGATAAAGTCATCCATTGAAACACCCTTATTGTGGGCTCATTGGCTGAAATTATCAGATAGGGACTTTTACATAGCTATGAGTAATATGTTAAAAGAGAAAGGGAAAATGTTTAAAGGGAAATGGGAAATGTTAAAGGGAAAAAGTGGACAAGTTGTGTAAATAGAAAAGTTGTGTCAACAGAGATTAAAACTGTAAATTCTGATTTGCTAGAAATTAAAAAAAAACACTATAGTAGAACTGAAGAATGTAATTGAAGGGCTTAACAGATTAATGAGAGTGAAAATATCAGTGAATTTTAAGACATTCAATAGAAATTATCCAAATGATCAAAAAGAAAAAAGCTAAATAAAAGATCAGAGCAAACGATATTTGTGAAGTAACAAATTGTCTTGCATATGATTAAAGCCAGAGAAGAAAGGAGTGAAACAAAGAAATTATTTGAGTAAGTATGAGATAATAATTTTAAAGGAATTCATGAAAAGCATAAAGCCACAGACCCAAGAAGCTTGACAAACTACAGGCAAGATAAATTGAGAAATCACCTAGGCACATTATAATCCAAGTGCTAAGAATCAGAGAAAAACGTGAAAATGGTAGGGTCGGCACAGATTACACTGAGGGATCACTAACTGACAATGACTTCACATTAGAAACAATGGGACTAGAGGACACTGAAACAAAATCTTCAAAATGCCAGAGAAAAATGTGGGGTAAGAATTTTGCATCTATATATTATTCTTTCAACAAGAAAGAAGAAAACACATTTTTTTTTTTTTTTTAGGCAGAAAAGAAAAGCTCAGATTATTTGTCTGTAGCATACTTGCTATATAAGAATTGTTGAAAGAAGTTTTTCATGCTGGGGTGTGTGGGTGGTTCAGTGGGTTAAAGCCTCTGCCTTAGGCTCAGGTCATGATCCCAGGGTCCTGGGATTAGCCCTGCATCAGGCTCTCTGCTCAGCAGGGAGCCTGCTTCCCTTCCTTGCTCTCTGCCTGCCTCTCTGCCTACTTGTGATCTCTGTCAAATAAATAAATAAAATCTTTAAAAAAATTAAAAAAAGTTTTGCATGATAAAGGGAAACACTATTAGATGGAAATCCAGAGCTCCAGAGTTAAAAATCTTAGAGTTTAACTTTTCTGTATTTTCCTTTATCCCTTTTATTTTGTCTTACTTCTCTTATGACTACATATTTTATTATTATTCCTCCTTTTCCTTTCTTTCTTTTAGTCTGAATTCTAATCTTTGGCCTGCAGATATTTTACTGACCTGATTGCTACTTTCAACCAATACTGAATTTTGACTTTCCACTAAATCATTTGAACCCTTACTGGTTCCAGTTTTAACACAGCAAAACTTCACCCAACACCTTAATACAGCACATTTTGGAGAAAATGACATATATATATATATATATATATATATATATATATATAATATATATGTATATTTACCACATATGTTATATGCTATATAAAAATATATATTTATGTGTATTTTTAACAATGGATCATCACCAGGGAATTAGCAGCTAGTGATACAGTCAGATTGGCATATAATACAACCGTTCAGGCCTTTCCAGACCTCCACTTTGCACACACAGACACAGACAGACACAAACAAGCTTTATTTTCCACAATGAATCTCTTCTGGATGTACTTTCCAAACTCCCTCTTTGGTTTTGCCTATCCTTGTTCATTCTCAGCTTGAGATTTACTCTATTTGGTTTTACGCTTGAAAATTTTCTATTGATTCTTTTGCATTCTAAATCTTTACTTGAATAGGTATCTTTAGTTCTCTTTTCCTTGTATCCTAACCTCACCAACTTCCAATTGCCTGGTATTTTTTTTGCTTTGTTTTGACTTAATTTGAGCAAAAATTTTTTCTAAGCCTGAGCATTTTCCAATTCAGACTTTAGGGCTTAAGATGATACTGTTTCTCTCACCTTCTGATTAATAAGATCCTAAAATAATTAGATAATAATCATGTAATAACTAATGAGTTATGTTGAACAAGGAACTAAATAAATTATGTTGGAGAATTAAAGAATATGAATTCCAGACACTGGATTTTTGTACCCACACTAACCTTGTGCTCACAATCAGAAAATGCAAATCCATGTCTATTCATTTAGGCATTCATGAATTAGAATGATTTTTCTGTAGCTTTTAGGAGGCTATGCTATTTTAAGTAGATAACCATTTTTTGTTATTTAATTTATTAAAATGCCAATTAAAATTAAGTTGAAAGACCTTGAAGTAAAATGTTATCTTAAACTCAGATTAAATGAAGTCTTAGATTATTATAACAATCAATTTGTAACTGATTTCTTTAGTGCTTAATTTTATTCTAAATTCATTTCTTGATTAAACTCACTGATGAGAACACAGATTTCATAAAATTATGGTTTTTTAAATCTGAAATTATATATTAGCTATGTATTACTTAGTCTAATCTTAGCATCTATTTTATATTAGCAGAATAAAAAATAATGTGAAAACACAAATTCAAGGTTAATCTTCTATTTATAACTTTCTTCTTTGAGAAAAAATGACTTAATTTATGTAAATAACATCATTTTGTATGAATAAGCTATTTTTATCTGTAGTTTTGCTACCTGCTTCAAAAAAACAAACAGATATAAGAGAAAAGTTAAAAACAAAAACAAAAACAAATTTTCTTCATAGTAATCTATGTAACAGAGTTCATTCACTTTATCAGCAGGAATTCCTAAACAAATCATTTGTTTGGTGATATAACTTCACAATATTATGATGACAATTACATGTGTTATTTATTTATTTATTTATTATTATTATTTTTTAAAGATTTTATTTATTTATTTGACAGAGAGATCACAAGCAGGCAGAGAGGCAGGCAGAGAGAGAGGAGGAAGCAGGCTCCCCACTGAGCAGAGAGCCTGATGCGGGGCTCGATCCCAGGACTCTGAGATCATGACCTGAGCTGAAGGCAGCGGCCTAACCCACTGAGCCACCCAGGAGCCCCACATGTGTTATTTATTATACAGTTCAACATTGAACCTCATCTTAAGATTTAATTTATTGGCTTTGCGTGGTAAAATGAAGGAATAATTGTGCTGGTATTTTTGAAGGTCTACATGTAACCAACATATGTATTAGCATTTCATGAAAAAAAAAATCTCCACTTTTCCCAATAAATCTCTGTATTTTCTTCCTAAAATTTTGGCACTGCATAAAGTTACACCCTAGTGTCTTAAAAAGTGGATGGAACCATTCACATTGTCAAGATTTCTACAAATAAAAAAGTAAACTTAGGGGCACCTGGGTGGCTCAGTGGGTTAAAGACTTTGCCTTCGGCTCAGGTCATGAACCCAGGGTCCTGGAATCGAACCCCACATTGGGCTCTCTGCTGGGCAGGGAGCCTGCTTCCCCCCACCCCGCCTGCCTCTCTGCCTACTTATGATCTCTGTTTGTCAAATAAATAAATAAAATAATTCTTTAAAAAAAAAAGTAAACTTAGTAAAAGAAAGAAAAACAATAGCATTTACCATTTAGCTCATATCATATATACGATATATGTTTAGCTAAAGAGCTCCACTTATATATAACAATTATATATGTTATCATTTTTATTTCTTTATGCATACACACATATTAATGTGTATATACATTACATACATATACAAGTACATATGATTTATAAAATAAGTACAGCTCTTAAGAGATTGCATAATTTTTAATCTAATGTACTATTTTGTTCAGGAGTCTTCCTGAATTGATACACATTTATTTAGGTGTTAGAGTTAAGTTTGTGTATCCCTTTGTAAAATTTGTTTTGCTTTAACACATAGTTTAATCAATACACATTGACTTCTAAACAAAACAATTTTTATTTCCATTATGTCAGATTCTGTTTCTTTGACAGTAAAGCATATATTTTCATTCCCATGACTTTTTCTCATAATTTATCATCATAACATTTAATTTTACCTTTTATAAGAAGTCTTTTCCCAGAAGTCTTTCTCGTGATTTTTTAATTTTAACTTTCATTTTTCCTATTGTTCTTAATCTTCGGGAATCAAATTCCTCATCCATGCTCAGTCCAAAATGGTAATGTTTTCCCTGATTTTTCATTGGTCCCACCTCTAGGATAATCTTTTTGAAAAGTACCTTTATAAATCAAATAAAAATTGAACTCATCACAAGCAGTAATCTATTTTGACTCCCTGTTTTAGGAAAAGCTTCTGTCATTGATTGGGAAAACCCAGGCTGACTACTAGAATATTGGTTTAGGCACATTGGATCGGAGACATAACGAGGGTCAGATCTAACTTAGAGATGTGGTGACTAAACACATTACTAGGTGTAAAGTTGGAATGTATAAAACATTCATTCAGGAAATTTTGTTACAAAAATATTAGCCAGTGTCACACATGTGAGCCTGTAATAAAAGAGGAAAAGGTTGGTTGGTGTTCATGGTAAAATGGGCTAAAGGAACTGAATTATTATTTAATCTGGAGCGTGTCTATGCCATACTTAGTGGTTACCACATTCTTTGTTTCCAGAAAAAAAGGGGGATGAATTAATTCAAACTTCATTAGGACAAAAAAAAAATATGACTTAAAATACTTTCAGAATTAACGTTGATAACCTTGAATAATTGTAATAGCTGCTGGATTGGTTGTGAGTGTTCTCCTTCTGGAGGCAGAAAGAAGCAAATTCTGGAATTATTTGGGTGCCTTAGTCTTTTATAATGATGGTTTTCAAAATTATTGAAAACTGCACAGCCTTTTGACTTTCATAATACCCATGTCCTTAAATCACATTCAATATATTTATTTGAGATTGTTCTCTTAGGTCAAGATTCTATAAATTTCAAGGACTTCTTATCTTGCTAGAATACCAAATACATTTGCAAGGCCATTTGTGGTAGTGTTTTTGATCCAGATAACAATAATAGTGAGTTATTTACTAAGTGTACTTAATATGTGCCAAGGGCTGCAATAAATAGTCAGTATGTATCTCCTTTAACCATCATGAAAAAAAATCATAATGGGCTTTTATCATGACCATATTACAGATTTTTAAAAATGAGGTTTAGAGAATTTAAATTACATATTATCAAATGGCTGGTAGGCAACAGAGATAGGATCATAAAACAGATCCACTGAAACTCCAAATCTAAGTTCTTTCTACTCTACCAGGGATTAAAAAGTCCAATAATTGTGCTGTTAACCTTTTATGATGCTCATACCTACTGAGCCCAGAGATGTGTCTAAATTAGTGTCCTAATGTTCAAATGAATCATGTGGGGATATTGTTAAAATACAGGCTCTCATAAAAGGAGAATTATACAGTATTTGTCTCCTTGTGACTGGCTTATTTCATTTAGCATACGTAATGTCCTCAAGATTCGTCCAAATTGCAGTTTTGTACGATAGGCATAGAACTTCAGTTTTGTAAGATGTAAGAGTTCTGGAGATTGGTTGCACAACATTGGAATGTACTTAACACAATGAATAGAACATTCAAAACTAATTTAGATGGTAAATTTTACTGCTATGCATATTTTATCACAACTGAAAATACAGATTTTCATTAGATAGGTCTTGGGTGAAGCCCAGATGATGTTGGTTCTCCTGGTCCATACCTGACCCTTGGAATAGTGAGAGCATAGCTAGCTACTTTTCTTCAAGAATACCTCTAAGCCACTGCTATGTGATTCAAATTGGTGTGTGAAATAAAACCTACTGGAAGTTCTTACTCTCAACTACGCTGTCTTTGCAACTGAAGTGTATATCCTCCTTCACTCTAGTAGGATGAGTGAGCAATATTGCCTTTTGCTTCTGATGCCCTTCAATTCATCAGCGATTTCAGATTCTAACAATGCCTTTGGCCTTGGAAGCATCTTATTCTTTTTTTTTTTTTTTTTTTTTTTGGAAGCATCTTATTCTTAAACTTCTAAGACAATCATGTCCTGAAATGCCTTCTGTGATGATGCACATTGAAAAGTTTCCTCCCACCTTGACAGCTGAGAAGAGTGGAAGAGTTTCTAACCTGCTGCTACATATCAAAGAGTCTGTCTTTTCAGCTTCACTGACAAGTGGAATGATTTTCCAGAGTTTTAGAAAACATCAGGCAAAATATTTTCCAGATAAAAAGCTACTGTCAGCTGCCTGCAGCTGATGGAGCAACTTTAAATTCTGTGGGGGGAATTCCTACTGCAGTCTCAATCCCAGGTTCTAGCTTTTGCCTTATGTCTTTTTGCTTGACTCTCTTCAAGTAGTTCAGCAAAACAGAGCAGGAGAAGCCAGGGGTCTCACCTTGACTGACACCCCCTACATTTTCCTTGGAGGAAATAATGGGTTCAGGGAAGTAATATAAGGTTATTGCTTACAATCTGTTCTGCTTTTGAACTGAGCCTTATAAAGACAATAGAAACTGATACAAGAGACCATTTACAAATTTTCCTAATACCTCATTAAAATGGCCCGACATGACCATTCTGTACCACAAGGCAATGAGCTCTGCCAATAACATCCTCTGACTCAGGATGTATGGATGTGATACAAAGAGAATGGGCAGGGAAACAGAGAATCAAAAAGATGTCTGCTGCTAAGAAAATGATTCCCAGAGCTGCATTGATCCTGAAACTGAAGTATTAGTCCTTGGTTGATGATTTTTTAATTTTTTCCTTACTTTCCTTCATGCCTTTTCAATATATCCCCATTAGTTCAAATAAGCCTGAATTAATCTTTATTTCTTGCAACCCCAAAATGTCTAATGCACAATTATACCTGCCCATTGATTAAGCTTTGAAAAATTTGACAGACTCTGGCCCCAACTAAGGTTACAGTGCTACACCACTTATGATGGGCCTAGCCATTGGAGGTCAGATCAGGCCTCTTATCTTATTAAGTCACCCTTATAATGTTAATGGCACCCGTGTTCAAGGGCAGCTCTCTTTTGTATTTAGAAATACTTCATTCTCCAGAAGAAATTTAAAATATTTATTTTCATTACTCCTATTAAAGTTACCTAGCAGCATTAAAATAGTGTATGCTTAGCCAATCAAAATGGTAATTCTTGAGAATTTCTAAACTTACCTTTATCTCCCTATTAATTTGCTTGGAGGAAAAAGAGTTCATCCAGCTCTCTGAATTGTACCCCACCTCTGCCTTGAGAATTAAGGATTCCTTTCTTTCCACTGCATCCCTCTAGAAGCTTTAGACATACTGCATTTTCCATTCTTTCTTCTCATTTTACCACTCTGTATTTTTCCTCTCTTTTCTGTATTTGTTTTTTATACACTCAATTATGTCATTCGTCTTCTCACCTCATTGATATTTCAGAAGAATCAGGTTCTTTTCTTATGTCTGCTATTTATACCACATGGCTTCATCCATCCTCCTGAGTCAGAATTCCTACATTGGTAAATGGAGATTAAAAATCCCTGCATTTTCTACTTCATGTAGATTTTCGAGAATGGAAGACCATAATATATACTGAGGGGTTTTGTAATTGTAAGGTTTTACATGAGTTTTATATATTACCTAGAGAACTATCCTACTTTAGTTTTATACAGTCAGAAACAAATTACTAAATGGTGAACTTCTCTCATTGGGAACATTGCATTTAGAAATACAGTTCTTCATTTATATTTATTCAGTTAACACCATTTTAAAAAGTGTCATCACATTTTTACCTGTATGAAACATATTCTTTTTGAACCAGTACTCATAGTTTGTTAAAAGGCAAAGATAAATAGAAAACAGAAAGCTTTGAATATTAGCTGTCAAAGATAATGAAACAGTCCACCTCTGAATTTTGATGAACAAATCAACATGTTCAAGTTTTCCATCAAGAAAGGAAAATAGCTGTCTCATTCAAATATTTTTTCTCATTTATATGATCAAATTAATATATCTGTCATAGTGACCTTTATGACTCAGTCTTAAAGTAATCTATGTAAACATCATCCATCAAAATGTACCCCAGAACTGTGTTTTATGCTTAACAATTTATTTTTCTATCCACTTAGAAGTCCTGGTATTACCAACATTTATATGATACTTCTTCCCTTAGGGAGAAAAACCTCTCAACCATCTTGTGTTATCAGCTAAGGCATAAACTCTAGCATTTGTCTGAATATAAAGCATTTGGATTGAGGAGACATATACTTTAATGAGGATTTTGGATATCTAAGATTTACTTTTGAATACTCCTTGATTTTGGATACAAGTATTGTCAGAATAGCTTTCTGACCCTTGTTTCCTTTGCCATTCCAAAACCAAGATTAAAGCAGTGACCAATTTCACATTTAACGTGAATAAAAGAAGTACAATTATAAAAGCATATATATGTATATAAGAGGACAGAAAAGTAATTGAGCACTTTTCAAGAACCTCAGACATTTAATGAACAGGATGGAAGGATATGCTCCATGAAAGGAGAGACACTAGCTAGACTTCTAAGGAAACACAAAATAATAGCAGCCACAAAGAAATTTCCTTAAGAGAGATTTAACCATCATATATCAGAAAAGGTTTCAAAGCAAGATTTCTGTTTCATTCCGCATTTTCATCTACTTTCCAAGAAATCTATATATTTACAATCATATACCATAGCAAATAGCTGCTTTAGGTATAAGGACCTTTCTGTTCAAAGAATTTAATGTCTTAGTTCAAAAGGAAATGCTGTGATAGCTCTTTAATTGGGTCATACAATTTCCATGGTTGGGTAGAATTTGGCTTTCACTAGTCCTTGTTCTTTAAAGTCAACCACCTGCCACATTACCACAAAGAACAGATAATTTGTTGGTTTTTTAATTGCCATGAATTTATAGCTTTAAGCTTCAAAGGAGAATTATGTTACTACAATATCCAGAGCCTTTTAAGTTTCAATTTCTTTGAATGTTAAGCATTATTTAAATCTCGACATATATTCAGATGAGAAAAGAATCGGAAAAATAATTTCTGTAATTAATTATGAAAAAAAACAGGCTTTTAATGACTCACTATTAAAATACAGGCCAAACATCTCATTACTTACTTCTTTTAGAAAGATTTACCTAAATTGCAGTCACTTAAAGAACCCAATTTTTTCCTGGATTTGTGATGTTTTCACTGTAGGGGAAAAAAAAAACTCATTGGAAATTTATTTGGATTTGCAATTTTTTTCCCCAAATTCAAAATTCAGGTGACATTTGAGGCATCATAAATTCAGATTCTTAATTTATTTGAATTTTTGCTACCTCTGAGAGTGGCTTGATGGGTCTCTGACAAATGTTTCCCAGGAAAACTGATAGTGTTAATAAAATCTAGCTAACAGAACATGATATGAACAACTATATAAGGCATTATTTACAAATAAACATTTATAAATGCAAGGACTTTGGAAATTTAAAATCCAGCTCTTCTACACTCTGGTTACTGGACTTTGAGTTTCAAAGAATAAAATAATTAATCTGTTTCTTCTACGGTAAAATGGAAACAAAAACAATCATATCACAGGAACTTGTGAGGTTTATCCCTCTTACATTCACATGGAAATCAAAGTCTAAAGAGGGAAAGTGACCCAAAGCATCACAAAGAAAAAGTTACTGGTTTAGGACTCAAGGTTCATACTCCATGTTCTTAAACACTATGACTCTGCCTTTAATAAGTATATATTCACATATAAAATTTTGGCTTTCTTAATTTCTTATTCATGAGTAGAATGTGTTATATATACAAGGCATATCTCCTAGCTATTACCTGTAAAACTGTGTTTGAAATACTGGTAACTCCCATCAGGTAATATGTTGAATTGTTTTGGAACATTCACCTGTTAATATAACACTTGCAGGTTATGATCATTTGAGACTCTGAGACCAAACTACAGTTTTCCACTTAATCCTAGAGTTTTTCTTTTTAATCTGTAGAGTATATGCAATTTGGAACCAATATGATACCTGGCTGAACTTCCAGTATTTCACTTACTAGTATAATCAGGAAAACAAAGGGTTGCAAAAAGAGAACTCAGTTCAGAGGTATGCTTAAGAAGATAAAAAAGGAACCGGGGACAAACTGGAGGAGGGACAGGAAGCCAAGATATTAGTAACCGCAGGAAACCACCCACCACTCCTAGACTGCAGAAGGAAAGGGAAATAATAGTGTCACCTGAAGTAGCCCAGAGACTGGATGGAAGCTGGAGGTTTGTGGACCTTTTCCATGGGATTTGGAGTCATGGAGGAGATGTAGCCACTTCCAGGAGAGTTGCTAAGGCAGACTGACAGGAGAAATATCTGAGCAGCTTGCTCCTCCCTTCTGTGTTTCCAAACAGTCTCCACTGGGATTCAGGTAATAAAGGCTCTGGGGAACATAGCCTAGGGGAACTAGCCTTCTTAATTTATGAGCATCACACCACAAGTCATTACATGTTTGATTTCAGAGGCTGTCAGAAGCCTTACCCACTTACTTTGTCAAAAGAAGCTCTTAATGCCTTTTGACAAAGTATGGAACACTCAGCAGCTACGACTATACTCCAGAGGCAGAAAGAGCAGCTAACTATTACTTACTAAGCGTGTGTGTGACAATATTCCCCCCCACACAGATTCACACACAGCACTCCAGCACTCGCACCATAAAACCTGATCTCTACTCTGCCTTCTCATATCAGGAGCAGAATCATCTCAGGGGAAGAAGTGTAACTGACATGTTGGTGGAAGATGCCCGTGGTACTGCTATAATTATTTATAATTATTTTTAAGACAATGTCATTGATGTTACAGAAGAGATAGATCTATGTTAAGTTTCTCAATTTATTAGTTAATTTTCAAAAGTGTCACCTTTCATTTTCTGTCACAATTTTAATAAGCAGCCCCTCCAATACCCTCCCCATGATGGAGTTTAAGTGTGATGTGGTTGAGGAAAGGCAATGCTAATGCATGATGTGACAAACATGGTAGATTCCCTCTGTATCACTGAGAAACATTTTTATATTCTGGGGCATACTTCCCCTGCCGACTGATAAATTTGTATTTCCTTTTCTTCTGGTTTCATGGTTAAAATCATGGAAAGTAAAACAAAATGTAGCTCTTCGATGTGATTTCAAATTTTCAAAGTTACAAACATGAAATACAAAATATATACTCCTCATGCCCTCCCATGGCATGGCAAATCCTATTTTTAATAACACCCTTATTTCTATTAATAATTGCCTATATTGGCAAGGCCAGAAACAGAAATTCTTCAAGTGCTAGCAGAAAACTCTTCATGGTAGCTACCTTTTCTTTTTCTATTTGTAGGCAATTTAAAACACACATATTTTTAAAGATTTTATTTATTTATTTGACAGAAAGCGAGAGAGAGTCAGAGAGCACGAACAGGGGGAGCTGCAGGCAGAGGGAGAGGGAGAAGGAGGTTCTCTGCTGAGCAGGGAGCCCGACTTGAGGGTCCATCCCAGGATTGTGGGATCATGACCTGAGCCAAAGGCAGACATTTAACTGACAGAACCACCCAGATGCCCCTAAAACATATTTTGAAAGTGGACCAACAGCATATAATTAGACAAATTATATATACATGATAGCTTCTTCATAAGTTTATTAGATTTTATCTAATTTTAGGTGATTACAAAATAAATATTCTTTTTTGAAATATTAAATATCCAACAAATGATTGCAGAGATGCAGCATAGGAGGAGTCTGATTCAAGGGGATTTAGAAGCTCTTGCTTCCTATCGATTACTTTGTTTATTCTTCTAACTATACGGATGCCAAATGAATTCAGAAAAATAACTAGAAATGTAAAGCGTTAACAAATTTGGTCATCTAAATTTTATTATTTACATAATAGATGATTTCAGTTTTCATTTGATCAAATGCTTATGGATACCTGATACCAAATTTATTTTTAGGGGCACCTGGGTGGCTCAGTCAGTGAAGCATCTGGCTTCAGCTCAGGTCATGATCCCAGGACTCTGGAATTGAGCCCCGGGTGAGCTCCCTGCTGAATGGGGAATCTGCTTCTCCCTTTCCCTCTGCTCCTTGCTCCCCTGACTTGTGTTCATGCATGTGTGCTCTCTCTCTCAAATAAATAAATATGGTCTTAAAAAAATCATTTTTATACTAACAGTGTCTCACCTCTTATTTAAATTTTCTACTTAAACTATGAACCATAATGCAGTGATTATTAGCTACTTCAAGCATAGGGGATCATCCTTAACACTCCACAGGCTTGCAGCATATTGTTTGTATCTTAGACTTATTAGTGAAAAGGTTGCTTCAACAATTTTAGAAATGAAAATCAAGAACATCCATGACGTTTATTTAGCCCATAGGCGATTACAGGGCAAATGTGCATACTCTTCTAGCAATCACTATAGCAACAACCAAGTAATTGCATTTAAATAGCAAAAAGGTGCCTTTGTGGATATCGTTTCAAGTATCCACTGTTAACTCTATGTCAACAAAGCATTAGTGGGTCTTTGGTTCATTAATAGGAGGTTCTTGTAATAAGAGAGTGACAGCTTCAGAAATTTCAGAAAAACATAAACACATCAAAAAGTGTATTCTCCAACTACCAAGGAATGATTGGCAAACCAGTATCATATCTATATTCATAACTTTTTCTATACATGTATTGTCTATAGAAATAAGACCTTAAGGCACTGCTTGTATCACTTGTTTTCATTGCTTTTCTATAATTACCTCAATACAGACTTATTATGAAAATGAATTCACATTTTTTAGTATATTTCTGTGGTAAGATTGTGAAATGGCATCCAAAGGGAATCATATGCAGTGTTTTTTTTATTCCTGAAACATTTTGTAGGCTCAATTCAATTAGCATATTTTGAAAGGTACTTAGTGCTTTTATGCATCAGGCCCCATGAAAAATTCAACTTTCCAATAGCTATATTCCCTGGATGCTCCTTATTTTCATCTCAGCCAAATAAAACACCAACCTACTTATGAATTTACATTGTAATACTGTCTGCATTTTCTGCTATACCATAGAAGTAGCTCTAAATACTAAAATATAAAGAGGAAAGTGCTGAAAGTGTACACATTCATTTCTTTTTCAATTTGAAGAAAAAGGGTATATTTCCTTCTAGGGTGGAAAAATGAAGCACTGAAGTCTAGAAGGTTAGGCATAACTCTAACTTAAAATAGTTGGCAATAGACAATGATGAATTAACCCATCTATTAGAGGATATTAAACCACCAATTTTTTTTTTTGGAAAATATCTGACTATGCAGATTTTGTACTTAAGGCTTAGATGTTTGTCAGTTTTAATGCCTGGCATTACCTGAGAGATTCTTAGAAGTATAGATACCCAGGGCCCATCACACACCTTAATCAGAACCTGTATTTTAACAAGCTCCCAGTGGTTTGTTTTCACTTTAATGACTGAGAAACTCTGAGCTAGACCTAAACAGTTTTATGCAAATTTCACCTGCTACTGATCAACTTCGGTGTAACCATCCAATTATTTTGACACACTAATTGGCCAGTTTGGGGTACAAATAATTATATATACAATTCTGCTCACTCTGAAAAGGTCTGGTGGTGAATTTTTGTAAATTCCCTACTAAATATGGTGACATCAAATTTAAATTGGGTTTTGTGTAGGTAATTATTAATAGATAAACCCAACCCTGAACAACCAAAGAACCAAAGTACATATGAAGGAATCCAAAAAACAAATTCTTCCAGGGTTGTGTTCTTTAAAATCTATCCAAAAAAATTATGAGATTTAAAAAAAAATCAAGATAAATGATACTTTTGAAAAATTAAAGTAGCCATTTTAAGGTACATGGAGGCACCATTAAAAAGAAATGTGATTAAAACATTTTTTTTTTTTAAGATTTTATTTATTTGACAGAGAGAGATCACAAGTAGACAGAGAGGCAGGCAGAGAGAGGAGGAGGGAAGCAGGCTCCCTGCTGAGCAGAGAGCCCGATGCGGGACTCGATCCCAGGACCCTGAGATCATGACCTGAGCCGAAAGCAGCGGCTTAACCCACTGAGCCACCCAGGCGCCCCATGATTAAAACATTTTTATTTGCTAAGCTGCTTTGTGAGTACTTATATTCTGGCACCAAGTAAGAAGATCATAAAAATCATTTAAAGGCAGAAATTCCAGGCAATATTTTACAATATGATTAACATCTTGGCTATATACTGAACAACTGAATTTTATTCTATGAAGAACTAGGTAACCAAATTATTCTAGACTATCTGCCTTGCCTAAATAGGGCTTGAGAGCCTTGTTAACTTTCCTTAAGAATAAAAGAATAAAGTAAAAAATAAATATTTAAATAAAGAAAGAAAGAATAAAAGAATAAAATTAAAAATAGAAGAATAAATTCCTGTTTCTATTCCTCCTGGAGCATGCTACATAAAACTGACCATGATGTAGCCCAAACAAAATAAGGCAGGCAGTTTAGAGTGTCTGCTCTTGTGATTTCAGTTTGTCCTCTTCTTAGAAACTCATTGTGTCTTCCTTATCTGTGTCACCCCACCATGGATGACAACTCACATAAGCTTCTTGTATATTACTGTAAGCTGCTATGTAGGATGACTCTGTCTGCCATCAATATGTCACATAGCTGGCATTTTAATTTAGCATATCTTCAACCTGCCCTGAAAATTCATTCAAATTTTAGGTGATTAGTTTATAGATCAACAGATGAGGTGGACACAAATTTAATCTTATTTATATAAAGAAGATGTACACTTTTTATTAATAATTATATTCCTCCAAAATAGATTGCTCATATTTTGTGTATAAGTAAAAACAAAATAAATAATGAACTAAAAATAACATATTATAATATAGAAAGCCAATGGAATTTATTATCTGGTAACTTAACATAAATTTGTAATACAAAATAGCTCAAGAATTCTTTCTTTTCTTCCTTCTTTTCTCTTCCTTCCTTCCTTCCTTCCTTCCTTCCTTCCTTTCGTTCTTTCTTTCTTTCTTTCTTTCTTTCTTTCTTTCTTTCTTCTTTCCTTTCTCTTTCTTTCCTTCCTTCCCTCCTCCCTCCCTCCCTTCTCTCCCCTTTCCTTCCTTCCTTCCTTCCTGTTAAACAGATAGTTAATTGAGCACCTGCTATGATTCAGACATTTTTCTTATTGCTGAAGATATTTCATTAATCAAAAAGTCTCTGACTTCATGACACTTGCCTTCGACTGGAAATCAAACAAAAAATTACATATATATGTGTATATCGATTCATATACCTATATACATATGCATGTATTTTTTTAAAGATTTATTTATTTATTTATTTGACAGAGAGAGATCACAAGTAGGCAGAGAGGCAGGCAGAGAGAGAGAGAGGGAAGCAGGCTCCCCGCTGAGCAGAGAGCCTGATGCGGGACTTGATCCCAGGACCCCAAGATCATGACCTGAGCCGAAGGCAGCGGCTTAACCCACTGAGCCACCCAGGTGCCCCACATATGCATGTATTTATGTGTGAATTTGTGTGTAGTCAGTTGCTTATAAGTACAATAAAAAATTAATCAGGATGCTGATAATGCTATTTTAAATTGAGATTGAGTGGTCAGGAAAATCTACTCTGAAATTGAAGTTAGAATAGAAATTAATGTAATCAAAGAAATAAGTCCTATGATTATCTGCACGAAAAGCTTACATACAAAAGAGTGAACAAGATCCTGACATGAGAAAAGACCCAACATCTCAAAGGCATGTCTAGATGGCCATTGTGGCTGGAGAGCAAGGGAAGAGATAGGGGTAATAAGAGCAGTGGAGCAAATTTGGGCTAAATCTCATAAGTGTGGGTCACAGTGAATATTCAGATTTTATTCTGAGTGTAATATTTAAAAATAATAATAATTCTGACTGCTAAGGGGGATAATGATGCTAGGAAATAAAAGTTGGAACAGAACAACCAGCTAAGTGGTTATTGCAGTAACTGAGCCACAAATTATAGTGTCTTATGTGAGAGTGGATCAATGGAAGCCATGAAACATATTCAGATTTGGAATATAGTTTGAAAGTAAAACCAGTAGGATTATCTCATATGTAGATGTGGGTATGAAATAAATAAAGAGGTCAAGAATGACTTTTGTCATGAGCAACTGGATGAACACATTTGCTATTCACTGAAATAGGGAAGAATGAGGAAAGAATAGGTCTCAGGAAAATCAGCAAAACTTTCAAGCAGAAGTGAGTAGTGATAGAGCCTTCTAAGCCCAAAGTGCATGGAAAAAAATAAGAGCTTCAGATGTAATTTTAAGAGTTATAATTATGTAAGTGCTATTTAAATCCCCATAACTTGTTGAAATCACCTAGGAAATACATCCAACTGTAGAATGGGAAAGATCCAAGATTTCAAACACATAGGTAGTCAAATTATGGATTTGGTAATCATATAAATCCAATGTTGTTTTGCAAGCAAAATGGAAACATGTCACTGAATATTCTTTAGAAGTTATTTTTCATTAATTTTCTATGAGTAGAAATTATTACATGGTTAGGTTTAGATAAAGGGATCATGTGCTAAAAATCTACATCTGCTACTCTAGAAACATGAATATTTGATAAATATATCAAATATATATATATATATACACCACAGATAGCTATAGATATAGACACTATATGCATTTAGTATATAATTTTAGAAAAAAATGATCTATTGATTTAATATAATCTCATCAAATAGAAATTGATAAATTTGCTACAAAACTTATATGGAAAAGCAGAGGACCTAGAATAGTCGAAACAATTTTGAAAAAAGAAAAGAAAAATAAGCCGGAAGACTTACATTATTTGACGTCATGGTTTACTCATATATTAGTATTTACTATATATAAATATAGGCTATAAAAGGATGAATCGTAAGAGGAAAATAACAACAGTGAATTAGTTATCAATAAACATGAGAGTTCTGATCTTCAAAAGGCACTATTAAAAATAAATAAAAGTACAAGCCATGTCTTGGAGAAAATATTTGCAAAATGTACATCTGATAGAAATCTGAATTCCATAATATATAAAGGGCTTAAAAAACAAAAACATAAAATGCAAAAGAAGAGATTAGAGATAGCAAGTAAACATATGAAAGGACACTCAAAGTTATTAGTCCTCATGACAATGAGAATTAAAATCCCATTGAGAAACTACTATACACTATGGGAATAACACAAATTGAAAGAAAGAACAAGAACAGACCATGGAAAGTGCGGGGTAAGAATGTGGAGAAGCTGGCACTCTCACATAGTGCTGTTGAGAATGCAGTGTTGGTTTCCCATTAGGATGGTAGGTTAGAGAGGTTGTGACAGCCTTGAGGGCCTACAAGGCCTAAAATATTTACTATGTTGCTCTTTACAGAACAGATCCTGCATTGCTCCGATGGCCACCACGGAAATATCTGTGATAATACAGACATACTCACCTTCAACTAAGAGAAGGAATAAAAATTATTTTCTCAGAATTATATTACTATTATGTTTTCTGCCCATCCAATCTATTAAATTAATTAAAAACAAGATCAAGAAATTTTTTATTACCATCTTCCAGTATAGTGTACTGCTGATTTTTATGTTGTCACAAATTCATTTTAGCTGCCTTTTCTCTAACTTCCTAACGGTATTTGACTAAGGTAAAGACTTTTTCTTCAACTCCTGAAACCTAAAGATTTGGGTGATTGTGATGACACAGTTTTATAGAAGCAACCCTCAGAACTCAAACTGTGTATTGGTCAAATAAAATGCTTTCTGAGTATTTTCCTACTTCAATTTGAGATTGGTGCTTGAATGAATATTTTTTCCTTAAAGTCTTAATCATGAACTTTTGTTTCACAAAACCATTTTTTAAAAAAGATTTAATTTATTTATTTGACAGAGAGAGAGTGATCGCAAATAGGCAGAGAGGCAGGTAGAGAGACCGGGGGAAGCAAGCTCCCCGCGGAGCAGAGAGCTTAATGCAGGGCTCAATCCCAGGACTCTGGGATCATGACCTGAGCTGAAGGCAGAGGCTTTAACCCACTGAGCCACCTAGGCACCCCAACACAAAACTATTTTTTAAAAAATGTTATATGTTTGCCTATCTTTGTTGTAGAGTAGTTCTCAGTCAGGGGTGATTTTTGTCCCTTCTGGGGAAATTTGGCAATATCTGTAGACATTTTTGGTTGGCACAGTTCTGGTGGGGGAAAGGGGACATGCTGCTGGCATGTAGTGGGTAGAGGCCAGGGATGCTGCTAAACATATTACAATTCACAGGACATTTTCTATAACAAAGAATTATTCTGCTCCAATGTCAATTTTGTTGAGATTGAGAAATTCTCCTATAGAGTTATGGCAATAAACAAAGTAATTAGCTTTCAAGGTAATAAAATTACCCCAGAGTTACTATCTCCATTTCAGCTTTCATTGCATAGATACTAGTTTCAGCATCTTCCCTGAAGTAAAATGACAGGAGAATCTTTACAGCTGATACCATGTAAGAAGCAATGTACAATCACAAAGAATATTAGTTTGAGAAGTTTTCAGCAAGTTTTGGAAATAATTTCCCAGCAAGAAAAATTGGTTATTAGTATGTTGATATTTTCATCTGTAGCATACAGTGTTAAGCCTTTCACTTTTTCCAGTACTTTTCTTTTTTTTTTTCTTTTTTTTTTTAATTTTATTTTTTATAAACATATAATATATTTTTATCCCCAGGGGTACAGGTCTGTGAATCGCCAGGTTTACACACTTCACAGCACTCACCATAGCACATACCCTCCCCAATGTCCATAATCCCACCCCCCCTCTCCCAAACCCCCTCCCCCCATCAACCCTCAGTTTGTTTTGTGAGATTAAGAGTCACTTATGGTTTGTCTCCCTCCCAATCCCATCTTGTTTCATTTACTCTTCTCCTACTCCAGTACTTTTCTGACATGGTCTTGTTGCTGTTGCATCTTGTTTGGAACCTTGTATAAATACACAACAAAGTTCCAAAGGCTCTTGTACGTCATGTGGTGTGTCTGGCTAAAGAAGAAAGGTACAAGTGTCCCACAATTTTCTTTATTAGCTAGTAATTACATGCCATTCTTAAAGGATTTTTGTTTGTTTGTTTGATGTTATAATTATCAGAACCAAAAACATTTACAAATATTAGAATTATAACATCTTCTAATGTCTATAATTCTATTTGTATTATGCTATAATTTTTTACAAACTTTTGTTGAATGTAATGATCTTCTTTCCTACAGTCATCTATTATGTCTTATTATTTGTAATGGTTGTCAATCTATTTCTCTACAAAATTACATAATATTTCTTTTTCTTGTTGTAATATTATTCATTTACACATCAACTAGTTGATAAAAATTTAACATAAAAGACATGTGATTTTTACTCCAAGTTATAGTTTTATGGTGTTAACTGATGTATACCTATCAAACAAATTTATCTTTTATGATTTCCTATTTAGTATCATGTTCAAAGAGGACATTCAATTTTTAATAGTTTCTGAATATTAACCCATATTTGTGTGGTATGTATAGATTTTTAAAAAATAATTTTGTAACAATTGTTAAAAGGTACAATATTGCAAAAGCAATAGGATTTATGAAAAATTTAGAAACTATAGGTAAGGAAAATTTAGACAATAATCATATTGCTCAGAGGTTAAACACTTGAAGTTTTTGTAAAAGGCATATATATTTGATATAATTATCTATATATATTTTACATATCATTGATAATCTGCATTTTTCACTTCATGAAATGTTATGAAAAAATTACATATTATTTATGTATATCATTATCGCTTCATCTTACTCTATTGTTTTCATTTTTCAAAGATACTTTAAATTGTTTTAATGGTTCAAAACAAAACCATTGCTTATTATTTCTTATATATAAAACCCTGATAAACCCCTTTGTACATAACTCTTCACCTATCTAATAGCTTAGAATACATACATAGAAGTAGAATTATTGGATGTATGCAAATGTTTGTCCTCTTTTATGCTTTCCCAGCTTTTCTTCTAGAAATTTGGGATTCATTCTCAAAAGGAGGATGACTTGTTTTCCTTTTTTTTTTTAATTTAATTTAATTTTTTTCAGCATTCGAAAATTCATTGTTTATGCACCACACCCAATGCTCCATGCAATACATGCTTTCCTTAATACCCACCACCAGGCTCAGCCAACCCCCACTCCCCTCCCCTCCAAAATCCTTGGTTTGTTTCTCAAAGTCCACAGTCTCTCATGGTTTGTCTCCCCCTCCGATTTCCCTCAACTCACTTCTCCTCTCCATCTCCCAATGTCAGTTTTTCATATCCATGCAAATAATATGTTTGAATATAATTTAGTTCTTTGCCTAACTGGTGAGTTAGGAATGATTTCTTTTTAACTTTAAAATGCTGCTTTCATATTTTGGCTACTGTAAATAATGCTGCAATAGACACAGTGCATATATCTTTTCAAATTAGTGTTTTTGTGTTCTTTGATAAATACTCATTAGTGGAATTATTGGATCATATGGTATTTTTATTTTTAATTTTTTGAGGAACCTCCATACTATTTTCCACAGTAGCTGCCCCAATTTACAGTCCTGCCAGCAGTGTATGAGGGTTCCTTTTTCTCCACATCCTCAACAACACTTGTTATTTCTTGTCTTTTATTATTTCAGCTATTCCTACAGGTGTGAGGTGATAATTCCACTGTGGCTTTGATTTGCATTTTCACTGTGATTAGTGATGTTGAGCATCTTTTCATGTGCCTGTTGGCCATGTGACTGCTGTCTTTGGAAAAATGTCGATTTTGGTCCTCTTCCCATTTTTTAATTGCATTGTTTATTTTTTTGGTGTTAAGTTGTGTCTTCTTTTTTCTTCTCTTTTTAAAAAGTTACCTTATTTTATTTAATTTCAATTAATTAACATATAATATATCATTAGTTTCAGATGTAGCGTTCAAGTGTAAGTCTTTCAATAGACAAATGGATAAAGAAGATGTAGTATACATGTATTGGAATATTATGCAGTCATAAAAAGTGATGAAATTGTGCCATTAGTGACAACACGGATGGACCTAGAGAGTATTACACTAAGTGAAATAGCTCAGACTAAGAAAGATAAAAACCATACAATTTCACTTATACGTGGCATTTAAACAAAAAACAGCATCAGACCTATAAAAATAGAGAACCAACTGATGATTGCAAGAGGGAAGGAGGCCTGGGAGGATGGGCAAAATGATTGGATAGTGGAAGATAGAGGCTTCCAGTTATGGAATGAGAGTAAATCACAGAAATAAAAGACACAGCATAAGGAATATAGTCAGTAATATTGTAACAGCATTGTATAGTGACCGATGGTAGCTATACTTGTGGTGAACATAGCATAATGTATAAACTTTTCCAAATACTATGTTGTACACCTGAAACTAATGTAATGTGTGTCAATTATACTAAAAAAAATTTAGGAAAACAGCACAGCTGAAAGTAAGTCCCCCTAAATACATACTTAAACAATGTTATACATAATTTCAGAAAATGTCTCATTGAATTTACCAATATTAAATATTTCCCTCCAAACACCTGAACAAATAGATTAAAAATTAAAGTTCATTATATAAAAAATGTTCAGCATAGGAAATGTTTGAGAAAAATGTCTTAAAAATACTTTAAAAAATCATCCAGTTGTTATCTAAAAAAGGGATATGAGAGTAGTTGTTCTAATGATATAAGTCAAAAAGTAATAATTCTTGAAGTAAAAACATATAATTGCTAAAATAATAAAATTATTGGAGTAAAACAGAACAGCATGGATCTCAGAAAAGTAATTTCTCTTTTGTTTATTTTTCAAAATGTTTCCATAGTTCTCTGTCTTAACTTCTTTCTATCCTTCTTGACTATTCTATAGATTGTTTTATTTTTAAAGTTATATCTACAACATTGAAAATCTTTAAAACCAGCTCCCTTAAACCACAAATATTCTTTTTTGTATTCTATCTTCTTTATAGATAGAATTTTATTGCTTATTGCTAATTTTAAATTTTAAACTCCTAAATCTAAAATAATGGCCTATTATTTGAACTTTTTTTTATGATGACCCATGATTATGCCTTTTCTTGTTCTAATGTAATATTCTCTTTTTCTTAAAGACTTATTTATTTGTTTTAGTGAGAGAGAGAAACAGTGTGTATGAGAGGAGGAAGGGGCAGAGAGAAGAATCCTCAAGCAGACCCCCTGCTGAGTGTGGGGCCCAATGGGGAAGCTCCATGCCAGGCTCAATCCCAGGACCCTGAGATCATGATCTGAACTGAAGTCAAGAGTCTGCTGCTTAACTGACTGAGCCATGCAGGTCCCCAACTAATGTAATATTCTTGAGACACAGTCATTACTTTTCTCCTATAGCATAAGTGCCAAGGGCTCCATAGTTTGACTAAGTTTTACAAAATGGTGGTGAGAAGCCCCAGTTTTATGTTTTTTGTTTCTTTATATTATAACCCTAGAAAACTAGTGCTATATTTTTGTAACTTGAAACAAAAATTTTGAGGTTATGCCCATATTCAACATGCAGAAAATACATTGTTTCTTTTTTTTCATTTATCCAAAATAGTATCAGCTGAATGGCACCAAAGTGCCAGGAAGTTAAAGTATACATTCACTAGCTGAATTTAATTCATCAGCTATGATTATGGGATTTATTACTTTAGTATTAAGTTTTTCTGTCCTTTTTCACATTTATCATTAATCTTTCATTCCTTAATAATTTGGAAATCCTGAAAGTCTATTCTAAATCAAGTTTGATCTTTTGCTAAATATCTTCAATAATATCTTAAATGATCAATATTTTGTTCAACATAGTTTTTTAAGCCAAAAGCCAGCTTTTGAGTTTTCATTGGTTATATCTATAATCTCCAGTCAAAAGTGAGTTTTAAAATACATTTAGATAAAAATAGAGATTTAGAGGGGCGTCTAGGTGGCTCAGTGCATTAGAGACCCTGCCTTCAGCTCAGGTCATGATCCCAGGTTCCTGGGATGGAGCCCCACATCGGGGTCTCTGCTCAGCGGGGAGCCTGCTTCCTTCTCTCTCTCTCTCTGCCTGCCTCTCTGCCTACTTGTGATCTCTCTCTGTCAAATAAATAAATAAAATCTTTTAAAAATAGAGATTTAGAGAAATATAATAGATTGAGTATACATATTAAGGAAACTTGAGTTTAAATGTATATAAAAATAAGTGGACACCTGTAATTCTTTAAATTATCAATAATACGAATAATACAAAAATTCAAACAACTGGATATTCCTGTTTAAAGATAGTTGAGTGGAACTATCCTATATCAGGGTTTACAATGAAGAAATCAAGCATCTCATTTTCAGTCTGTTTTCTCTCTGCCTTTAATTTACTGGAGGGAGATTTTTATAAATTACTTAACCGAGAGGACTTAATGTGAAAAATGAGGCTATTGTCCTAGATTATCAATAAATTTATTTATATCTTTAACAATTGATTAGTATATGTTTATGCTCCTAGTTTTAAAATTAATAGCTAGCACTTGTAAAATGATTTTCAGTATATTATACAAATTCTTTCATTTAAATAATATTTTCTATGTCTTTGTTACTACCAGATACTTTTCTAAGTAACCTTTAACTGGATTTTTACATCCATTTCAACCATCAACTGGAGTTTTACAAATAAATTAGTGATTCTCCATATATTGCACAACTGTCAAAGGTAAAACCCTGTATTCTGCCTACAAATCTATGTAATAGGTAACAGACAGATACTTCACTTTTTAAAGTTTGTGCATAATGCAAACATTTTAACTTCATATTCAATAATGCTAAAACAATAAAATTGGATTTTAATATTAAAATAGCTGACTTGAGTTTTACATATGAAATTAATAATTTATATGTTCAAAATGCCTAATTTGGTTGACTAGAAAAGGTCAGTGACCATCTAAGTTTTCACATTTTTCTGGGTTATTACCGGAACTTATTTTCTCTGGACTTAGAGCTCATTAAAGATGCATAGTCTAAAGTTCTAGCATTCAATATTTATTCTCTGATCTAGCAAACTAGTTTATACTGTGCTTTTTACTTTTTCTTTTTTGAAGCAGATGAAAAAGAATTCTTGGTCTTTAAAGAACATCAGAGAGCCTTTTCAAACAAACACTAATATAATCATCAATAATTAAACTGTACGGAGAAATCTCATGTATTTAAAATTCTGAAACCAAATTTGACTTAAGAATTAAAAGGGACTCTCACTGTCTTCTTATAATTAGTGCAAGGATGATATTCATTATTTCTACTAAATCTGAACCAGATACTGATGTCTCAGAAAACTTGTCACATATTTTGCATGTTACAGAAATCATCATTATAATTGACTCTTTTATTCAACCAATCTAATCAAGTATCTACTGTGTACTACACACTCGGCTGAGCACAAAGTCTACCATACTCAGGAATAAAAGAAATATAATCCCTTTTCTCAAGGAGTTGATATTCTGGTAAAAAATTCATAGATTAATAATCATAAATAATATAAAAACAATTGAGGTAGGTTATTAATTGAATGTATATGGCAGTATATCAGAAGAAAAATTTAAAAGCAATAAAATGCTCTCAAGAACCTGGATTTACATGTCAGAAAATGAAAAAGAAATCTACCAGTTTTTATTTTTAAAATTTATACTCTTTCACATATTTCATATAAAAGGTTAAGAAGCCACAGAAATATTATTACATTTATTATCTCAATGTGGATTCAGCATATGTCCTGCTTTCAAAAAAATAAATATTATATCTATCTGGAATTTCAAATACTGGTTTCAAAATATTATTTAAAAAATGTTTACCTTTTTCTTCTCAGTAAACTGTAGTATTCTGCATCAGGAGGAACAGAACTTATGGCAAATTCATCAATGATGAGACAGTGCTTTAGTCTACCTTCCCTCACTAATAGTAGAGTATTGACATGACGGTGGTACAAACTGTATTATCTCTTGAATGTAAATACTTTCCTTTGTGTACAAGGAAGAGAAATAGACTCAGTGGGAGCATACCTAGGTTCAAACCCTGACTCTGACAATGACTAGGTGTGTGAGACTGGGAAAGTTCACAAACAGTGCCTCCACTGGTAGTAATCAGGAAATCAATGGTGGCAACTGTCATCATCATTATAATTAATGATATTGATAGCAAGCAGTGTTTGCTTCCCTAAGGTCTATGTCAAAATGCAGTGTTGATAAGAATGGACACTTAGTTTACATTCTCTTCTAAAGCAGTGCTGATGGGTGTATCTTAGGCAAACACATTTTAGCTAATGTTTAACAATAAAATCAACCCTTTAAATTGTGTAGTCATGCATTATTTATGCTCTACATCAGTCTACTCTTGACTTCTAGTAAATGAAATGATATATATGCAAATGTGAAAACCATGTATAAAAAAGGAAACATGCAGGAAATTACAAAACACTGGATTCTGTGTATTACCAGAGAAGGGCACACATTTGACTCTAATCTATTTGGTTACCAAAAGGAAAATTTGTTTATTTCAATATATCCTTTATTTTTTAAAGATTTTACCCTGAAATTTCCTAAGAGAAATCCAACAGAAAGTCTAGAGTTTCTTAGTTTTCTTAGTATCTCTCAAAAAATAGCTATAGTATACTTCAGAACTAAATTAGTAAAATGAATTTTATAAAGCCAATGTATTATGATTCAATAATAAACATCTCTCTATTAACTTGACAATCCCTGAACACAAGTTTAATTCTATATATTGAGGGCTGCCTGTCATTAATTTAATAACATAATATGTATTAAACAAATAGCTGTTGAGGACATTCCAGGTGTCAAAGATTGTATGTCATACCACAGACATGAATTATTATAAGATTTGACACCCTTTTCCAAGGAAAGCACTGTCAAGTGAAAGAAGAGTCAGACAACAAAATGAATGTAGTGCAATATAGTGATTGCAATATTAGAAAGAATGAGGAAAAATTTGGTAGCATAATTAGAATATACCTAAGATAAACTGGAGTCATTGTCTGAAATAAATCTCAAGGTCAAACAAATTATTTCAAAAAACAAAATATTGTTAAGAATTGCATAGATGATCCAACAACTGGACTACTAGGTATTTACCCAAAGGATACAAAAATACTGATTTGAAGGGGTACATGCCCCCCAATGTTTATAGTAGCATTATGAACAATAGCCAAATTATGGAAAGAGCCCAAATGTCCATCAACTGATGAATGTAGAAAGAAGTTGTAGTATAAATATACATGGAATATTACCTAGCCATGAAAAAGAATGAAATCTTGCCATTTGCAACAATCAGGATGAACCTTGACAGTATTATGCTAAGTGAAATAAATCAGTCAGAGAAAGACAGATTCTATATGACTTTACTCAAATGTGGAATTTAAGAAACAAAGCAGATGAACATTGGAGGAAAAAAGAGGCAAACCAGGAAACAGACTCTTGACTATAGAGAGCAAACTAAGGCTTACTGGAGGGGAGGTGGATGAAGGGATGGGTTAAATAGGTGACAGGTATTAAGGAGGGTACTTCTGATGAGCACTGGGTGTTTTATGTAAGTGATGCGTCACTAAATTCTACACTTGAAACTAATACTACACTGTATATTAAATAACTGGAATTTAAATAAGAACTTGAACAACAACAAAAATCAGAACACATAATAACTTTGGAAATGTAAAAAAAGAAAGAATTGCACAGAAAAATGAAATATATGGTAAAAACTTTGCATGAAAAAGAAAATATAATTTACACAAAAGATATGCTAAACAGCAGTAAGAAATAAGGCTCATTTCTTCTTCCAGCCATGAATGGAGTAATAGAGTTGAAATTGAACTGTCCATTCTAAACAACTAGAAACTGGATAGTACACATGGAACAAGGGTCTTGAGACATTGGACAACAGGCTACCCATGACAGTGATCCCTTTGATTAGCCAATCATACTAATACTAGAGAGAGTCTGTGGACTTCAGCATCTGGTGAGGGAGAATAACCCAGCCATGGCATAATCCATGAGTTGGGGAGACAGAGTTGAGAATTCAAGGAGGCTAAGAAGGCTAGAATTAACTGGGCACAGTACCAAAGAGAAGGGAGCTGCACAGAGACTTCCAGAGATCTGTACAGGACTGTCTTCAAGTCTTCAAATTGTATTAATCATTTATAACAACGTGAGGCTGGAAAAGAGCCACCAGAAAACAGCAGTCCCAACAAAGACCTGATAAGGTTGGAAAGCATGTGGCTCAAGAAATGTGTGCAGAGGAAAGTAAGACCTTAGCTCTCCTATGACAGAGAAGGACTAGCAAAGATAGAGCAAATGAGAAAGGATGAGCCTGTAAAAAAGACCAAGAAATCGCATCCAAAGAGAGGGGAAAATTGGTAAGCAAGTGCCAAGAACGTCCCCTAGACAAATGCAATAGTTTTTAAAAATAGCTTCTAATGTTTTTTCAAGTTTCTAAGCATTTGAACACAGTATCAATAACTAATAAGAAACTCTCCCTACAGCAGTGCAAAAATTATCCATTGACATAGGAACAACAAAACAATTTCCTCAGGATAGTCAATTCAATTCAATTCAGTTCAATTCAATTCAGAAACCCTTTGTTGGATACTGATTTCAATTTACTCTGTGGGGTGCTGTGGAGGAATAAAGGCATAAGACAGAAAGTTTGCAGGGTTATACATCCCATGTGAAATGAATATTATAGAAGACTACAGTGGGACATAGTTAGTTCTAAAAAATATGAGGATTAATTCCATTGGGGGTCAGAAGGTGAGAGACATTAAGGATGGCTCCTTGGAGAAATGAAGTTTTCACAAGACATTGAAACAAAAATAAGACTTCAGCAGGATTTGAGGATGAAAGCCATCTTAAATTCAGGAGACAGCTTGAGTATGACATTAAGGAAAATAACTCTGGCATGAGAGGAAAAGCCTTTCTTCTGGACATACACAGACAACTACTGATATATTTTAAGAGAAAGTAAAAGTTTTTGGGAAATGTGCAAATCACAAAGTAGATCCAGAACAGAAACTGTGCTGAAAGATGACTGAACAAAAACAAAAGTAGCACAGCATGGACCACAAATAGACACTGTATCATATATAAAATGGAGTTCCTTTTTATCGCCTAAATTAAATTACTTATGTATTGTTTTAAGTTACATTCCATTTCTATAAAATCTCACCTAGTTGTGCATATTTTATCATAGGAAAAACAAATGATTTCAAAGTGCCATGCATCATACTAGCTCCAGAAAGATAATTTAAATACAATGTCACACAATGTTTATTCATTTATACCATGAATATTTTTAATTATTTAAAAGATTATTTGTCTAAAAATGCATTATGCACTTGAATAAGAGACTTTATATTTGGGTCTTATATTGTTAATCACAATGAGGGTTGGTATCGAAAGTAATAACTTTTGTGAAATAATTTAGCACTATTCCTGAAATTAATATAAAAGATGTAAGTGTGGGAACATTTATGGATTAAAAATGATGTGACTATCTTGAGTTATTTACTTATTTGAGATTAAAGAAATAAATCAAAATTTTATTTCATTGTTCAATGTAATGTTTTATATACTTATTACTTGCTACAAAAGAGTTCCAACTGACTTGATATTAATTATTTTTAAGCTGAAAAATAAAAGATCATGTAAAGACAGTTTTTCAGTACAAAAGCACACAGTCTTATGTGGCATTCCTTGGGTAACCAGCTCAATATACTTGGTTGCTATAGAAACCATTTCTAAGGAAACAGAAGAAAGAAGAATGGGTATTTCTGGTGCTGGCTGTGTGCCTGAAAGAAATGAATAGTAAACAAACAGTAGTACTTCTTTTTAACATAGGTACTTATCAATTACACTTTAAGATAAATGAACTAAGGAAAAAATACTACCAGTTTGATGCTGGAAGTTACTTGTATAAAGAGACTAAATTATTTTTTAATGTCACATTTCATCTAATTGAAGTACTAACAATGAATAGCTAACCACACATGTGGATGCACTGAAAAAATGCGTTTGATTTTTATTTGTCACATTTCTAAAACTTAAGACAGAAAACTCCAATTTAAAATAGGTTAAAATATAACAATTTTATAATGAAGAAAATGGCTCATGGAAGTTTATTTCATTTTTTCATTTAAATTCCAGGTAGTTAACATACAGTGTAATATTAGTTCCGGGTGTAGAATTTAGCTATTCCTCACTTACACAACACCCAGTGCTCATAGAGAGTTTATAATCAAAGAAAATCTTTTTCAGTTCACTTTGTTACAAGAAAGAAGCTCAAGTTAGTGACTTGCACGTAAGTAACTTGCACATAATCTCAGAGTAATTTAAGGGGAACTGGAATAGAATTGAAGTTCCCAAGCCTAAATCCAATTTCTTGCAGCATAAAGTTTACCACAAAAATATGTTTTTCAGGTCCAAAAAAATGAATCAAATTTTTACTGAATATATACTTCTGTGCTCAAAACTAAGGACACAAAAATGAGATACAAGTCTTGCTTGTAAACAGCTTATTTTCTTGTGTGTACTGAAGGCAAACAGATAATTACACATAATTATAAGCATACAGCTATAGCAGATGAAGGGTCATTGTAAAGATACTGTACAAAGGGTCTCATCATCACAGAGCAACTATACATTTGCTTGTTTAAGGTTAACACAGAACCTTGAGAAATTGCTGTGAAGATAAACTGAGAAGTTGAAATCATGGTGTTTAGCTTACTCCTACCACTTAGAAAATCCTTAATACATTTAGCTACTAGTTTTGCAGGAAAAGGCTAAAAGTGTTTTTAAATAACATATAACCTAACCATTAGGCACATTTTTCCCTATTCTGGGAACTGCTATCTTGAGTCAGAATCATGAACACTGCTGCTGGCCTCTTTTTTTTTTTTTTTTTTTTTTTTTCATTTCTTACTCCTTTTTTCACTTACAAATACTTAAATGTTGATCTCAGTTGGAACCCTGGGAATACACTTCTGTATTTATTTTCTGAGATGAGATCCAGGAAAGTAGAACACTTGCCATGGTTTATCAGCTGAAAATCTACCTGTGGCCTATATCTTCCAGGTTTCTCTCTATCCCTTTCTACTGTGACATCAAAATTTTCTGGATTTTCCTGTGTTGTAGACAGAATATTAAGATGACCCTATGGGGGGAGGGGAGCGAGGATGACCCTTTGAATGACCCTCATTCTTGAATAACCTTCTCTCTTTGAGTATGGGTGGGTCCTGTGAATGTGATGAGCTATTGCTCTGGTGATTATATTATGTCATTATGAAAAAGGTGAACCTGATATAATCAAATGAACCCTTAAAAGCAGAGAGGTTTCTCCCACTGGTGGAAGAAGAGGAAGTCAGAAAGACTCAAAGGGTGAGAGAGATTGGATGGCAGGGAGGTTCTCCCTTGATGAGATGCAGCAGGTCATGGGGCATGACCCTGAGAATGGCCTCTGGGGGCTGACAGCTACACCGGGATGACAGCCAGTGAAGATAGGCACCTCAGTCCTACAACAACCAGGAAATAGATTCTTGCAACAAGAAGTGAGTTGAAAGAGGTTCCTAAGCCCAGATGGGAACCACAGCCATAGCAAAAAATCTATTCACACTGTGCTTGGGCTTCTGGCCTATAGAATCTGTAAGATGTTACATTTTTGTTGTTTTAAGCCATTAAGATTGTGGTAACTTGTTACACAGCAATAAAACAAAACCCAGGGGGCGCCTGGGTGGCTCAGTGGGTTAAGCCGCTGCCTTCGGCTCAGGTCATGATCCCAGGTCCTGGGTTCGAGCCCCACATCGGGCTTTCTGCTCAGCAGGGAGCCTGCTTCCTCCTCTCTCTCTGCCTGTCTCTCTGCTTACTTGTGATTTCTCTCTGTCAAATAAATAAATAAAATCTTTAAAAAACAAAACAAAACAAAACAAAACCCAATAAGGCATCGTGCTTTCTTGAAAGCCCTTTTCCCTAGCATCTGACAATTCAGAACCTAACCTCTCAGTTGAGATACTTTTCATTCATGCCAATTCCCTTGGCCTGTCATGCTTCAGCCAGCCACCAAGACAGGTTTTAGAATTTAAAGTTGACATAGAGCAGGGTTTATTATTATTTTTTTTTAATGAAGAAAACACACATACAGAATTCTCTACTCATAAAAAAAGAGTAAGATTTAAGAAAATGAGAAGTGATATTTCCAACATTTATAGAGGTGGTTACATGGTCTGGTCCTGGACTTAATTTGTTCTCCAAATCACATTGTGGGGATCAACAAAGTTAATGCTAGTAAATATATTTTTTTATTCTCAAATTTTTATTTATTTATTTGAGAGAGAGAGAGAGAGAGAGAGAGAACACAGAGGGAGAATGAGAGGCAGAGACAGACTCCCTGCTGAGTAGGAAGCCCTACAATGTGGGGCTTGATTCCAGGACCCTGAGATCATGACCTGAGCCGAAGGCAGACGTTTAACTGACTGAGCCAGCCAGACACCCCAAATCTCAAAGATTTTAAAGATTTATCTATTTGTAAGAGAGAGAGAGAGTGCACATGTGCCAGTGCAAGTTGGGGGAGGGGCAGAGGAAGAGAATTTCAAGCAGACTCCCAGCTGAACACTGAGGCTGGATCTCCTGACCTGAGAAATCATGACCTGCGCCAAAACCAAGAATCAGACACTTAACCTATGGAGCTACCCACATGCCCCTGATTCTCAAATTTGAACTGAATTTATAATTTATGCCAATTTCCCTGTAGTTGCTTCAAATTAGTTGTGACCAGGTCTAAAGCAGGTATGATACTTGTGAAGTTTAGTAGGACCTAAATAGATTACTTTTAGATGTTTCCTATTCTTTTCCTTATTTTTAGAATTACATTATTCTGAACAAAAAGTATGTGAAGTAACAATATTTCAAAAACACATAAGTTCCTCCTTGAAAGTATAACAATATTTTAATAGCAAATAGAACAGATGACATAAAAACAAAAAAGTTGGCTTAAAATGACATTTCAGAAGGTGAAGTAGGTATTCTGGAATATTTACCTCTCTTATGGGAACCAATAATTATTTTCCCCTAGGACTCAAATGTTTCTTCAATCTCCTTACCTAAATTTGTTTCATACCAAGGCAAGTAGATATTAAAAATGCTGAGGAGTTGGGGCGCCTGGGTGGCTCAGTGGTTTAATCCACTGCCTTCAGCTCAGGTCATGATCTCAGGGTCCTGGAATCGAGTCCCACATCGGGCTCTCTGCTCAGCAGGGAGCCTGCTTCCCTCCCTCTCTCTGCCTGCCTCTCTGTCTACTTGTGATCTCTCTCTGTCAAATAAATAAATAAAAAAAAATGCTGAGGAGCTTAAATCTGTTTCAAATGTCAAAATTTTAAAAAACATCAAAATATCTTTGAGAAAATTTGCTTTGAGTTGAATTGAAATTAATTATGTAGGATGAGTGCAAGTTTCAAAGTGAGGAGACTAGAGACTTAAGTTTACCATTTAAATCTAGATCTGCCTTTCTAGAAAATCTGTAAATGCTAAGCTACAAATTCCCCTAAGAAAAACTGAAAGTTAGATTTGAAAGGTAATAGACACTTTGGTGCAAACAAAATATTTCAAAGCATCATTAAGGCATGGATATTACTTTGTTGATGTATTATTAGCAGTTAAGCATTTTTTGAAAAAAAAATTGATAGTACTAAGTAGAAAGCTTCAAACAGAAATCATGTATAAAGGGATAAAGCGGTCAAATAGCTCTCTCCTCATGAGAAAGATTCAGATAAAGAAAACATGAAGAGTAATATCTAAACAATTTCAAGAATGTGGTTTTACTTACACCTTTATCAAAAGCAAATTATTCTTATTAAAATCTGGACACATAGAGCACATTGAGAAGTTTATCCTTACCCAGATCCCCAGTTACATATAAGGTAAAACAAAACCAAAAGAAAACAAAACAAAACCCAAACCCAACCATTCTTCTAAAATTTGTGTTATGTTTAAACATTAGTTCTGTCCTAGAAAAGTTACATATAGTAAAGTATAATCTTGTGTTTTACTTTTATCTTCACTGTTAGTGATTCTTTTCAAATTGAGGCACACAAATAAATAAATATTTATTTATTTATCAAAAGATTTTATTTATTTATTTGTGAGAGAGAAAGAGAGAGATAGAGAGTGAGAGAGAGCATAAGCAGGGCAGAGGGAGAAGCAGACTCCCCGTTGAGTAGGTGGCCTGATGTGGGACTTGATCCTCGGGCTCTGGGATCCTGACCTGAGCTGAAGGCAGACACTTAACCAACTAAGCCACCCAGGTGCTCCAAGAGGCACACAAATATTTATAATTTAAAAGCTGGAGTCCTGATACTGCCTCTATGATAAAATAAAATAATACTAATATGAATTTATTTTTTTTGCTTGTGATTTAGTGATTAATTTTTGGCTTCTGTTAATATGACATCTTTCCATAAATGTCTTTTTAAAATGCACTAAACAGAAAAAAAATGGATTAACATTGATTTCCCTCACTAGGAAATAAAGACAGTTACAACCAAATTAATAAAATAGAATTACAGTTATTTAAGATTCTTAGAGAAATTATAATTTATAGAAAAATCCCTATTTTTTACAGTATTGAATTTATATACATATTTAAAAATCTGCAACAAATATTTTGGTGACAAATAAGAAATGGGGATGATTTAGAAATAATTTGTTCCCTTATTTCTGTCTTCTCATAGAGGATAAGACTAGCTGATTAATTAATTGTCACCATAAAGGTTGTAATCGCTTCCTTATTTAATGGCTGGTACTTCTAATAATGTCTTTTCTACTTTATGCTAGAAATTTATTTTGCTTAAATGCTTTCCAGTTGGAAAGTACTTTTGGATGCTCAAAATGTACATGTTATTTTTATGAGAATTTAATCTTTGAGTCCATACTTTGTCAAAACTATTATTTGCTTAGTTTTGTTTGTTTTAATCATTAGTAATGCCTACCACAGCCTCTGACTCAGAAACACTCCAGTCTTCTGTGTTTGTATTAGAAACCTAGTCTTCCTTCCTACTACCATATGACACCAGCAGGGTTGAGAAGCCCAGCAGCCCTAGGGGACATCAGGATATACACAGAGATTCTTTTTCTTTTCCAGGCCAATTGTGGACAGATTTCTTCACTATGCATTTTGCAGGGGTCGGGGGGAGGCTCTTAATTTGAACAAATATTTTCACAGATAATTTTTTTACACTTTTATTGATTTTATTGCTAAAACAATGACTGCTATGGTTTATCTATGTTCACGATCTCCAGATCCTTTATTAAGCACAGCATGGTCTAGTTTAATTCTCATAAGAGTGGTGTGCAGTGGTTATGGCTGTTACTCCCATTTTAAAGGGAGTAAGGTGAGTCAGGGAGTGGTGAAGTATTTCCAAGATCACACCATTGCTAAGTAGATTTGAAGTTGGATAGTTTGGCTATAGAGCCTAAATTTGGAACCCCCATGCTGTGGTAAGGACACTACAGAAAATAATGTTCTAATTTCTATGGGGCATTAATAAAAAGTGCAAATTCTTGACATGCATGTTTCAGTTTCCACTTTGATTTTGTGGAATCAAAACTGACATTATATATCTCTTGTGCTTTTAAAAATTAAATGAGTATAAAATTGTGGGTAATGCCTGTTGTGTTAATAAAATATTTTCTCCAGCCAGTTTATAAAAAAATATATAATTTTATTTATAGGCCCTATTGCCTGTTTTTTTTTTTTAAGATTTTATTTATTTATTTGATGGAGAGAGAGAGAGAGAGATCACAAGTAGGCAGAGAGGCGGATGGGGGTGGGGAAGCAGGCCCCCTGCTGAGCAGAGAGCCCTATGCAGGGCTCCATCCCAGGACCCTGAGATCATGACCTGAGCCAAAGGCCAAGGCTTACCCCACTGAGCCACCCAGGTGCCCCACCCTATTGACTTTTTAAAAAGATGTATTTTCAAGTATAAACCATGATAGTTATATACCTTCAGATATAAATATTAAATGGTCTAAAAGAACAAAATTTCACTCATATTGATGTCAGCTATCAAAATTATAATACAACTTTATTTTACTTCCTTCTATTACAGAATGCTCATTGGATTGCTGTAGGAGTGACAGAAGCACTGGTATCAAAATAAGAGACAAAAAAAAAAAAAAAAACAAAAAAAAACCCCCAAAAAACAACAAAAAAAACCCCACAAAGCCCCAACCGAACAAACTAGAGGAAATAAAAACATATCCAAAGTCTAAGCAAAATGGTAAGCTACTTAGACCAACTTGACTCAAAATAAAATCATAGACTGAAAATCAAATAGAAAATTATAGCATATTATAATCTTAAATCAAAAGAGTTATACCTTACCATCTGAAGTTCCCAAATTATATATAGAATCTTATCCATTTGCAAACATGGATTGAATCATATCTTGTTTTTCAGCTTTAAATTGCCCTTAGGAAGCAAAATATCATGGAAAATTCAGAGGAAAGGGAAAAGAAAGAGCAGATAGATACAATAGGAATATGAGAATTAATGTGGTTTATACACTTCAATGAGGTTGTAATTCAAAGCTGATAGTATAGTGGTTAGACACTGGGTCAAGTTGTGAATGCAGGACAATGAGTCAGGATCTCAGGAAGGAGGAGAAATTGTCATATGAAATTTAGGGACTCCAGGGAAGCTGGTAAAGACTGTCTCAGAGCATTAGCTATTGAGTCTTCTGTAACTGTTACATATAAAAAGTATACATGGGAATTAAAAAGTTCTAGGAAAGGGTTAGAAATCCCTGGCTGAACTCAAGCTCGGGATTGAGAACCAAGAGAGATGCAAGAGTGTGGCTACATCCAGAAAGCAAATGTCAGAGTAGGATAAATTTGCCAACAGTAAGTGAACAAGTCAAAAGTAGAGTATATAACAATCAAATTCAGGAAAAGAACCAAGTGCACATTTCACATTCAAAGTTTAAAGACCAGACAGATATTAACGGCGTTTGGGGAAGTAGTGTAGAAACTACAGAGTGTGCGAAGTTGGATTAAGCAAACAAACAAACAAACAAACATTTAGGGAGAAACTAACATTTATGTGGCACTGCGACAGGAATTTATATATACTTATTTATATAACCCTCAAAAATTACTCCACAAAATTAGTACTAGTCCTATTTTACAGATACACAACAGAAGCTAAAGCAGATAACTTTTCAAAAGCCAAAGAGCTAGTAAGTCACGGAATTGGAATTCTAGGTTTTGTGCATCTTCCATTCTTCTTCCATATTACCAGACAATGAAACTGTGTAACTCAAGATTTTAAAGATCTGGGCAAAGAGTCTGGAAAATGTATAAAGACTCGGGACCAATATTTGACTTTAGTGTGGTAGGGTGTCCTTATGGGAAAATGGAGAGACCAACAAGGGAATGCCATGTACAATAAAGGCAGAAACTGGAATGATGTAATTGCAAGCCAAGGAACACTAAGGATTGACAGCCACTGCTAGAAGCTAGGAAGAAACTAGGAAGAATTTACCTCCATAGGTTTCAGAGAGAGCATGACCCTGCCAACATTTTGTTTAGATTTCTAGGTTTCAGAACTGTGACAGGATACATTGCTGGTGTTTTAAGCACCCAGTTTTTGTTCCAGTGTTATTGCAGCCCTAGAAAACTAACATACTGTTCATCAAAATATATTTGTATTCCCAGCATTTGTGTCACAATTATGAAATTTCAGAGTCAATGTTATCAAATCTCATGTCTTTGGCATCTATCTTCTTCTCCTTCATTATTTTCTAATTCTACCACTGCTCTCTCAGTAATTCATATTGTATCATTAGCTCTTTCTCTTCTATACTTACTTCCTGCTATATACAAACACACAAGCACATATCTGGGTCTACACACGTATGAACAAATACAAATACACAAAAATACATACATGTGTGATACCATCATGTGGTCAGGGTACAGATAACTTGAATTATTAAATATTACAGTTAGTAGAGAGTTCCTTCATTCAACATGGAGTCACAAATAAATTTTCAAGAATACGTGTAAACACAAAACACTAAACATATATTTCATGCTGAATGTAATTTGTTAGTTCATGGCAGATGCAGAAATCATATGGTCTTTCTGTGCCTCAGGGTGATAATCAGGAAAGTCTGATAAACTTATCAGACTTTTGCATTGTAATAGAACTGCTGTTAGACACAGCTTTATAGTTGATAAAATTTCAGATAAACCTATTTATGGCATGTCTGGAAAAATTGGTTTGCATAATTTCCCCTTATTTGTCTTCAGAGGGTGCTTAAGATACTTTTCTCTGCTTAATAAAATTGATTATAAAAATAAATAAAATTAATCCAATGTTTTAGCAAAGCCTGTTAGCCTGACCTTCAAAATATACCCAGAGTCTGAGCATTTCCCAAGCCTTCACTGCTGACACTTGGACGGAGCCGTGTTCATTTCTCACCTGGACTAGGGCATTAGCTTTCTAACTGGTCTCCCTCTCTGTATGCCTGCCTTATCCCCACCCACTAAGCAATTCTCCACTGTGCAGCACAGCGATCACTGAGGTCATGTCACTCCTCCGTGCAAACATCTGGAATAAACTTCTGTTTCATTCATAATACAAGACAAGCCTTTAAAATGGCCCCAAATTCTTGGAACCTGATTTTGTTCTTTCTGTCCTTTCCTCTATCTGATTTCATCCTCTACAGGTTTCCCTCTTGCTTACCTGCTCCACCACACTGGCTTCCCTGATGCTCTTAGAAAACATCAAACACACATCTACCTTAACACAGCATTGGCCATTTGCTCATTGTGGGATATTTTTCCTCCTTTTACCTATTCAGCTTTCATCTTCTTCAAGTTGGCTTCCTAAGCAAGATCATATGGGACCATACTGTTGTCTCCCACCCACCAACTCAGAACCTGAGGTGCCCTCCCCTTCAGATCTGCTCTACTTCTTTTAAGCATATAATCTATACACACATCCAAACATATTCTCTCTCTAGATTAGAACTATACTATGTACATTTTATTATATACCACATGTCATACAAAATACAGGTTTATTATGCTTAGTGTTTACTGTCTGTCATCACTAGAATTTAAGCTCTAGGAGGGCAGGAAACATTTGTTATTTTTAGTAGTGCATTATCCACGCCATAAATAGAGTCCTGGATGTGGTGCATCCTCAATAAAATGTGTTGCTCAGCGAAATATGGTTATTAAGGGAGGACATATGTTATGCTAATCACCGTTAACTTAGATAATAACACTGTCAAGGGGTTTGAATAATATCTTAATTATTGACATAAAATAGCATCTCAAAATATTGTTGATTGATGTTCATAAAAGTGACAACTTGTCATACTGCACCACATGTTTCAAGTATAAATAGATTTGGGAGGCAATAGAAATATCTTTTTCTAAGTTCCCATGCATAAGTGACTGACAATAGTAAATAGAACTGAGAAAAACTGTGTCTGTGGAGAGGGAAGTAATTCTCCTCCTTGGCAGAATTTGATACACTGGCCGAACTAATGGGTGAAGGACTACAGGCCACAGTTTTAAAATCTCACTTCCTTGCTTTCCTCAGTTCTTCTCTCCTTACGACCTCCCTGGAGTACGGGATGCCATTCATCAGAAGGCTCAGCTGAGAGCTGTCTGAACGTGAAACGTGGAGCAAGTGAAGACAAAAGGGCATGATGAACAAGCAGAGCCTCATTCCCTTCATTGAACAGTAACTTGTCCTTAAAAATCATCATAGCTACACCTTGCAAACTCAAACTTCAGTCCCAACTCAAGCACTTATTAGCTGACAGGTTTAAGCCAAGACAGTCTCTTCCTGCAAAGCTGTTCAGTGACTAGATCTTTAACCCCAGGGCACTGTTAGTTATTGAGTGGTATTGAATAAATGGCAGCTACTATTATTATAGTTATCCTTGAAACAGAGAATTTTGTCTTTGCCTTCATTTTCCTAGTATCCAGATATGTCCCCTGAATATCTATGCTGTTTCTTGCCCAAATCATTTCCCTCCTGTGACTGTCCTCTTTAAGCCGTATTATAACACTGGCTGGATTACAGGCCTGGATCATTTAGACTGCCTACATCCTCTGCATAGAGCATCAAACGCCCATCCTCACTCATCTTCTCATTGCAGAAGTGATACACTGCCTTGAATGTCAGCAGTGCCAGATTCTTCCTCAAGAACTGTGAGTGGTTCCCAAAATGAATCCTACTTCCTGGACATCTTGAATCAAGCTTACATGCCTCATTAGCTGCCTCACCTCTCCTAGTATCAAGTCACTTGCATACACAATGCCATCCTGAACCATGATTCAATTGGTAGTTCCTTGAGATTCCATGTATTGAGTGATACAGCTTCTTCCTGAGGGGCCAGGCACTTTAGCCATGTTTAGCCATGTTAGTCAGACACTTTTTCAGACCTAGGGTATTTTCTCCCACTCTCCAGCTTCCACAAATCCACAGTTTATGCTGCTTTAGTCATAGCAGCCTTCACAGCAAAGCCCCGCCCCCACTTATAAATAAACTGTTGACAATCTTTGTGACCAACTTTAAGATAGTCTTTCCTGAGACCTCTACAATTATGGCAAAACTTTGGATAAGGCATTATATCTATTAACACATGGCTCTTGCACTGAAAGAGCATAAATACACACATGACCAAAATCATGGTGACACTAAGTATAATGATATATCAGAGCAAAAATAAAGGGGAAAAATAAATTTTTAAGTGTGTTACAAAGTCTTAAAATAAGAGGTGACATTTGATTTGATCCTCAGGAAAGGAATTTGACAAAGTGGGCAATAGAAGGCATTTAGGAAGAAGGACTGTGAATGCCAAAATGCAGAGTTGGACAACTGTGTACCAGTATTGAAGAGTGTAGTTAGTTATAAAATAGGGCCGGGATAGGTGGTAGAGAATCACTTCAGATGATACAATTGACTCTGAATACTATAGTTGGAATCTTTAGGATTTTAAACCTCTCCTGTTAGGAAATGAAGATTCATTGTAACTTTCTAAGCAGAGGAATGAAAATCACATAAGAAAAACAACTCTGAAAGTAATGTGGAAGAGGGATTCAAAAGAGATGGTAAGAGTTTAAGCTGGAGTAGTAGTAGTGAGCTAAGAGGCTGGGTGAGAGAACTTTATAGATAAAATTCTTAGTACTTTTGATAAAATAAAGTTTACGCTGAAGCTCAGAAATCTAGCTGGTTATAAATTTCATTTTTGAGAAATGATTCAATGGAGGAAAAAAAGTATGGGTAGGGAAAGAGATGGAGGTTGTGATATTGAAGAGATAAAAATTTTATGTTTTTGAGGGACTGATAGGCAAAAAATGTTAGTCTCAAAATGGAAACAAGTTTATATCTTTGCATATATTTGAAGTCATGAATGTAGGTGCTACATCTCCAACAACAAATTGTGGAATAAAGAAAAAAGAATAGAAAAAAAGAAGAGTGAAGAGTGTGGAAAGAAAGGAAGGGGAAGTTTAAGAATGAAACCTAAAGGATTCTAATAGTTAAATGGACAGCATGAAGCTGTGTTTTAAATTGGCCTGGCTGAGGTAGGGAGAGAATTCCAGAACAGCAGTAGCACAAAGGATGCCAGCCAGGTACATAATTTGTTGAACCCAGTGCAAAATGAAAATGTGGGGTCCTTTGTTCAAAAAAAAGAGGCAGGAAAATTTTTCATTAAAGGTCCTGAAATAAAAGCTTTTTCTTTCTTTTCTGGTCTCCTTTTCATCTCTTCATGATATATTTTACTTGCTATTTAATGTCATTCTAGATGAATCACTGAACACTATATCAAAAACTAATGATGTACTATATGTTGGCTAATTGAATTTAAATAAAAAAATTTAAAGAAGAAAATTTAAGATTTTCAACTTTAGCATATATTTTACCATTCATGTTTATACTGTGCAATGCCTGTTTTAAATGGAACATAAGAGAATTTAACTCTTCAGTGGCATCATCAAAATTACATAAATCATGTTTCAGAGCCAGTACATGCATTTTGTTCTTAGCAAAAAATAACTGAACACTGATACAAACTTAATTGCTTTTATTCCACTTCTTGCTACCTGCATATTCTAACACTACCTTGGAACCAGACGACTTCCATAATACCCTTAATTTATACTTCCTTTGAACATCACTAACATTCTACATACTATGGCTCTACCAAGTGGGGGTCCTTCTGAGTGTAGGGCTTTTGTGACAGTTTACACACCCTTGAAAGCAGTCCTGCACATAGATTCGAGAGCTTCACAAAGAGATTACCATAGTCTGTGACTTTATCCTAGGGCTCTGTCAGAATGGTACACAAGACAGGAATGTTGTAACTTGGGGTAACATAATAGAGTTAAGCGGGTCTGAAATACAAACTTACCTGAGTCCATATAAGGCTGGTATTTTACCTTGGTCACAAAGGTAAAATATACTAATCTGAGACTTATAAACACCTTACACATATTGCTACTCTAGGAACTGGCAAATTTCTAGAAAGAAGAAGTTAGTAAGCATTCTACCTTTGTAGACCATATGGCATCCATTACAACTACTCAACTTTGCTGTCATAGTATGAAATCAGCCATAGACAGTATGCAACCAATGGGTATACCTGTGTTCCAGTAAAACTCTTTACAAAAACAAGTGATGGGTCAGGTATGACCTGCAGGTAATACCTTGCCAATCTCTGGTCTATGCTGTTGTTTTCCCAAGGTCAAATTCCCAAGACTCAACAATGGAGATGAAAGTGTTTTGAAACCAAAGAATTGTAACATGCATGAAAAAAAATTGGATTATTAACTATATTCACTCTACTATTATTTTGCATATTGTACTATATTTTGTATACAGTGTTATCACTATTTATTGTAGCAATAAGTGAGAATAAAATGTAAATAATGAATATTCTTGAATCCTGCAAACTAGCAAAACACAAAAAGCACAGGGCATTCTTCTGTGAAAGATGCTGGGGGAGGTATAACAAACCAAATGTCAGGATTTTACTTCAGATCTGTGTGCTAGGTTTCAGTTGGATATAGTCTGCCGTGCAGAAGCAGTTGTGTTCATTAGTGGTTCAGTTCTAAATGGGATTGTTTTATACACTGCGAGTAAATTAGAACAAAAGTGGCTGTTGATTGTGACAGAAGCTTTTGTCTTCTATGCACATACTTCTTGACCACAAAGGACAGGGTGTGGAGCTGTTCCTCTGCAGTAAAGTAACTTGGGGAACTGTAGGAGGAGGTCTCATGTTTCAGCTGAAGGGGGACGTCTCCTTTGGTGCTTACTGGTTTTCACCAAAAGGAAAACTTCCTCTACATTTGCTGGTTTGTAGAATGGACATATAAGAATGAGACTTTTGAAAACCTCAGAATATAAAGAATGATTCCAAATTTGTCAATAGATAGAAATGAGAAAGAGTTACGATTCTTTTAAAAAGGCTTAATTCATATCTGAGTGTTTGAGGTCCAAAACAATAGATAAGCAAATGAACAAAAAATTACAGCCATGCTGGTGCCTGTCTTAAGGTAGTTAAGTAAAAAAAAAATCTGGATATTGAGTAATATGATGTGATTAATTCCATCCCATTTTTAAAAATTTCACTAAAAAGTAAAGAATTCTGCAGAAATATAACTAATGATCTCAATCTCTACATAGTAATTTAATTTCAAAAAATATGTATGGCAATGTTGATAAGATTTCTGTGTTATTTCAGAACAATATTTTATATTACTTAAAATAATTTTAATTGATTTTATTTCACTATAATAATGCTAATTAGCAATGTTTTCTATCCTTTCTACATGAATCATTGTAGATCTCATAAAAACTTGATTATTTTGATCTAATATAAGTAAAATAATTAAATATATCTTCTGAAATGTTCTTTATTTCTCACTATATACAAATATTTATAAAAGTTTTTATTAATCATAAAATACATAATCAGTATGAAACTTTTAGAAAAAAATCAGTATTGAAAGCAATATTGTTTAGGAAGAATCCTTTGTATGCATATATGTGGTGTGCATATACTCATGTATTTGTAAGTATGTTGTATATATGATTTTATAACTTCTGCTTAATAGTATTATTAAGTACCTATATTTATTTAATATAACCACTATTAGGGCACATTTGTTTCTAAATATTTATTATTTTAATTACATTTATGTTATTTTTATTTTTTATGTTATTATTATATGTTTTATGTTATTATTATATTTATGTCATGGTACTTTGGGTATATCAACAATAATTTCCTAAAACTCAGATTATGTTATTATTAAAACTTCTAAAATTTCTGGTGGCAAGTAATTCTCCAAAAAGATGGTGTCAACTTATTTCCTCACCAATAAAGTGGTATATCTTCACAAATTCAAGTATTACAGTTGAAAAAAAATAATAAAACACTGGCAAATGGGTAAAATTTGTCTCATTTTAAATATGACATCTTTGGTTGCTTCTGATGATTTTTAATTATGTTTTACTGACTATGTACAGCAAAGCATATTGCTATTTGAGTGGTCAGCTTTTCTTCTTTGACTTGAAAGAGTATTTACAACCATGTCTATCCTATGTGGAACACATTTTTGTATATATTTGCTTTAACTATGTTTATGACGATTTTTGGAATAGAAGGGTATTAATTTTAGTTATTCTACTACAAAATATACTCACTATCAACACCTATGTATAATTTTCTATTTTTGCTTTTAGACTTAAAAAGTTCCAGTTAGACCATCTATGAAAAACCCACAGCAAATATCATTCTCAATGGGGAAAAACTGAGAGCTTTTCCCCTAAGATCAGGAACATGACAGGGATGTCCACTATCACCACTGCTATTCAACATAGTACTAGAAGTCCTAGCCTCAGCAATCAGACAACAAAAAGAAATAAAAGGCATCTGAATCGGCAAAGAAATCATTTGCAGATGATATGATACTTTATGTGGAAAACCCAAAAGACTCCACTCCAAAACTGCTAGAACAGTGTCAGGATATGAAATCAATGCACAGAAACCAGTTGCATTTCTTTCTTTTTTTTTTTTTTTAAAGATTTTATTATTTATTTGACAGAGAGAGAGATCACAAGTAGGCAGAGAGGCAGGCAGAGAGAGAGAGGGGGAAGCAGACTCCCCACCAAGCGGAGAGCCGGATGTGGGGCTCGATCCCAGGACCCTGGGATCATGACCTGAGCTGAAGGCAGAGGATTTAACCCACTGAGCCACCCAGGCGCCCCACCAGTTGCATTTCTATACATGAACAGCAAGACAGAAGAAAGAGAAATTAAGGAGTCGATCCCATCTACAATTGCACCCCAAACCATAAGATACCTAGGAATAAACCTAACCAAAGAGACAAAGAACCTGTACTCAGAAAACTATAAAGTACTCATGAAAGAATTTGAGGAAGACACCAAAGAAATGGAAAAATGTTCCATGCTCATGGATTGGAAGAACAAATATTGTAAAAATGTCCATGCTACCTAAAGCAATCTACACATTTAATGCAATCCTTATCAAAATACCATTAAGTTTTTTCAAAGAAATGAAACAAATAATCCTAAAATTTATATGGAACCAGAAAAGACCCTGAATAGCCAGAGGAATGTTGAAAAGAAAGCCAAAGTTGGTGGCAACACAATTACAGACTTCAAACTCTATTACAAAGCTGTAATCATCAAGATAGTATGGTACTGGCTCAAAAACAGACACATAGATCAGTGGAACAGAATAGAGAGCCCAGAAATGGACTCTCAAGTCTACGGTCAACTAATCTTCCACAAAGCACAAAAGAATGTCCAAAGGAAAAAAGACAGTCTCTTCAAGAAATGGTGTTGGGAAAATTGGACAGCCACATGCAGAAAATAAAACTGGACCATTTCCTTACACCACACACAAAAATAGACTCAAAATGGATGAAGGGCCTCAATATGAGACAGGAATCCATCAAAATCCTTGAGGAGAACACAGGCGGCAACCTCTTCAATCTCAGCCACAGCAACTTCTTCCTAGAAACATGGCAAAGCCAAGGGAAGCAAGAGCAAAAATGAACTATTGGGACTTCTTTAAGATCAAAAGCTTTTGCACAGCAAATGAGACAGTCAGCAAAACCAAAAGACAACTGTCAGAATGGGAGAAGATATTTGCAAACGACATATCAGATAAAGGGCCAGTATCCAAAATCTATAAAGAACTTACCAATCTCAACACCCAAAGAACAAATATATTATCCAATCAAGAAATGGGCAGAAGACAGAACAGACATTTCTACAAAGAAGACATCCAGATGGCCAACAGACACATGAAAAAGTGCTCCACATCACTCGGCATCAGGGAAATACAAATCAAGACCACAATGAGATACCACCTCAAACCAGTCAGAATGGCTAAAATTAAGTCAGAAACTGACAGATGCTGGTGAGGATGAGGAGAAAGGGGAACCCTCCTACACTGTTGGTGGAAATGCAAGCTGGTGCAGCTACTCTGGAAAACAGCATGGAGGTTCCTCAAAAAGTTGAAAATAGAGTTACCTTATGACTTAGCAATCACTCTACTGGGTATTTACCCTAAAGATACAAATGGAGTGATCTGAAGGTGTACATGCACCTGAATGTTTATAGCAGCAATGTCAACAACAGTCAAACTATGGAAAGAACCTAAATGTCCATCAACAGATGAATGGATAAAGAAGAAGTGGTATACATATATACAGTGGAATACTATGCAGCCATCAAAAGAAATGAAATATTGCTATTTGAAACAATGTGGAGGGAACATGGAGGGTATTATGCTGAGTGAAATAAGTCAATCAAAGAAAGACAATTAGCATGTGATCTCTCTGATATGAGGAATTTGAGAGTGGGGGGTTAAGGAGGGTAGGGAAGGGATAAATGAAACAAGATGGGATCGGGAGGGAGACAAACCGTAAGAGACTCCTAATCTCACAAAACAAACTGAGGGTCATTGGGGCTTGGGGGAGTAGAGATAGGGTGGTTGGCTTATGGACATTGGGGAGTGTATATGCTATTGGGGTGCTGTGAAATGTGTAAGCCTGATGATTCACAGATTGAGGCAAATAATATGTGATATGTTAATAAAAATAAAAAAAATTCCAGTTAGAGATGAAATAAATATTAACTTATATTTGATTTGGATTATCTAAGGTTTTATTTTATAATTTTATCTAGTTAGATAAATTTTATCACAGAATTTATTCTGGTATAAGGATATAGAGGAAGAGTTTTCAAAATAACAAAATATCAATCAATGCATATTTCATAAATATGAAAATATTTATCAAATCTCTTTTTTATGTAATTTTATGCAATCTAACATATGCGTCTGGACTTTAAATTCTATTTCCTTTTACCTGTACCCCTGTAATAATACACATATTTTATTAGAATTGATTTTAATATATTTCATAATCATACAATGCTTAGTATCATTTCTATTCAACATTTCCCTATTCCCTTTGACTCAAAAGGATTTGATCAAGTTCCAAATATTATTCCATTTGGATTTGTTTGAAATTGCTTTATGCTTTTCAAATGTAGTGTTTCTTTAGTATTAAGGGCTCACATTTGCAAGAGCTCAAATAAGAACGTCATATCTCCATTTAGTTTACTTATAGTATTCTGGTTATTTCATGTATTTTCTATTTGATTTTCTAAATGGTATGTAATAAATATGTGTACAGGTGTATATAAGGCATTTTGACTTATGAGTTTAATGGAATTATGTCTTATGTTAGAATTTGAAGAATGACATTGAGTATTGTACTCTAATAAATATAATTTATTATAAATATATTATATATAAATATAACAAAATATATGTTATGTTTGGAAATAATTATAGATGCCAAAAAGATCGGAAGATAATGTAAATATAAATCCCTTAAGATGGAAAAAAAGAGAAAGAGAGAAAAATAAATACTCAGTAAATTATAAATTTTCAAAATCTTTTTACCTAATGATTTGGTAAATTATAGTATTAAATATCTTTCTTTGACTCACCCATTTATTTCCAGGTGAAATATCCCTTTGCCATTTACTATAATGTTATGTATACTATGTTGAATATTTTTAATTTAGAATTTTGCAACTATGAATGGAATACAATATAAATATAAATATATAATTATACTTATACACATATATATAGTTATAAATAAATAAAAATAAATATAAATATAAGGTTTTCATTTCAGTACTATTTTTGATATCCATTGCTATTGGAAAATCTTTGGATCAGGAAGCTCTGTTCTCTCTCAAATCCTTTCAAACAATTGGTAGAAAAAATAGAGAATTATATTGCTAGAGGAAAATCATACCAAACTACTAGAAACTGTATTTTTTTTCTCTTTTTTTAAAAATAATTTTTAAAATTTCCTTACGTAATCTCTAAGACCAATATGGGGCTAGAACTCATTGCACGTTCTACTGAGTCAGCCAGGTGCCCCCACTTTTTATTTTCCTTTTAAACTTCACTTGATTAGTAAACAAAACCATGAAGACTGGTTTGATTTAGAGGATGGCTGACAAAGACAACTTCAATCCAATTTAATAGATGTCATTATATTACAGAGCCAGCAATCATACACTTCAAAAGTTACACAAAACTCTAAGAAGCATATTGATAGCCATGGTTCCATGACGCCTCACTTTGCTCATCACAAGAGATTACCTGGAGCATCATTTTTCTCTTAGCCACCCATGGGATCCATCAGAGCAAGGGAGTCCAGAATTATGAGCTTTCTACCTCCTGTGCTTTCCGAGGATGGAAGTTGCATGTTGAGAAGAAGTAGTAGTACTCAATGGTTCATTTTAGAAACATACAAGCAAATTCTCACTTTATCAGTTACATGCTTATTCTATATTTTGGCAGTGTCATGGAACCTGGAACCTAGTTAAGATTTTAGCACTGCAGGGCATTCTACTATGGCCCACCCTCCCTTTTCTCTACATGAAGATATTAGATAGATGTGTAGATATGTTTTTAAAGATAATTTTCAGCTACTGAATGGGTTTGACCAACAGGGAGCTCCTGCAGGAGTCTAGACGACAAGAGGAGAATGAAGTTGGGGATGTTATCTCCTCATCTACTTCTGATCAGTTTGCTTTGGTTTGCTTATGTTCTCTCCCTAAATGCTGCAGCATATGTAGACTGGTAGCTTTCCTCTTTATGGGTCCTGATAACTGCTCTTTCCTTTGATCCCTTCAGGACTCAAGGTAGTAATGACATTTGCTCTTACTAGTCCCTTCAGAACCATACAGTCCCTCTTTGTTTTCCCTAAATTCTACCTATATCTTTGTAAATACTTTTTCTTAAAATTAAATTCTTTCCAAGTAACCAACTGACGTGTGCTATCGACTCCCTGATTTGATCCTGGCCAACACAGTGGGTGAACATACTGGCCAGCAAGTGCCTTGTAGATTATTGATTAGCATATCTAAAATAATTAGGGAGGCAAGGGAAACTGGAAGAATAGTAGCAGAATCAAAGTCAAAATCACCAAAGAGTGTTTGCCCTTGGAATGAGATGGGAAAAATGGAATGTGACAAGGCTTTGTTCATAAAGGCAAACTTAGGATTTGATTTCCTGGAAATGGATATTTCCAAGGGATGGATACTAGACTGATTGTATGAGAGGATATGTAACTCTGCTGCATTTATATGTGAGAAGTGATGTATTAGGTGTTGTTGATAGTCTTAACTGTTATACAAAAAGCTTGTAAAAGCTTGTAAAAGCACAAGGAAAATACTACATTTAAATTTGAAATTAAAATTTATCTTATTTTTAGAAACTTTGTAAAGAAAATCATATCACATGACATACCAAAGGTAAGATTTGGTCTTTTGTATTACTGAGTTGCCAGCCACAGATTATGCACCTAAACAAACACACAAACTATAACTATGCATATGTAATACACAAAACCTATACATTTCTCATTGAAGGAATATTAACTTCACTCCCACAATTATACTTGAAATTCCACAACATAGAACTTCTTTACATAACAACAACAAAAACATCTCTCTTTTTGCTAAATACAATTTTTGAGCTTTTTTTTGCATATTTCCCAATTTGACAGTTATTACAAGGGTAGAGGAGACTAATAATTTATAATACACTTTAAAGGAAGAATAGTTATCTAGGAAAAGTGGCTTTTCACTAATTATTTCAAGAATGAATTCAAACTTACATATGAAATGCTATTTTGTTTCAATTTTTATATTTTTTTTCTCAAACAAAGGTCACTAATTTAATTTATGTTCTGAGATATATATAATGAAAGAATCACAGCTTTGCATTGAGCAATGATAAGCCATGCTGTGTAGGATGGCAATACTAAATAAAGTTCCTTTGATTTCCTCATCTTCCCATTAAAAAAAAATACTACACTGAAAAAAAAAAGTTAGAAAGTGTACATTATTTTGTGTTCCACCAGACAAAGAATCTATTTCAAGAAATGAGAATAATAAAAGTTATTCCTAAACTTTGAAAGATCTATTGTAATGAATTGAACTAGTTCAGTTTCTGATTGCTTGCCAGCAGTATAACCATCTCCAGCATACTCCTGTATTGATCTGGTAGCCTTTGTGGCACTGCATAAAGAATAACCATCTGTGTCAGGTGCAACAGCAGGTGCCATCCCCACTGAACTGTCTGCTACCCTGATTACAAAGAGGCTGGTTAGAGCACCTGGTGACCACGACAGGCTCTTTCTCCTTCACAGAAAAGAAACTCATTTCTAAAAGTTTACTGAACTGAAACTGAGAAACTCACCAGAAATCATCAGCTGAAGAGGAATCAACTCCGGGGAAGACAAAGTAAGAGATCTAGTGACAGAAAGCCTCTGGCTTGCATCAGGAGGTTCCCAGCCATGTACACTAGGCTGAAGTTCCCATTTGGACCACTCTGAAGAAGTTCTGAGCCCTTCTTTTAAATCAGATGTGAAGGTCAGATAATCTGTATAATATGTCCAGTCTGGCATAAGTACAGACATAGGGAAAGAGGTCTGTATTGGAAGTGACTGACTTGCTGAAACTGCATAGAATTGAACATTAGAGGTTACTTCTGAAAAATCAGACACTGAGTTCATGTAAGGAAGCGGGTTGTTTTTGAGGTCACTCGAATGTACAGTTTCCGGATGATTTTCTAAATTTAATTCAAAATCTAGAGAGCTATCATGTGTGAGAAGTTTGGACTGTTGATGAGATCCTTTAATCTCTTGCACATCCAATAAATTGTCTTGATTCAGTATCTCAGTGGGGCCCACAGTTACACCATATTGTCCTATTGTCAATAGTTTTAAAACATTTTCTGACAGAGAAGGATCATCAGTAGCCAGTTTTGAAGTCAAATCAGTATTCATCAGGTATGAAGAGGCAGTTTGTGATGGGACAATGGATAAATAAGTCTTATCCAAACATAAATTAACATCCAAATTACTTGATAGGGTAATAGATTCTTCCAAGGATGAGGATAAAATCCTTTTTTCTGTACTCTTTTTAGAAGGGAATAAAGATGACAGCTCTGTGAATGCTGCTGATGGCGTTATTTCAGTAGCAGAGGAAAATGAATGCCCAGAAGTGATAGTTTGAATTCCCATTAGTGCATACCAGCTGGCTAATATCACTGAGTTCATCCAGAATGTCTCATAAAAGTGGGAATGTTTGCTATGCAAAACTCGATCTGAGAATTCATGAGAGGATTTTATTTCAGTCATAGAACATGTTGCACATGTTTGGCTTAATTCACTTAAAGAATCAGCAGCCTGTGATTTGATGTTTGTGAGTCTCTGGTTGCTAGATGCTTCCATAATAACCTGATATTCACTGGGAAAAGAAGCTTGTATAGTGAATTGGTGCAGAGTTGATGAATTTAAGATGGCTACCTGTTTAGATATAATCATCTTAGCAGGAGAAATGGGAGACATTGAGGAGCTTAGCAATCTCCAGTACTCTCTTCTTGAAATTAAGGAAACAGCTGAATATCCTTCAATATCCTCTTGAGCCCCCCTAGAGACAATTGGAGGTGCACTTGTAGAAGCAGTTGTGAGCAGGAATCCATGGGAGAGTAATGAGTGCCTGTTTAACTTAATATCAGCCCCTGGAATGCCAGTAATTACTGAACTCATTGTGGTAGTAGATAAGGCAATAGTCTGATTGTTCTCAAATAATAAAGATTCTGTAGGAAAAATAGACTCTGTCATGAAAGAAGAGATGATAAATGAGGTCCTCTCTCCCCTACTTGGGAAAAGGAATCCTGGTATGGCTACTGAAGTTTGGATAGGCATATATGATATGGATGTTTTGCCCCAGACAATTTGTGCTGGGTCATGAACACCAAAATTCAGAAACTGAGAAGAGGAAACATCTGTGGAAGAAGAAGACTGTATTTGGCTGAGAGCTCTCTAGTGGAAATCAGTTCTTTGAGTATATAGCTTTCAAAAGATATGCCAATACTTAATGCTGCCAAACCAGTGGTTGGGAGAATACCATCCTTGATAATATCTGTCTCTTTGGGACCTTCAGAGAGGAAAAAGGAAAAAAAAAATCAGAAAAGTGAATTAAAAATGAACAACTTTGGCTGTGGGCTGAATCTTCTGCAAATTGCTCTGCCACCTCATACCCAGTACATGCAAACAAATGGTGCTATAAATCATATTTCTAATGAAAGTATATGAATAAGTTTGGTGACTTCATAAATTATATAAATGCAAAGACTCCTATTACTCATACTCCATGGAAGGGCTAAAGTCAAACAAATTTTGTTATATAATCTTAAGAGAGAAGAACAAAACTGGAGGTATCTTGTGCCCTAATATCAAACTATACTACAGAGCTGTTAGTAATCAAAATAGCATGGCACTGGAATGAAAACAGGCACATAGATCAATGGAATACAGTAAGGAGCCCAGAAATCAGCCCTCTTCTATATAGTCAATCAATCTATGACAAAGGAAGCAAGAATATACAAATAGGAAAAGATGGTCTCTTCAAAAAGTGGTGCTGGGAAAAGTGGACAGCTACATGGAAAAAATGAAACCAGACCACTACCTTACACCATGTAATAAATTCAAATGGACTAAAGATTTAAATGTAAGACCCAAAACCATTAAACTAGAGGAAAACAGGCAGGGAGCTGTTTGACATCAGTCTTAACAATATTTTTGGGGGGACCAGACTCCTTAGGCAAGGGGTTTTGTTTAGTGAAAACTAAAACAAATGGTTCTATATCACACTATAAAAAGTGTGATGTAGAAATGAAGGAAACCATCAGCAAAACAAAAAAGGCAGCCTACTGAATGGGAGAATATATTTGCAAATCACACATGTGATACAGGGTTCGTATCCAAAATACATGGAGATTTTCCAGAACTTAATATCAATAGAGCAAACTGATTAAAAATAGCCATAGGGTAGTGTGCTTGGGTGGCTCAGTTGGTTAAGCATCTGACTCTTGATCCCAGCTCAGATCCTAATCTCAGGGTTGTGAGCTCAAGCCCTGATCTGGCTTACTTAAAAAAAAAAAAAAAAAAAATGGACAGAGGACTTGAACTGACATTTTTCCAAAGAAGACATACAGATGGCCAAAAGGTACATGAAAAAATACTTAATATCACTAATCACCACAGAAATGCAAATCAAAACTATAATGAGATATCACCTTACATCTGTCAGACTGTTATCAAAAAGGCAACAAATAACAAGTGTCCATGAAGGTGTGTAGAAAAAGGAAATTTTGTACATTGTTGGTGAGAATGTAAATTGGTACAGCCATTATGGAAAACAATATTGAATTTCTTAAAAAATTAAAAATAAAATATCATACAGTCCAGCAATTCCACTTCTGGATATTTATCTGAAAAAAGTGAAAATACCAGTTCAAAGAGATATATACACTTCTATTACACTGAAGCATTATATGCAATAGCCAAATTATGGATGCAATCTAAATGTCCATTGATGGATGAATGGATAAAGAAGATATGATATAATATACAAAGGTATATTACTCAGCCATAAAGAGAATGAAATCTTGCAATTTGTGAAAACATAGATGAACCTAGAGGGTATTATATTCAGTGAAATAAGTCAGACAAAGACAAATGTATGATTTTATTTACATGTGGAATCCAAAAACAAATGAACATACAAAACAGAAACATACTCATAGATACAGGGAATAAACTTGGTTACCAGAGGAAGAAGGGCTGAGTGCAGAGGACAAAATAGATAAAGGGGATTAAGAAGTATAAACTTCCAGTTATAAAATAAAGGAATCATGGGGATATAATATACAATGTAGGCAATGTAGTCAATAATATAGCAACTTTGTATGATGACAGATGATAACTAGATTTGTCATGGGATTGCTTCATAATGTATAAAAATATCAAATCACAATGATATGCACCTGAAAATAATATGACTTGTATATCAATTATACTCCAATTATAAAGAAAAGCAATATATATACTCTTTATTTTATATTTATGTATTTATATTTTATACTTATACATACGAGTGAACATTCACAGGGAGATAAAAAGAACTAACGTATTCCAAACCAAATGACTCCTTTGAATAATAAAGCATGAAAAATTGCAACACTGCCATTGATAGAATCAATGAATACTTAACATATTGGTTTAGAAATATTAGAAGTATCATTTTACTTTCTAAATAGTGACAATATTCTTTATATTTGATAACAGTATATGTAAACTTACGTTTTTAAAAGAACAGAAATTATGAAGACAAAGAGTAGGGCAGACTACCTTTCTGCTTATGATATCCAATGACCCTCAAAAATATTTTTAACAAGAATATCTTGTTGGAATCTCTACATAGGGAGGAGTCAAGATGGTGGAGAAGTAGCAGGCTGAGACTACTTCAGGTAGCAGGAGATCAGCTAGAAAGCTTATCTAAAGATTGCAAACACCTACAAATCCAACGGGAGATTGGAAGATCAAAAAGAAGAAGAATAGCAATTCTAGAAACAGAAAATCAACTACTTTCTGAAAGGTAGGACTGGCGGAGAAGTGAATCCAAAGCGACAGGAAGATAGACCCTGGGGGGAGGGGCCAGCTCCCAGCAAGCTGTGGAGCAACGAATCACAAAATCAGGACTTTTAAAAGTCTGTTCTGCTGAGGGACATCACTCCAGAGGCTTAACCGGGGTGAAGCCCACACGGGGTCAGCGTGGCCTCAGGTCCCGCAGGGTCCAGAAGGATCGGGGGTGTCTGAGTGTCGCAGAGCTTACAGGTATTAGAACAGGGAAGCCGGCTACAGAGACAGAGCCGAGGAGTGAGCTCTCAGCTTGGGGTTACCTTGAACCGGTCGCAGGCTCGGTCAGCTCGGAGTGTGGCTGGAGGCCAGGGTGACGGGAGTAATTGGGTGATGTTCTCTGAGGGCGCACTGAGGAGTGGGGCCCCGGGCTCTCAGCTCCTCTGGACTGGAGACTGGGAGGCCAACATCTTCATTCCCGTCCTCTGGAACTCTACGGACAGTGCTCAGGGAACAAAAGCTCCCAAAAGCAAACCTGAGCGGATTACTCAGCCTGGCACCTGGTAAGGGCGGTGCAATTCCGGGGCAAAGACACTTGAGAATCACTACAACAGGACCCTCCCTCAGAAGATCAATAAGAAATCCAGCCAGGACCAAGTTCACCTACCAAGGAGTGCAGGTTCAATACCAAGGAGAGCAGCGGAATTCCAGAGGAGGAGAAAGCAAAGCATGGATCTCATGGCTTTCTCCCCATGATTCTTTAGCCTTGCAGTTAATTTAATTTTTTTTCTTTTTCAATTATTTTTCTCTTCTTCTGCCAAATTTTTTTAACTTTTACCCTTTTCTTTTTTAACGTTTTTTAACTAGTTTATCTAATATATATATATATATATTTTTCTTTTTATATTTTTTCTTTATTCGCTTTCTTCTTTTAATTGTTTCTTTTTTTTTTTTTTTCTTTCTGAACCTCGTTTTATCCCCTTTCTCCCCCCTCACGATTTGGGATCTCTTCTGATTTGGTTAAAGCATATTTTCCTGGGGTTGTTGCCACCCTTTTAGTATTTTAGTTGCTCCTTCATATACTCTTATCTGGACAAAATGACAAGGCGGAAAAATTCACCACAAAAAAAAGAACAAGAGGCAGTACCAAAGGCTAGGGACCTAATCAATACAGACATTGGTAATATGTCAGATCTAGAGTTCAAAATGACGATTCTCAAGGTTCTAGCTGGGCTCGAAAAAGGCATGGAAGATATTAGAGAAACACTCTCGGGAGATATAAAAGCCCTTTCTGGAGAAATGAAAGAACTAAAATCTAACCAAGTTGAAATCAAAAAAGCTATTAATGAGGTGCAATAAAAAATGGAGGCTCTCACTGCTAGGATAAATGAGGCAGAAGAAAGAATTAGCGATATAGACCACCAAATGACAGAGAATAAAGAGCTGAGCAAAAGGGGGACAAACAGCTACTGGACCACGAGGGGAGAATTTGAGAGATAAGTGACACCATAAGATGAAAAAACATTAGAATAATTGGGATTCCAGAAGAAGAAGAGAGAGAGGGGAGCAGAAGGTATATTGGAGAGAATCATTGGAGAGAATTTCCCCAATATGGCAAAGGGAACAAGCATCAAAATCCAGGAGGTTCAGAGAACTCCCCTCAAAATCAATAAGAATAGGTCCACACCCTGTCACCTAATAGTAAAATTTATAAGTCTTAGTGACAAAGAGAATATCCTGAAAGCAGCCCGGGAAAAGAAGTCTGTAACATAAAATGGTAAAAATATTAGATTGGCAGCAGACTTATCCACAGAGACCTGGCAGGCCAGAAAGAGCTGGCATGATGTACTCAGAGCACTAAATGAGAAAAACATGCAGCCAAGAATACTATATCCAGCTAGGCTATCATTGAAAATAGAAGGAGAGATTAAAAACTTCCAGGACAAACAAAAACTGAAAGAGTTTGCAAACACCAAACCAGCTGTACAGGAAATATTGAAAGTGGTCCTCTAAGCAAAGAGAGAACCTAAAAGTAGTAGATCAGAAAGGAACAGAGACAATATACAGTAACAGTCACCTTACAGGCAATACAATGGCACTAAATTCATATCTCTCAATAGTTACCCTGAATGTTAATGGGCTACATCCCTCAATCAAAAGACACAGGGTACCAGAATGGATAAAAAAACAAAACCCATCTATATGTTGCCTACAAGAATCATTTTAAACCTGAGGACACCTCCAGATTTAAAGTGAGGGGGTGGAAAACAATTTACCATGCTAATGGACATCAGAAGAAAGCAGGAGTGGCAATTCTTATATCAGATCAATTAGATTTTAAGCCAAAGACTATAATAAGAGATGATGAAGGACACTATATCATACTCAAAGGATCTGTCCAACAAGACCTAACAATTTTAAATATCTATGCCCCTAATGTGGGAGCAGCCAACTATATAAACCAATTAATAACAAAATCAAAGAAACACATCAACAATAATACAATAACAGTAGGGGACTTTAACACTCCCCTCACTGAAATGGACAGATCATCCAAGCAAAAGATCAACAAGGAAATAAAGGCCTTAAATGACACACTGGACCAGATGGACATCACAGATATAATCAGAACATTTCATCCCAAAGCAACAGAATACACATTCTTCTCAAGTGCACATGGAACATTCTCCAGAATAGATCACATCCTGGATCATAAATCAGGTCACAACTGGTATCAAAAGATTGGGATCATTCCCTGCATATTTTCAGACCACAATGCTCTGAAGCTAGAACTCAAACACAAGAGGAAATTTGGAAAGAACCCAAATACATGGAGACTAAACAGCATCCTTCTAAAGAATGAATGGGTCAACCAGGAAATTAAAGAAGAATTGAAAAAATTCATGGAAACAAATGATAATGAAAACACAACGGTTCAAAATCTGTGGGACACAACAAAGGCAGTCTTGAGAGGAAAATATATAGCGGTACAAGCCTTTCTCAAGAAACAAGAAAGGTCTCAGGTACACAACCTAACCCTACACCTAAAGGAGCTGGAGAAAGAATAAGAAAGAAACCCTAAACCCAGCAGGAGAATAGAAATCATAAAGATCAGAGCAGAAATCAATGAAATAGAAACCAAAAAAACAATAGAACAAATCAACGAAACTAGGAGCTGGTTCTTTGAAAGAATTAATAAGATCGATAAACCCCTGGCCAGACTTATCAAAAAGAAAAGAGAAAGGACCCAAATAAATAAAATCATGAATGAAAGAGGAGAGATCACAACGAACACCAAAGAAATGCAGACAATTATAAGAACATACTATGAGCAACTCTACGCCAACAAATTTGACAATCTGGAAGAAATGGATGCATTCCTAGAGACATATAAACTACCACAACTGAACCAGGAAGAAATAGAGAGCCTGAACAGACCCATAACCAGTAAGGAGATTGAAACAGTCATCAAAAATCTCCAAACAAACAAAAGACCAGGGCCAGATGGCTTCCCGGGGGAATTCTACCAAACATTTAAAGAAGAACTAATTCCTATTCTCCTGAAACTGTTCCAAAAAATAGAAATGGAAGGAAAACTTCCAAACTCATTTTATGAGGCCAGCATCACCTTGATCCCAAAACCAGACAAGGATCCCATCAAAAAAGAGAACTACAGACCAATATCCTTGATGAACACAGATGCGAAAATTCTCACCAAAATACTAGCCAATAGGATCCAACAGTACATTAAAAGGATTATTCACCATGACCAAGTGGGATTTATTCCAGGGCTGCAAAGTTGGTTCAACACCCGCAAACCAATCAATGTGATTCAACACATTAATAAAAGAAAGAACAAGAAACATATGATACTCTCAGTGGATGCTGAAAAAGCATTTGACAAAGTACAGCATCCCTTCCTGATCAAAACTCTTCAAAGTGTAGGGATAGAGGGCACATACCTCAATATTATCAAAGCCCCCATCTATGAAAAACCCACCGCAAATATCATTCTCAAAGGAGAAAGACTGAAAGCTTTTCTGCTAAGGTCAGGAACACGGCAGGGATGTCCGTTATCACCACTGCTCTTCAACATCGTACTAGAAGTCCTAGCCTCAATAATCAGAAAACAAAAGGAAATTAAAGGCATCCAAATTGGCAAAGAAGAAGTCAAACTATCACTCTTCGCAGACAATATGATACTATATGTGGAAAACCCAAAAGACTCCACCCCAAAACCGCTAGAACTCATACAGGAATTCAGTAAAGTGTCAGGATATAAAATCAATGCACAGAAATCAGTTGCATTTCTTTACACTAACAACAAGACAGAAGAAAGAGAAATTAAGGAGTCAATCCCATTAACAATTGCACCCAAAACTATAAGATACCTAGGAATAAACCTAACCAAAGAGGCTAAGAATCTATACACACAAAAGTATAAAGTACTCATGAAAGAAATTGAGGAAGACACAAAGAAATGGAAAAATGTTCCATGCTCCTGGATTGGAAGAATAAATATTGTGAAAATGTCTATGCTACCTAAAGCAATCTACACATTTAATGCAATTCCTATCAAAATACGATCCATTTTGTTCAAAGAAATGGAACAAATAATCCTAAAATTTATATGGAACCAGAAAAGACCTCGAATAGCCAAAGGAATATTGAAAAAGAAAGCCAAAGTTGGTGGCATCACAATTTCGGACTTCAAGCTCTATTACAAAGCTGTCATCATCAAGACAGCATGGTACTGGCACAAAAACAGACACATAGATCAATGGAACAGAATAGAGAGCCCCGAAATAGACCCTCAACTCTATGGTCAACTAATCTTCGACAAAGCTGGAAAGAATGTCCAATGGAAAAAAGCCTCTTCAATAAATGGTGTTGGGAAAATTGGACAGCCACATGCAGAAAAATGAAATTGGACAATTTCCTTACATCACACACGAAAATAGACTCAAAATGGATGAAGGACCTCAATGTGAGAAAGGAATCCATCAAAATCCTTGAGGAGAACACAGGCAGCAACCTCTTCGACCTCAGCCGCAGCAACTCCTTCCTAGGAACATTGCCAAAGGCAAGGGAAGCAAGGGCAAAAATGAACTATTGGGATTTCATCAAGATCAAAAGCTTTTGCACAGCAAAGGAAACAGTTAACAAAACCAAAAGACAACTGACAGAATAGGAGAAGATATTTGCAAACGACATATCAGATAAAGGGCTAGTGTCCAAATCTATAAAGAACTTAGCAAACTCAACACCCAAAGAACAAATAATCCAATCAAGAAATGGGCAGAAGACATGAACAGACATTTCTGCAAAGAAGACATCCAGATGGCCAACAGACACATGAAAAAGTGCTCCATATCACTCAGCATCAGGGAAATACAAATCAAAACCAGAATGAGATACCACCTCACACCAGTCAGAATGGCTAAAATTAACAAGTCAGGAAATGACAGATGTTGGCGAGGATGCGGAGAAAGAGGAACCCTCCTACACTTTTGGTGGGAATGCAAGCTGGTGCAACAACTCTGGAAAACAGCATGGAAGTTCCTCAAAATGTTGAAAATAGAACTAACCTATGACCCAGCAATTGCACTACTGGGTATTTACCCTAAAGATACAAACGTAGTGATCCAAAGGGGCACGTGCACCCGAATGTTTATAGCATCAATGTCTACAATAGCCAAACTATGGAAAGAACCTAGATGTCCATCAACAGATGAATGGATAAAGAAGATGTGTTATATATACACAATGGAATCCTATGCAGCCATCAAAAGAAATGAAATCTTGCCATTTGCGACGACGTCCATCCATCATGCTTAGCGAGAACGTCAATCGGAGAAAGGGTATCATGCTTAGTGAAAAAGTCAATCGGAGAAAGACAACTATCATATGATCTCCCTGATGTGAGGGAGAGGAGATGCAACATGGGGGGTTAAGGGGGTAGGAGAAGAGTAAATGAAACAAGATGGGATTGGGAGGGAGACAAACCATAAGTGACTCTTAATCTCACAAAACAAACAGAGGGTTGATGGGGGGAGGGTGGTTGGGAGAGGGGAGTGGGGTTATGGACATTGGGGAGGGTATGTGCTATGGTGAGTGCTGTGAAGTGTGTAAACATGGCGATTCACAGACCTGTACCCCTGGGGATAAAAATATACTATATGTTTATAAAAAAAAAGAATATCTTGTTAATGGCTATAATTCTCATTCTTATTTTCCTTAGTGACACTGACTATATAAAGAGTAAATTAGGAATTTAGCATACAGTGTACTATTTGCAATATGTCGTCATTTGATTTAGTAAATTAAATAAGACATATTGAAACATATTCAACATGTCAAAATACTTCAAAATAGGAAAGAAATCTAGATTAAAATTTTTTTCCAATAAATTGATAGGGATATAAATTTACATAATAATTCGCACAATGTTAAAAAAGATACAATAAAGTAGCCAAAGTCTTTAAAAATAAATTTTACTGATAGTTAAAATAAGCTGGGACTAAGGGTCAGTTATATACCAAGATTCACATATCATAATAAAGATATTAATGAACATTTGCACTGTTTCAGGGAGAGCATTTATTAGTAAAGAACATCAATATTATTAAACCAAAACTGAAAACATGAAACATAACCAACAAGAATCCTAAAACAATTTTATACCCCTGAAAAGTCATGTATCACAGAAAAAAAAATGATTTGAAAAAGTCAGAAAATATGTTTCTATACACAACTATATCAAATTCAAACTTCTCCATATTTTACTTTCATCTACTTACCTGGGTCAACTGGGTAAGTAGCCATTATGGTCCATAGTCCTGTAGCCCTTGCTGATGGAAAGCCACTGGCTGAAGTGTCAGAAGCAGGTACTGTATATGTTCGTGTAGAAATGAGATCGGTTCTTTGAGAGATGGGAGGTAAACGGGTAATGCTCCCTATTCCATCACCACAAAAGAGCCCAGTGGAGCAGGTCTGCAAATGATAATTACCATAATTAAGCTCACAGTTTTTTTGTCCCTGAGAAAGAACTTTTTAAGATAGTTTTGAGGTATTTCTTTTTTAAAGATTTTATTTATTTGACAGAAAGATTGACAGAGAGCACAAGTGGAGGAGTGGCAGAGGGAGAAGGATAAGCAGGATCCCTGCTGAGCAGAGAGCCAGATCTGGGGCTCAATATGGGGCTTGATGTGGGGCTTGATCCCAGGGCTCTGGGATCATGACCTGAGCCAAATGAAGATGCTTAACTGACTGAGCTACACAGGCACCCCAGTTTTAAAGTATTTTCATAGTTATATTAGACAGCTCATATCATTTTGCTTGAAAATAAAATATCTACAGTAAATTTTATCTGTATTTAAAAATTAATTTAATCCTTCAAATCAGATATGCTCAATGGAATGTGTAAATTTATTCTTAATTCTTTAAATTTTAAGCCAATATACTACTTCATATTTCCTTCTAGGATTTTTTTCCAATGAAAAATTTGTATGTATAGTAGTCAATATGGATCTAAAAGCTTCATTACAAATCATAAACTTTTCTGCTGTAATTGTCATATTTAGTTGGAAGCTAATATAAGATGCAGTGTATGCAACATATAATTTGAAAACATTTTCTTGTGATGTTTGAATCATTTTAATTTGTATTGGCTTACAGAGCAATGATCCCTGTATGATTTGTTTTTTGTGGATAGCCTACTTCTGCCATATACTTATAAGATAATGTCTACATGAAGAAATTGTTTTTAGCTCCTAGGGAATTCTGATACATACATAAGTAAGGGCAAATGTATTGGGGAGTCTCCTTTAAATGTAGAATTAAAATTTAGTTATACTATTTGTAGATTTTGAACTTAAAGAAAATACAATTCAGGTATTATTTTAAAATGATTATGCATGCCTATTTCCTAACACTAAGGGCATAGCGTCCTACTTCACTGTGTTAGTATTTGTCCAAGATTGTATCTAATTTAAACAAAATTTAAATTTTGCTTTGGATATTTAGTTATAAATTATATATTCACTTTTAACTCACACCTGAAATTATTTATAAGATCAGAGGATTCTTGATGTTATATAACCACTTTAAAAACCTAACATATAGAAATGAGTAAAAAGTGAAGCAAAAGCAATAAAAGAAATAGCAAGGAAAGATATATTTTATTATGTCACATATTAAGGACAAAGAGATTTGTCCTTTTCTCCACACAAGGGTAAGCAGCAAGCCTTGGAAAGAATTCACAGATTGGTGAAAATGCACACAAAACTAGAATAGATATCAGAACACCAATGTAGAGTTTATGGTGAAAACATAGCTGTTATACATCTCACAAATATTTGCGTGGTCAACATTTTCCTACTAGAAGTCATTATTAACTACTTTGAGAAATCACCACCATGGGGTTAAGGATCCTCAAATGTCCCATGATCAACAAGTTTTTTTCATGTCAGCATAGCTACACAAGAATCACAGATTTCCTTAATGTGCATTAGGTCAGAACATGTAAAATAGTGATTCAAATGCTTAATGATGTAAAGCTAAGAAACTCCATAAGAATGATTTAGAATACTTGATATGCATTGACTAAACTATCTATTTTTAGACAACTTTACATTGGCACTGCTAACATTTGTCTCTATGATTCTGATATGTTCTCTAATATTGTCAATTTATCCTAGAGAAACTTCCACATTTTCCTTAGTTAAATCCCAAACTGCATGGTAAAGCTTATTACATGTTCACTAAACCTATTTCTTCTTCCTCTTCCTCTTCTTCCTCTTGGACTACGTGTCTTAGCCACTCTATGTGTGACTATGTGATTTACTTCTAACAAATGAGATGTGAATGGTCACAAAGTGTGCCACTTTCAGATTAATCGACAGGAGTCAAGGGGAGGAGCAAGATGGCAGAGAAGGAGGAGACCTAAATATCATCGGGTCCTAGGAGTTCGGCTAGATATTTATCAAACCATTCTGAACAACTACAAACTCAACAGGAGATCGAAGAGAAGAAGAGCAGCAATTCTAGGAACAGAAAAGAGATCACTTTCTGGAAGGTAGGACCTGCAGAGAAGTGAATCCAAGGTGATATATGGTAAGAGAGACTCTGGGGGGCGGGGGGCATGGCCAGCTCCCAGCAAGCTTGATGGAATGGTATGGAATAAAATGGAATGGTAGAGCAGTGGAGCACAAAACTGGAACTTTTAGAAGTCTGCTCCACCGAGGGATGTTGCTCCAAAGGCTAATCAGGGTGTGGAGCCCTTGCTGAGACAGTGTGGTCTCAGGAGTCATGGGCCTACAAAAAGACCGGGGGTGTCTGAGTGTGGTAGAGCTCCCAAGTATAGGAGGCAGGAAGCCGGCTGCAGAGGTGGAGCTGAGGAGTGGGCTCTCAGCTCAGGTTACCTTAAACTATGATGCAAGGCACAGTTGGGACACTCCTCTTTGATCAGGGACCCCACAAGTGGCAGATCAGGAGACCCCCTCCTTCCTCCACTGGGAGGAGTGGCATGGGAGTGCACTGCAGGAATCTGCTGGGTTTGGAAACCAAACGGGGCTGTGTGCCAGAGACAGAAATGTTCAATCACGGGCCAGGTGAGCACGGAGTTCAGCCAGAGACCAGGTAGATGGGAGGGATTGATTGCTTTTCTCTGAGGGCACATTGAGGAGTGGGGCCCTGAGCTCTCTACTCCTCTGGGGCAGGAGATTGGGAGGCCACCATCTTCATTCTCCTCCTCTAAAGCTGTACAGAAAGTGTTCAGGAAACAAAAGTTACTGAGAGCAAAACCAAGATTACTTAACCTGGTCCCTGGCAAGGGCAGTGCAATTCTGGCACAGGAAAAAATATTTGAGAATCATGCAACAGGCCCTACCAAAGAAGATCAACAAGAACATCCAGCCAAGACCAAGTTCAACAATTAATGAGAACTGCAAAACTTCAGAACTACAGGAATACAGCACATAGAATTTATGGCTCCCTGCACCCTAATTCTTTAGTTTTTCAAAGTTAAATTTTTTAAATTTTATTTTTTTATTCTATTTTTTTTAAAAAATTTTCCTCTTTCTTATTCTGTTTTTAAACTATTTTATCTTATCAATACCTTTATAAAAATCTTTTAAAATTTTCATTGTTATCGTTATATTCTTTTTTTTAAAATTTTATTTATTTATTTGACAGAGAGAGATCAGAAGTAGGCCGAGAGGCAGGCAGAGAGAGAGGAAGGCAGAGAGAGAGGAAAGGAAGCAGGCTTCCTGCTGATCAGAGAGCCTGATGCAGGGCTCGATCCCAGGACCCCGGGATCATGACCTGAGCCGAAGGCAGAGGCTTAACCCACTGAGCCACCCAGGTGCCCCTGTTATAGTTATATTCTATTCCTTCATTGTATTTAACCTTATGTTTTGTGTACACATAGGTTTTCCTTTAATTAAAATTTTGGGGTACAGTTACTTCAAATAGATCAAAATATACCCTAAATCTAGCACATGGCTTTGTTCATCTTCAGCCTGGTTCTTTCCTCTTTTTATTTTCCAAACAACTTCTTATCAGTTCCTTTTTAAGAATCTTTTTAAATTTTCATCTTTACAGTCATATTCCATCCCTTCATAATGCTTACCCATATATATATATATATATATATATATATATATATATATATATATATGAAGTTTTTCTTTCTTTAAAATTTTGGGAAGCAGTTTCTTCCAATAGACCAAATCAAGTATGTCGCTCTGTTCTATTCCCCATATGCATATATATATTTTTTCTTTTTTTATCCTTTTCTTCTCCCTCTCAATTCAGGTCTCTTCTGATTTGGTTAGTGTATATTTTCGTGGGGTCATTGCTACTCTTTTAGTACTTTGTTCTCTTATTCATCTATTTTTATCTGGATAAAATGACAAGGTGGAAAAAATAACCTCAAAAAATAAAGAACAAGAGGCAGTACTGATAGCTAGGGATCTAATCAATACGGGCATTAGTAAGATTTCAGAACTAGAGTTCAGAATGACAATTATCAAGGTGCTTGCTGAGCATGAAGAAAGCATGGAAGACACTGGAGAATCCTTTTCTGGACAAATAAAGAACTAAAATCTAACCTAGTTGAAATAAAAAAAGTTGTTAATGAGGTGCAATAAAAAATGGAGGCTCTTACTGCTAGGATAAATGAGGCAAAAGAGAGAATTAGTGATACAGAAGACCAAATGATGGACAATAAAGAAGCTAAGAAAAAGAGAGATATACAACTACTGAATCACGAAGGGTGAATTCGAGAGATAAGTGACACCATAAGACAAAACAATACTAGAATAATTGGTATTCCAGAAGAAAAAGAGAGAGGGGGCAAAGGTATATTGCAGCAAATTATAGCAGAGAATTTCCCTAATTTGGTGAAGGGGAAAAGCATCAAAATCCAGGAGACACAGAGAATCTCCCTCAAAATCAATAAAAATAGGTACATCTAATAGTAAAACTTACAAGTCTTAGTTACAAAGAGAAAATCCTTAAAGCAGCTCAGGACAAGAGGTCTGTAACATACAACAGTAGAATCATTAAATTGGCAGAAGATCTATCCACAGAGACTTGGCAGGCCAGAAAGGACTTGCATGATATATTCAGAGCACTAAATGAGAAAAATGAGAAAAATATGGAGCCAAGAATACTTTATCCAGCTCTAGGCTATGACTGAAAATAGAAGAGTTAAAATGCTTCCAGGACAAACAAAAATTAAAGAATTTGCAAATACCAAATCAGCTGTACAGGAAATATTGACAGGGGTCTTCTAAGCAAAGAGAGAACATAAAAGTAACAGATCAGAAAGGAACAGAGGCAATATACAGTAACAGTCACCTTACAGGCAATATAATGGCATTAAATTCATATCTCTCAATAGTTACCCTGAATGTAAATGGGATAAATGCCCCAATCAAAAGACACAGGGTATCAGAATGGATAAAAAAACAAAACCCATCAATATTTTGTCTACAAGAAACTCATTTTAGACCCAAAGACACCTCCAGATATAAAGTGAGAGGGTGGAAAACAATTTACCATGCTAATGGACATCCAAAGAAAGCTGAGGTGGCAATCCTTATATCAGATAAATTAGGTTTTAAGGCAAAGAGTATAATATGAGATGAAGAAGGACACTATATCATACTTAAAGGGTCTATCCAACAAGAAGAGCTAACAATTTTAAATATCTCTGCCCCTAACATGGGAGCAGCCAACTATATAAACCAATTAATAACAAAATCAAAGAAACACATCTACAATAATACAATAATAGTAGGGGACTTTAACACCCCCTTCGCTGAAATGGATAGATCATCTAAGCAAAAGATTAACAAGGTAATGAAGGCTTTAAATGACACACTGGACCAGATGGACATCCCAGATATATTCAGGATATTCCATCCCAAAGCAACAGAATACACATTCTTCTCTAGTGCACATGGAACATTCCCCAGAATAGATTACATCTTGGGCCTCAAATCAGGTCTTAGCCAGTATCAAAAGATTGGGATTATTCCCTGGATATTTTCAGACCACAATGCTTTGAAACTCAAACTCAATCACAAGAAGAAAGCTGGAAAGAACTCAAATACATGGAGGCTAAAGAGCATCTTACTAAAGAATGAATGGGTCAACCAGGAAATTGAAGAAGAACTGAAAAAATTCATGGAAACTAATGCAAACTAAAACACAACTCTTCAAAATCTTTGGGACACAAAAGACGGTCCTGAGAATAAAGTATATAGTGACATAAGCCTTTCTCAAGAAACAAGAAAGATCTCAAGTATACAACCTAACCCTACACCTAAAGGAGCTGAAGAAAGAACATCAAATAAAGCCTAAACCCAGCAGGAGAAGAGAAATCATAAAAATCGGAGCAGAAATAAATGAAATAGAAACCAAAAAAAAAAAAAACAAATAGAACAAATCAACAAAACTAGGAGCTGGTTCTTTGAAAGAATTAATAAGATTGATGAACCCCTGGCCAGAATTATCAAACAGAAAAGAGAAAAGACCCAAATTAATAAATCATGAATGAAAGAGCAGAGATCACAACCAACACCGAAGAAATACAAACAATTATAAGAACATATTATGAGCAACTATATGCCAGAAAATTTGACAATCTGGAAGAAATGGATGCATTCCTAGAGATCTATGAACTACCAAAACGGAGCCAGAAAGAAATAGAAAACCTGAACAGAGCCATAACCAGTAAGGAGATTGAAGCATTCATCAACAATTTCCCAACAAATAAGAGCCCAGGGCCAGACAGCTTCCCAGGGGAATTCTACCACACATTTAAAGAAGAATTAATACCTATTCTCCTGAAACTGCACCCATCCCCCCCAAAAAAATAGAAATGGAAGGAAAACTTCCAAACTCATTTTATGAGGCCAGCATGACCTTGATCCCAAAACCAGACAAAGACCCCATCAACAGGGAGAATTATAGACCAACATCCTTGATGAACATGGATGCAAAAAATCTCACCAAAATACTAGCCAATAGGATCCAACAGTACATTAAAAGGATTATTTAACATGACCAAGTGGGATTTATTTCTGGGCAGCAAGTTTGGTTCAACATCATCAAATCAATCAATGTGATACAATACATTAATAAAAGAAAGAACAAGAGCCATATGATACTCTCAGTAGGTGCTGAAAAAGCATTTGACAAAGTACAGCATCCTTTTTTTGATCAAAACTCTTCACAGTGTAGGCATAGAGGGTACATACCTCAATATCATCAAAGCCATCTATGACAAACCCACAGCAAATATCATTCTCAATGGGGAAAAACTGAGAGCTTTTCCCCTAAGGTCAGGAACACAGCAGGGTTGTCCACTATTACCACTGCTATTCAACACAGTACTAGAAGTCAAGGGCACCTGGGGGGCTCAGTGGTCAGGTCATGATCTCAGGGTCCTGAGATTGAGCCCTGCATCAGGCTCTCTGCTCAGCAGGGAGCCTGCTACTCCCACCCCCCGCCTGCCTCTCTGCCTAATTGTGATCTCTGTTAAATACATAAATAAAATATTAAAAACAAAACAAACAAAAAAACATAGTACTAAGAGTACCAGCATCAGCAACCAGACAACAAAAAGAAATAAAAGGCATCTGAATCAGCAAAGAAGAAGTCAAACTATCACTCTTGGCAGATGATATGATACTGTATGTGGAAAACCCAAAAGACTCCACTCCAAAACTGCTAGAATTCATACAGGGATTCAGTAAAGTGTCAGAATATAAAATCGATGCACAGAAATTGGTTGCATATTTATACACCAACAGCAAGACAGAAGAAAGAGAAATTAAGGAGTCAATCCCATTAACAATTGCACCCAAACCATAAGATACCTAGGAATAAAACTAATGAAAGAGGCAAAGAATTGTTACTCAGAAAACTATAAAGTACTCATGAAAGAATTTGAGGAAGACACCAAAGAAATGGAAAAATGTACCATGCTCATGGATTGGAAGAACAAATATTGTAAAAATTTCTATGTTACCTAAAGCAATCTACACATTGAATGCAGTCCTTATCAAAATGACGTCAATTTTTTCAAAGAAATGGAACAAATAATCCTAAATAAATCCTAATAAATCCAAATCCAAATAAATCCTAAAATTTATATGGAACAAGAAAAGACCCTGAATAGCCTTAGGAATGTTGAGAAAGAAAGCCAAAGTTGGTGGCAACACAATTCCAGACTTCAAAATCTATTACAAAGTTGTAATCATCAAGACAGTATGATACTGGCACAAGAACAGACATATAGATCAATGGAACAGAATAGAGAGCCCAGAAATGGACCCTTAACTCTATGGTCAACTAATCCTCAACAAAGCAGGAAAGAATGTCCAATGGAAAAAGGACAGTCTCTTCAACAATGGTGTTGGGAAAATTGGACAGCCACATGCAGAAAAATGAAACTGGACCATTTCCTTCCACCACACACAAAAATAGACTCAAAGTGGATGAAAGACCTCAATGTGAGAAAGGAATCCATCAAAATCCTTGAGGAGAACACAGGCAGCAACCTCTTCAACCTCAGCTGCAGCAACTTCTTTCAAGAAACATCGCCAGAGGCAAGGGAAGCAAGGACAAAAATGAACTATTGGGATTTCATCAAGATCAAAAGCTTTTGCATGTAAAGGAAACAGTCAACAAAACCAAAAGACAGCTGACAGAATAGGAGAAGATATTTGCAAATGACATATCAGATAAAGTCTTATATCCAAAAGTCTATAAAAACCTTACCAATTCAACACCCAAAGAACAAATAATCCAATCAAGGAATGGGTAGAAGACATGAACAGACATTTCTGCAAAGAAGACATCCAATGGCCAGCAGACACATGAAAAAGTACTCAACATCACTTGGCATTAGGGAAATACAAATCAAAATCAGAGTGAGATACCACCTCACACCAGCCAGAAGGGCTAAAATTAACAAGTCAGGAAACAACAGGTGTTGGTGAGGATGCAGAGAAAGGGGAACACTCCTACATTGTTGGTGGGAATGCAAGCTGGTGCAGCCACTCTGGAAAACAGCATGGAGGTTGCTCAAAAAGTCAAAAATAGAGCTACCCTATGACCTCGAGCCTATATATAGGCTCTCCTATATATGCTACCCATGAGCCTAGACACACACACACACACGATGGAATACTATGCAACCATCAAAAAAGAAACTCTTGCCTTTTGCAGTGATGTGTATGGAACTAGAGGGTATTATGCTGAGTGAAATAAGTCAATCAGAAAAAGAAATTATAGTATGATCTCTCTGATATGAGGAATTTGAGAGATAGGGCGGGTGTTGTGGGGGCTTGGGAGGGAAAATAATGAAACAAGATGGGACTGGGGTGGGAGACAAACCCTAAGAGACTCTCAGGAAAGAAACTGAGGGTTGCTGGGGCGTGGGGAGGTAGCAATAAGGTGGCTGGGTTATGGACATTGGCGAGGGTAAGTGCTATGGTGAGTGCTGTAAATTATGTAAGACTGATGATTCATAGATCTGTACCCCTGAAGCAAATAATACATTATACATTATATGTTTAAAAAAAATCCACAAATGTCTGCTATGTATGAACCTCCAGCTTCTTCTATGTGGTGACTTCTGAAAATACATGATAATGATAGAGGAACCATAAAAAGGAAATAGCCCAGATCCAGAGATCTCTCTCAAGGAGAATATCTGAAATCAGAAACATTCACTTGGACTTCATTTGAATGGAAAACAAATTTTATCTAGAATAATGTTAGAGGTTATTGTTTACTAACCAGCATTTCCCTAATAAGTATATCAATTTTTCCTTCACTTGGTAATTCTGATAATATTTTTTGTTTGTTATAAGAAAATGAAACCAAGCAAAATACCTCATAAATAGTTGAATATTTCTTTTTCCAATACTACTTGATAACAGTGAAGGATATAAACATTCCAAATATTTAGTTTTATTTCAATAAACCTGAATTTTGTATATCTCTTTCCTAACTTCACAGTTACCCTAATTGACTTATTTTGCCAATACATCTCTCATTCACTCAGCATTCACCTGTCAATATGTATTGAATACCTACTATGATAGCATAATGACTTGCCCACTGATGTTTACTGAAATGTAATATGTGCTAAGATAAAGATAGTCACTTTTACAAAACTTCATGACTTTAAAAACATATTCTTTTCTGAATCTATATTTGAGGAAAAAATGCAAATAAGATCTTTTGAATCAGATCTTTATGAGAATAGGCCATCCATGGACACTGTAGGCTCCCATGTCTTTACTTGAAAAATATTTATCGATCAGTTACTAGGTGTCTGTGATGCAATTGCTGGGAACAAAATAATCAACAAAATAAGCAAAGTTCTCCTATTATATAGCTTGTATTTTAAGTAAAAGAATCAGCATTAACTAATTAATACCAATTAGTAATAAGTGGCTTAAAAACAAAACTTTGTGAGATAAATAATAAGGTAAAATAGGGGAGACTCTTTTAGAGAGTGTGGCCAGGGAAGTCTTCTCTGATTAGGGGTGTGAATTAATGTGAATATCTGAGGAAAGAACATGCAATGCACAAAGAACAGTGGCACAAGGCACTGAGACAAGAACATGCCTCATATGTTTTGAAAAACAGCAAGGTGGGCAGTGTGAATAAAGAAATTAATAGAAGGCCATCAGTGAATAGAAGTGAGGTCACAGGCATAGGCAGGAATGAGATCATGTAAGTTAATTTGTTTGTTGTTGGATTTGGAATTAATTCTTTGAGTGATGGGAAGCCACTGAATATTCGATATTTAGAGTACAAAATGATATGGTTTGACTTATATTATGAAAGGATTAAGTTAATGTTATATAAATAGTAGACTCTTAAGAGAGTTTGGAGAAGAGGAAAGAATGGAAGCTGCGGTATCAGTTGGAAACCAGCAGCAGTCTAGGCAAGAAATAATATATATTGGCCTAGAGTACAAATGGCAGATATTGTAAATACAGGTTATTTTCAGGATATGTTTGGAAAGCAGAGCCTATGATATATGCTGATAGACTAAATGTTTGTAGTGGGGAAAAATTTAATTAATGATTGCGAAGTTTTTGTTTCTATCAGTGGGGTTAATAGTGGTGCCACTTATTAATTTGAAGAACACTGGTGAAGACCAGTTAGGAATCAGAGGCAGATCAAGATTTTTTTTTAACGTACTTTAACCTTGATCCAGACATGGATATAGAGTAGGAAATTGCAGATATGAGTATCTCCTGAAGCAGAATTACTCTGAAATCATTTCAATTAAGTAGGAAATTATGATTCAAAGGAAACTAGTATTATCTCATAACCATTCTCTGTAATTCTCCAGTTGTAATGCCAAAAATTGGCAAAGGCTAGATTCATATGTAGGCACGGAGGCTCCAAAGTCCATATTCAATAATCACTATGTTATGTTTTTTGCCTTTACTTACATCTTCAACATTTGCTATGAACAGTTCTACTGTATAGTTGATTGTTTTAGATAATAAAATTAAAACATTCTTCTACTTTACTAGCCTAGTGAACATCACTATCAATTAAATTTAATGATTGTTAACAATGTGTTAGGATCTAGGCAAAACAATGTTTATTCTTGAAATGAACTTAGAACCCAATGGATTATTATTTATCTTTCTATAGACAGTAACATTTGAAGACATAATGTACTTCATCCTTATATTCTATTTGAAGTGATCAGTATGTAATGTAGCATAGAAAAAAAAATCTCAGTGGTAATAATCAGTTTCATCATATCAATCTAATTCTGTGGTTTGATCTACTTTCCTTAGAACTGGAAGGCCAAATTTACTCTTTAAAGTTTACTAAAATAATTGACAGCTTGAATTTTTCCCACTATCAAAATACACATTATTAATATATTTCATTGTTTATATAGCAAACTGTCTACATAATTTGTGGAGACCAGTGCAAATGAAAATATAGAGCCTCTTATTGAAAAATGGTTAATTATTAAGTCAACAGCAGTAGGACATTAGAGTATGTACGTGTGTATATGGGTGGGTATCTTCTAATGGCAGGGTCTTGTGCAACTCCCAAGTCACATACCCATGATGTTGGCTGGCTTATAAATACTAATTTTATCAGACTATGTAATAGTGGATTTATCTACTTGTAGCTTGAGGCTCTTTGAGAATTTGCTCAGGATTGTATTTACCTTCTTAAATTGAAATAACTTTTTGATAATTGGAAGAAACAGTTCAGATGACTGTTAGGCTATATTCATGACATGGTGTTCCTTATAGAATTATAAAGGAAACATATATACATTCTTATATACATTTCTTATGTGGTATAGGTTTACCTCATCAACTACAGTTCTAAGAAGCAATAAACTCTTCCTAGTTTCATATAAAGTAACACTTTCGATTTATGCTAACTAGAACTGTCATGTTTCATTTGGAAAGTTTCAGTAAACTGAAGTTCTTTTCAAATAATTTCTCCTTTCTGGCAAACTTTTGGATTAATTACATCATTTTCAATTCTATAAAATTTTTATTATATAAATAAGTTTTTATTATATATAATTTATATTATATATACATATTATGTATAATTATAATAATTATATAAATAAATATTATATAAATTTATATAAAATATAAATTCTACTACATAAAATTCTCAGGTATTATGTTACAAATCAATGTCCAGGCTACAAAACCAGTAACCAATAATTTACGTCTAGTTAGTATGTTTCTCTCATAACTTGTTGATTAGATAAAGGGAAACAAAAAGTTCCAAGTTGTTGATTCAGTGTTGCTCTCCTGTAAAGGATACTTGGCAAATTTCTGTACATGTTTATCTAACTGGATTGAGAGATGAAAGGTAAAGAAGGTGTCAACCTGAATGTGAGAATAGTATTCAAAGATAGAATCATTCACCCACAAAATAATAAAATAATCTATATTAATGATCAGAGATAAAATGTTAAAAATACTTTGACATAAAATATGTAATATTGAGATACTTTTATGCTATTCAATTGGACTAGATAAATATTTTATTTCTCGTTTTTCTAGAATTTCCTATATAATATTAATTTGTAGTGTCCATACCAATAATTAGAATTGTTTATTGTATGACTGTATACCAACTTGACTTATATGTCTTTACCAGCATAGTAAAAATGTCTTTGACCACTCTTCCCTGAACATCCAGGGCTAGTATGATGTCTGGGACATAGTTACATGGTTGGTGGTCAGTAAACACTTGTTGGAAAAAAATAAAAAATAAAAAATAACATGCCTTTGAAAATGCATTTTATCTAGATACTTCCCCATTTTCCTTTTCCTATGAACTTGAAACTCCATCGAAGACTTTATGCTAAGTAAAATAAACCACAAAAATACAAATATTGTATGATGCCACTTACATGACGTACCTGGAGTAGTCAAATTCAGAACAGAAAGTAATGTGGATGGTGGTTGTCAGAGGCTGGGAGAAGGGGAGAATGTGAAGCTGTGGTTTAATAGGTATAGAGTTTTAGTTTTGCAAGATGAAAAGAGTTCTGGAGACTGGTTGCACAACAATGTGAATGTTCTTAACATGACTGTACACTTAAAATGATAAAGATGGCAAATTGCATGTTATGTATATTTTTACTGCAATTAAAAATTTAAAAAAATTAAAACAAAACAACAACAACAAGTCCATCCTTCTTGTAAAACTCTCATCAGATAAGAAATCAGGATTTTGGAATAGTAGTCTGGTGAAATATCCTTTGGATTTCCAAATCCTGAAGACTAGTGTTGGTTTATGTGACCAAAACTTTACAGACTCATGTGAACTTTGTGATATAAGAAGGATGTAACCTAAGCATTCAACTTCCAAAAATAAAATCTTCTCATGTAGTATTCTAAATGTGATAGGGTCCCTCCAGTGATGATCATCTAAACTGTTCTGTGGAGGATGGGTCAGTAGTTAGACATGAAGAAATAAGTCTGATCTACGCATGTCCTCTGTACAGAGCTCATCGTATGCACATAGGTAGTTCCAAAGATGACATGAATCATCCCTCTGCCTAGGCTAAGTGTGGCACTAATCCTAAATGGATACTTGCATTTATTCTCTATCTCAAACATCTATGAAAAATGTGGCAAGCTCTCAAGAAACAAACAGTGCTAGAGTTCTTTTCTTCCTGCATGATGACTTGACAAAACAACAGTAATTCCCATTCCTTCATTGTGCACTTCTTTCTCTTCTTCCTTCATTTGGGTGAAAGATGTGGCTGGATAGGCTACCTATTCCTTGAACTTGATGCATCATGTTTTTCTATTTCTTTCTCTCTCTGTGTGTCTCATCATCATTATCACCTCTCTCTATCAAGTTTAAGCTAATACATCCAGAATGACTTTTGAGTACCCTTCCTGGAACTCTGGAATATGGTCCTTTTTTTTTTTTTTTTTTTTAAAGATTTTATTTATTTATTTGAGAGAGAGACAGTGAGAGAGAGCATGAGCGAGAAGAAGGTCAGAGGGAGAAGCAGACTCCCCATGGAGCTGGGAGCCCGATGCGGGACTCGATCCCGGGACTCCAGGATCATGACCTGAGCTGAAGGCAGTCGTCCAACCAACTGAGCCACCCAGGCGTCCCGAATATGGTCCTTTTTATATTAAATTCTAGTTTATCCACAATATCATTCTGTGAAAATTTTAAATGTTCATTTCTATAGGAAGATTATAATGAGGATTTCTGTCTGGGAATAATTACAGTGTGCAGCTGAAAACTGTTCAAAATCTTTTTGAATGGGTTGGCCAGTTCAAATCATTTCCTTTTTTTTCTCTCAAATAAGGTTCATGATTAAAAACAGAATCCTAAATAATGAACAAAAGCTATGGGTCCATAGTTCCATGAGGCCACATAAAGTCTGAAGAACACTAATTTGTGGAATTTTCATTTAAGTAGAAACACAGTAGCCCCATTTAAGTTTTATGGTGTAAGATAAGAAGCACTTCGGCAATGCCTGATAATGAGGCCTCTATTTTCTTGGAGTGAGGTCTCTTCTTGCCTGGAAGATAACTCTATTTCCTCTCATTGAATTTGGCTAACATATCTTCAAGATATTTGCATCAGTGGAATTTTCTCTGAAAATACAGGTTCACTGCTTTTCTATACAAGTCAATTTTTAGGGACAATTTCTATGGGAACTAACGAATGAAGAGATATAAAGATCCTGTGGACTCTACTGAATCAGACATGTTTCCTGATCTGGTAATCAGAATATTTAAGAAAGACAAGGAGAAAGCACAGCTCAGGGGAAAAGCCAAGATTAATACTAGAAACAAATGCTCAGGAGGATAATGGGTCAAGAGATTGAGGGACACTATTTTAGAGGCAAGCCCTCAAAAATATATTTACTAACTACATAATATGTGCCAGGGTTATCTTTTATTTATTATTATTGTTTTTTTTAAATTTTATTTATCTATTTGAAAGAGAGAGAGAGCATGAGCAGGGAGAGGGAAGGGCAGAGGGGGGAGAGAGAAGCAGACTCCCTGCTGAGCTGGGAGCCCAACGCAGTCTCCATCCCAGGACCCTGAGATCATGAACTCAGCCAAAGGCAGACATTTTACCACCCAGGCGTCCCTAGAGTTATCTTTTAAAATAAAAGTCTTACTAGAATATGCTTAGCTTAAAAAATTGACAGTGGGTTACTACTTTCCTAGGAAAAAGTAAAAATGATTTAGCCCAGCACACACACCCACTGGCCATTTCTAAAAACATATTTTTATTTTGTGTCACTTTTTTTCACATATATTATAATTACTAGTTCACATATATTGTTTTCCTTCCTGAATCCCACTACTGCCACATATTCCCATCCTGAACCAGGGAAAATAGATACCAAATTTTTTGACTCAACTCAACATTCTCTTGGAAATTCTATGTTCCTTTAAATACATCATCTATGCTTTCATGAAATATTGTGTAGACCCTAACTGTGGCTATTATCTGTCATATTGTTGTTTGACATATTCTTCACTTTCAGTAGACTATAACTTTTTAAGAGCAAAAAACAGTCCTTAAGTGTCTAGCTTAACATTAGAGATCACAGGCTAGTAAAGGAAACTCTTGGAGAGCTTGTGGTATCAATCTATGTAAGTCTATTTCATGTTGGGTTAAAAGATGAGAGTAGTAGTTCTCATAAGTTAGAGACCCCTAAACCTTTGATTTAGTCAAATTGATTAGAAGTGTTGAATTGGAGTCTTGGGACAAGATGTTCACATTACTCAGTTTCCACCGAAGTTCACAGGTGACAAAAAAAGCCTGTGGCCTTCAATGGGTTTGTAATTTGTAATTTGAGAATCTGTAAATTTTAATTACTAAATTAAAGGTACAATTTGATAAGTAAGCTATATATTTGAATATGAATTTTATGTAAAAATTACTCAGACCAATATACATAAATCATGTTTCTAATATATTTGTAATAAAGATATTTAAACTTTTTTCCCCCTTTTTCTATACTGGTAAATGTACCTATACATAAAAAAACATAAATTACATTTTGGGGGGGGGAGTATAGATGGATTGGATTAAAATTCTCTTTGTAATAAATTTGCTCTGAATACTTTTATAATGTTTTCACATTCAAAAAAATGAGAAAACTAGAAGTCCAATTCAATTTTTAGGAATAAAATAATTTTTATAGCAATAAACATATTTTGATAGAAGGCATATATGGATAGAATACCTCCAAATTCTAAGTGGATGGAATTTTATCAACTTTCTACAATGAGTAAATTCAATTACATGTCATTATTTTGGTTCTAATCAAAGAGGTACTAGTGAGTTTTTAACAATACATATAGATACTGAGTTTTGAATGCAGAGATAGTTTGAATTTTTTTAAATAGATTTTATTTATTTATTTGACAGAGATCACAAGTAGGCAGAGAGTCAGGCAGAGAGAGGAGGAAGCAGGTTCCCTTCTGAGCAGAGAGCCCGATGCGGGGCTCGATCCCAAGACCCTGAGATCATGACCCGAGCTGAAGGCAGAGGCTTAACCCTCTGAGCCACCCAGGTGCCCCGATAGTTTGAATTTTTAATTATAGGCTTGACTGTGGCACAGTTCATGTTGGAAATGCCACTAATTTAAATTAAAATAATGTGTGTTTGATTGCATTTAGTTGAGTTCAACACAACATTGAGAATCTATTCGTATCAGAATCATTTAATAACTATCATATTCATTACAAGTGAAAATTGTGACTGATACAACTGTATCTCTGAGATTCTAACTGCCAATAACATCCTCGTTGTTTCTAAATTCTCTGACTCTGAGACCACTGTCTATGAATCACCATTCCTGGAATCTGATCCCTGACTCAGAGTCCGGTAGGTACAAGTACTAGGAAAAGGGCCATCAAGACATCTCAGAAGTCAAATGCGCTGGGTTAATTTACTATTTCAGGAAGAACTGATAAAACTAATAGATAACTATAGGTTTGCCAAGGTAAACATCCAGGATTCCCTAGTTGTCATTTGAAAGCTGGCAACCAGAAAGTTAAAACTTTATTTCTGACCCTAAATACATGTACTGTTTAGGGCATCTTTCCCCAGTCACAGAATGTTCCACTTACTGTTCATGAGGAAAGACATTTATTTCATGATTCATTTCCTAATGCCTGCAATGGAAATGATGTTTTCATCTTCTGAATCCATATAATTCTTATTTGTTTATACCTATGCCACTAATCTCTTTCTAATCTGTGTTATAGTTGTTTCTATTCATGTTTTATCTCCTCTTGTTCAACTCCTTAAATCACATTTCAAATAGTTCTATTAATCTAAGTCCAATAATATACATATACTAAGTGCTAAAAGAATATGTGTAATAACATAGTCTTTTAAAATACTTCACCTTCATATCCTTCCACTTGCACTCCTTGTAAATAACTTGCAATCTTCCATTCCTATTGTCTGTGTGGCAACTTCAATCTACACCAAATCATACTTGTCACACTTGTTGTTCAGGCTTGTTCTCCTGTTGGAACTCTTTTCTGAACCAATTTAATGAAGTGGGACTCTCTACCTTTGACATCTATAGCATCTTGTACATGTCTTTATCAAAACACATTTGTTAATAAATATCATTTGTCCATCTCTCTTTGGGCTGCTATTATATGCCAACCGGATAGCCACAGTTGTGTGTGTGTGACACATGATTCATCACAATATTGGTGATTTTATACTTTTCTTCATGCATATCCTTTAAAACACAAAGGTGCAATTTTCATTTTAAAGCATTAAACAGGATGGTTTCTGGACACTACTAAGGCCATCTATTTTCTATAACACACTGGGACAATACATGTTCTCTCTCCCTTCAGACTGAAGTGGGTTAGGCTTATAGTTAGCATGGTTTGTAGTTGGTTTTCACATTCTGAGACTATGCATACAGTCCTCCCCTTATTTGGGAAATGCAGTGCAAATGATATGAAAACAGTTACATAAGGTAAGACCAAAAAAAATCAAGCCCTATGGTACAAGGATACAAACAACATCTAAAATAAATCAAATGCAGCAAGCAAAATATGCTGTGCTGAGCATTTGTGTCCCTGAGCTGCATGGAGAGGGAAAGCAACAGGTCTTATTCTTCCCTATAGATTGACTCTTTTCTTAGTTTCATTTATTTTTAATTAAAGGGGAAAAAAAAGCTAAACCAGGTGCATTGATTATGAATTAAAGAAGACTTCTAGGCCACATGGGAAGCTGTAAAATCCTACTGTTTTCAGTGGCAATACCAGAAAAAAGCAGGGAAACAGAGAGATTGGTGTTTATCACAAAAAAAAAAAATGCAGTAGATGTGTGTTATCATATTTCCTCCTGCTGCTTAGCCTGCATTTAATTATTTATAGATTAAACTGGCAGATGTAAAATGCACAGTCCCATTTGTTATAATGTAAAAACCATGTGAAATAAGAAATTTTGGTGTAAAAATATAAAAGAATTTTTGAAGAAATTATAGGAGTTAAATCCTTTTTAGTATGACTGTGTTTGCCAAGAGAAATTTGAGCAATAGCTCATGGTAAGAACAGCTAGAACTAGAGTGGAATGCAGAATAGAACCTTTTCTGATCTACTAGCTATACATAAATGCTTTAACCTCTTTATTTCCATATCTGTAAAATAGGGATAACAATGATTCTTATGTCACAACATTTTTTAAACATTAAATGAGGCAATGCATCCAAAATACTTAGTCTGGCAAATAGTTACTGCTTCACCAATGATAACTAACTTTGCTGGTATCTTATGGCTCTTTATATTTTACATCATTTACATCATATATTTATATTTTACATCATTTTATTAGTATCGAAAAGATTTATATCTTTAATGGTGGATGGCACTGCATCTAATCTGTACTGAAAATTTATTTAATGTTAAACACCAAAATATTTATAGTCTTACCCATGTTCTTGTTCATTTGGTAAATATTTATTTAGAATGAATCTATGCAGTATCCATGTGGAGAAAAGAGGCAATAAGATGTGCATAGTTACTGTTCTAATGGAGCTTTATTGGAGAGGAGAGAACAGAACAGGGTGGAGACAAGAGGAGGGACAGGAAAAGGAGGGGTGGAGGGGAGAGTCTGTTCACATATTAAATATAGAGACACAAAACAGTTGAATTACAGTTTTTGCAATTGCTATGAAAACAAATTATACCTAGTTGCTTATGAAAATTGGAAATGGTACAGCATTTTAGAAGACAGTGGCAGTTTCTGATATAAGTAGCCACACTTTTTCACACAACTCAGCAATTGCCCATTCCCCAGTGTTTACTGAAATGAATCAAAAACTTATGAATGCACTAAAACCTGCACACAGATGTATATGTCAGCTTTATTTATAATTGCCAAAACATGGAAGCAACCAAGATGTACTTTTGCAGGAGCATAGATAAATTGTGGTACATCCAGTTAATGGAATATTATTCAGAACTAAAAAGAAATGAGCTATTAAGGTATTAAAAGGCATGGGAGAAATGTAAATGCATATTATGAAATGAAAAAAACTAATCTAAAATGGCTATTTTATTATTCTAACTATATGACATCCTGGAAAAAGAGAAGCCAAGGAGACAATAAAAAAGATCATTGATCACTGAGAATTAGAGGGGTGAGAGGTATGAATAAGTAAATTGCGGGATTTTCGGGGCAGTGAAAACACTTCATATGGTACTATAATGGTGGATACATATCATTATTCATTTATCAAAACCCATAGAATGTACAACACCAAGAATTAACCCTAATGTAAACTACAGACTTTGGATAATAATGTTGCTCTTCAATTATAACAATTCTGGTGGGGGGATGTTGGTGGTGGGGGGATGTTGGTAGTGGGGGAAGCTATGGAATGGATTCAGCCTACACTTTTATTTTGAAAAGTAGTTCAATAATATCTTCTACCACACCCCCACCAATATAGCATGGAGGTATTTATCTCAATAATAAGCAAATAAAAGGTATGGTGTAGAGGAAAGAATACCAGTTTGTAAGTATGGGCATTAAAAAATCTGTTCCCAGGGCACCTGGGTGGCACAGTGTCTGATTCTTGGTTTTGGCTCAGGTTGTGATCACAGGGTAGTGTGATTGAGCTCCACCTCAGGCTCCACACTCAGCACAAAGTCTGTTTGAGATTTTCTCTCCTTCTCCCTCTGCTCCTCCCGCTTGTATGCTCTCTCAATCTCTCCTTCTCTAAAATAAATAAATAAATCTTAAAAAAAAATAAAATTCTGTTGCCAACTCTCCAATGGACTAACAATGTTATCTTTAGTGATTTTGCAGCCTCATGCTATAGATTTGGAAACTGAGGCTCAAAGAAATTTCCATCTAACTGGGGTCTAAAATATCAAGCCTATTCTCTTCTGTAGCAGAAATATATTCTAAGTTTCTATGAAAATATAAACATTACTCTGCTAGCCATGTTTAAACAAAACACACATAAAGATAAGGGGTGGACAACCATTACCCATATTTTCTAAATAGCTCAAGAGGATAATCATAATTCTACTGTATTTCATTTATCAATATTAATGGCTATTCTGAGAGATTTAGATTGTGCATAATGGCTGTGCTACATGTCTATTATATAAATTGTAGGACAAGTTGCTATTTTCAATATTATATTTCTGAAAATATTTAAACTGCATTTCTCATAACAAACTATATTTATTTAATACAGAGGGTATCCTCTTTGCATTTTTTAAAAGATTTTATTTATTTATTTGACAGAGGGAGAGAGATCACAAGTAGGCAGAGAGGCAGGCAGAGAGAGAAAAAGGGAAGCAGGCTCCACGCTGAGCAGAGAGCCGAATGCGGGGCTTGATCCCAGGACCCTGAGATCATGACCTGAGCTGAAGGCAGAGGCTTTAACCCACTGAGCCACCCAGGCGCCCCTTTGCATTGTTAAAATACATGTTTTTATTCAGATTTGCACCTTCCCTCCTCCAAAGCCAATAAACACCTTGGGTTATAAACTACTAAGTTACTGTATTGCTTAAAATGCTTAGGGCACACATCTCTGTTTACAGTGAAACTAGTCCCGATAAGCAGATTTTTAAAAACTGGTTATTATATGTTTAGCATTCTCATTAGCAATACTGAGCAATCCCTCAGTGTAGGCTTCCAATATGAGGTACAGATGAAGACTTAACATTTTTGGTTAAGACTTAACCTTTCTAATCTTGAGAGGAAGTCATAATCTTTGTCCTTGAGAAAGCTCTTCTAATGAATCCTTTACTCAGGGTTTGTCAGTTGTCTTATTATTTTTAACCTTAGTACTATATAAACTGTATCTTAGTTAATGTCTTCATTTCCTTCAGCATACAGTTTCCTGCATTTTGAACCCACTGATGACTGCTGTATTATCCCCTACACATCTGTCTCCACTCAGATGAAAACTTTCTTTTGGTAAGAAATGCAAACTAATGAATTTTTATTTGAGGATCTCGTATAGTGCTCTGGACACGATATATGCTCATAATATGTTAAGGCAAAGCATCAAATTTCCTTTAAAGGAGCATTGTTTTTGTTTGTTTGTGCATTCAAGTGTCTACAAATGGACCTGTCCTCTTTTCCATAATTAGAATGTAAGAATAGTGTGTATTCGTGTATATATGCCTTTCAAGTATTTTGCTATGGTGAGTGTCCAAAGAATGTTTTGGGTTTTTATTTTTTAGATGTGTTTTGACTAATCAAATATATCAATAATTTGAGCTCAAATATGAATAAATGTCAAAGCAATAAAACACCTCTTTTAAAAAAAGGAACTATGAATTTAAGCACTGCAATTTTGCTTACTTCCTATATGGAAACACATACATTTTAATTATTTAATAGGATGAATCTTGGGATCTTGAACACAGTAAATACTTGTAAATATTTATTAACTTTATCAGTGACTTTATATCATTAAAAATAAGCACCAGAACCAGGGATAAACATCAAATCAAACAATATGTCTTGCTATACTGTGTATTGTTTTTTAGGTCTGTTTTGAAGATGACATTTAAAAATCAGATATTGCAAATAGTCGGTACTGCTATAGAGCTCGAGCATTTTCTTCTCATTCAGAAAATAGATTTTTCCTTCCCCCCCATTTTGTTGCATACAAATATAGTTTCTAGACAACATAAAAATCCATTTTAATTTAAAGAATGCTATTAACACTTTTATTGACTATCATTTGCAAAATGCAATAGTATGACCATTGACAGTCACCAGTTAATGTATGGATCAATATTGTTTGGTAGAAATTCATTTACTGAGGAAGAAATGAACAATGCTGATCAAACTAAAAAGTGAGGAAGATCATTTGTCTTGAATTTTCTTAACAAACCTAGGACATCCAATAAATTATGTTCTGTCACTTAAATTCTTTTACAGAGCAGTTGAATTTTAGAATAATGTAAGTCCTTTAATGTTTCGATTCATTTTTACAATTGGATCTGCGAAAAAGAACAATCTACACTAATGATCAGTTTGTCGGAGATTATCACAGCTCTAAACATTATAAAAACCTGAGAGTTCAAGTCTTTAATGTTATCTACCAAAAATTAATTTTCTGAAATAAAGAAAAAAATAGATTACCATCCCCCTGTCAAGTAGTGACTATTCACTTCACACATTACTCTTCATTATCAAACAAATAATAATTGTAGTAATATAATTTTCTCTAATCTTGCAAACATACAGCTGAGTTAACATTTTTATATGACTACATAATTAGTGAGGGTTTTTAAAATAGCTTAAATAGAAGGAACATAGAATGTGGCATCTTTCTGAAGATCTGTTTGAAGAAGGACATCAGAGAGAAGTTTAGGTTAAAATAAACAGACTTAATGTAAAGAGAATTCCTACAAGTTATTTCAATAAAAGGCTTCAATAAAAGGCTTATAAGTTTTGCTGTATCATTATAATCAGAAATCCAATGCTCAGATATTCCCAGTAATTTGATATATTGTAATGCATTTTAACAGAGATCACATGTGATGCTGTGTCAAGTGGAATACATATTTGTGCAAGATAATTTATTTTCTCTATGCTAGTGGCGAATCTGATTGCCAGCTGAATTGGCATCTTTTAAGCATTCCATGAAAATCTCTAGCAGCTTTGGAAAATAGAACAATCATTTGATTGTTACCTGGGAAATGTAATTAGAATAAGGAAATCAGTTTTCTTAAAAGACACATTGAATTTCATGAATGAAGGAAAATTCATTTATTTTCCTTATTAAATATATTCATAAGTCCTTTCATTCTTAAAAACAATCATAAGATTTTGAATTTTGGTCTAGCTTGTGAGAAGCTTGTAAATCATCTCTCCCTTCTTCAAAAACACAAAAAGTTATATAAAGTAACAATCAAGAACTCTTCTTAGATCTGTCAGAGAACTGAGGTCACAGAGCAAACTGCTCTCTGTCAGATGGGTGGGACAGTTGGGCAGATACAGAGAATCACAGCTCAGCAGAGCAGAAACTCAGAAGCAGAAACCACAGCTAGAGCCAGTACCAGTATGTAATTGTCAGAATGCTGGAGGTCCAGTGTGGACAATCTTGAGAGCTAAGAACTCCAGAGGTATCCAGTCATAGGGGATCCTCCATACTTTCATTAGTTTTACCTCCAGGAATTCTACCAGGTTCTCTCAATAAAGATGGGAGAAAAGTCCCTCTATACTTCCAGTAAAGGGAGAGAAGAGCTGCTTTGAAATACTCCCAGAACATTATGTTGTTCTTAACAAGTCCTGACCTGAAGAAGAATGATCTTAGCAGAGCCTAATCAATCTGGGAGAAAGGAAATACTCAATTCTAGCTCCATGCAGCTTTCTTGTCACATATAAGGGCAAGGTAGACTGAGCAGAACATGTGAAGGTCACAGCCCAGAAGTAAGACACAGAGTCACTGAAAGACTGAGACCTAGTCATGGAACTGTTGAAAGCTTCCCCTCCCTCCACACCTTAACAATATCAATAGGACTCCTTTATAATAACAAAGGGTTATAACTGAAAGAGACAGACACCTCAGGTCTACCGAGGAAGTCCTAAGAAAACCCAATGGTTACAGGGGAGACCAAACAAGGATATCAGGAGAAAATATAGCCTGTGACATCTGTAGCAACAGCAAATAGTAAACATGGCTTGATTCCTAGCCAGATAAAAACAGTCTTATACCAAAGATCTACTTACATTAGTTACTTATATCCAACACATCATGTCTGCCTATAACTATAAAATTATAAGGCATACCACAAGATGAAAAGTACAATTTGAAGAGAAAGCACCAAAACCAGGCTCAGATATGCAAGATATTTTGCAATTATCAGACTAGAAATTTAAAACAACTATGATTAATATGTTAAGATACTGATAAAACAACCCAGCAATGATGACAAAAATAAAAACATTATATTCTGTGCTCTTAAGGATACTAAAATTATACCTGCTTGAGCTCACTGCCTATCAGAGTGGGCATTTTATTCTAAATATTTATTCTAAATATTTTATTTAGTCTCTTTCCATCTATTCTGCTGGTAGAATGCCATGACCTACATCCTGTGAATTGTCCATATTTCCTAGGATCACTGTTTTCATGTTCACTAAACATGCACACATAATACTTAATCCTAAAACAAAGCAATTTACTTGTCTTTTAATCCATCTAACTGCTTTGTTTCTTGAGGTTCTCTCAAATTTTATATCTTTCTGTGAATGACATTACTTTTTTTAAAAATATAAGAAACCAATGAAGTTTGACATTTCACCATGATTATGATTCTTTTTTTTTTTTTTTTTTAATTCCATTTACTCTCAGGATTAGTTGGAAAAGGGAGAAAGGAAATCTGAAAGGTGATTTTTCCAGTGATCTTAGGCAATTACCATACCTGTTTTCAGAATAGTTTTTTCATTCTACTCTTTTATTTCAATATTTATGATTCTAACTTGGTACTAATATTTCTCTCATTCCAACAAAGACTTTAAAGATTTTCTTTGATTCTCCTATAGTTCTTCAAAATGTTTTGATATTTGTTCCAATTAATAATTTATGTACTATTTACAAGGGTATATCTTTAAGTATATCTAATTTTAAATGTCTGTGATATGCATAACATTTAAACATTAAATTCTTTTTCAATAAATCAAATTTTTTCTATATTTTCTAAGCATTTTAGAACATAACTAATACACTAAGTAGAATCTCTTTATAGCTTTTTATACAGACAGTATCTCTTATGATTGTAAGTTTTTTAAGTTCTATTTTACCTTGCAGATATTTGAGTAACTAAAAATATCAATTTCAAATTAATTTACTAAATGCCTTACTAAAATATAGATTATTATATCTATAATACTTCCTTCCATTTAGTAGACTTGAGGTTTTATAAAACTACATTTTTTTTTTATAAAGATATTATTTTTTTATTTATTTATTTGTCAGAGAGAGAGAGCACGAGCATAGGCAGACAGGATGGCAGGCAGAGGCAAAGGGAGAAGCAGGCTCCCCGCCGAGCAAGGAGCCCGATGTGGGACTCGATCCCAGGACGCTGGGATCATGACCTGAGCCGAAGTCAGCTGCTTAACCAACTGAGCCACCCAGGTGTCCCTAAAACTACATATTTTTTAAGATTTTTGTATTTTCAATATATGCTAATGTACTTATCCTTCAGATTTGATGTTTTTTTATTAAAAGAGATAGCACAAGTTTTTTTTAAAAGATTTTATTTATTTATTTTGAGAGAGAGAGTGCAAGTGGGGTGAGGGGTAGAGGCAGAGGGAGAGAGAGAATCTCAGGCAGACTCCTCATGGAGAGCAAAGCCTAATGTGGGCCTCAGTTCCAGGACCCTGAAATCATGACCTGAGCGGAAGTCAAGAGTTGGATGCTTAACTGACTGAGCCAACTAGGTGCCCCGAGATAGCATAAGTTTTAGTTGATTCATATTCCAGTGTGAAAGCATATATCCTGGGGATTAACTACTGAAAGGAATTTCTTTTTAAGATTTTACTTATTTATTTGCCGGAGGGAGTGTGTACAAGCAGGAGGAGCAGGAGGCAGAGGGAGAAGCAGGCTCTCAGCTGAGCAGGGAGCCTCATGAGGGACTCTATCCCAGAACCCTGGGATCATGACCTGTGCCAAAGGCAGACACTTAACTGACTGAGCCACCCAGGTGTCCCTGAAAGGAATTTTAAGGATACTTGGCAATAAATTCTTTGTGTTCAATAAAAAAAATTATAAAATGAGCATTTATTTTTTAATTATTTAGGTTTCCATCTATCAGTCTGTACTGGCAGGAGAATTCAAATAAAGGATTTATTTCAATCTTTTCCTTTCTACTGATTCTTTAAGGAAGCCATTATTGGTATAATCTGAGGCATCATAAAATCAGTTTCTTGCAAGTCCCTCCCATATCCAGGTGTCAGGGTGCTGAAATTCTTCCTCAAAGATCATCTTTCTGTGATCACTAGGAAAAAACCTTTCCCAGGGCAAAGCCAGGAGGGGAGGACTGGAAGAAAAAGGAAGGTGACAGTTCTATTTAGTTTATTTCTCAGATAAGCTCTCTCAGACAAATGAACCTTGGGAATACCCTTTGAAAGGGAAAAGTATCTGACTTAAGCCCAGATTTTCTCATATTATTTTGTTCCGATGACAGTTATTGACCATTTTTCTATATAATTCCTTAACTACTTATGGAGACTCCTGCTTCTGACCATTCCTTTCTCATCTTCCAGCTCTGAGCATCTGATTCTATTCATACTTACGCATTTTTTTAGCCAATAGGCAGGTCTCGCCTTCCCTTTAAGTCTGATTCCTTAATCTTGCACTGGGTCACCTGACTGTCCTCTCTAACTACTTAGCCTTTATATCATTTTAGACTGGTCTTTTAATGATATGTATAAATATACATTTAAAATTCGTGACATCACAGTCTTGCCAACTGCTTGCTTTTCCCTTACTATATTCATGTACTGTGGTCAGTTTTAATGAAGATTGTGGTCAGAAGCTATCTTTTAATAGAGACACTTCTACCAAGGTAAGTCCATTCTAGTGTTAATGGAGTTCAGATCAGTCCAGACTTGCAAAGAAAGCAGATTAGTCCTCCTTGGACATACAATACTCTGAGCCCAACTCTGGAAGCAGTGCTATGTCCTTGGGCAAAACAGAAGTTCTGTCAAGACTCTGACAATATTAAGTAATTCCTCTACTGGCATCCTCCTTCCAAATGCATTAAAACATTAAAGGACAATACATTAAGTGACTTGCACCTTAGTGAGAATCAATTTATCAGAATGCTTTTCTCCTGAAAGGAAAGGCTGAGGGTACATGTGATGAATGGACAAGAAGGGAAAGGGAAATGCCGAGAAGGAGTATGCACAGTCAGAGAAAGAGAAAAACGCTAATACTGACTTCTCCAACCTAATTTCCACCAGATAATTTTCTATTACTTACTGAATTTTAAAGACACGGGAAAAAGTATCACAACAAAACCATCAATAATCTTTACCACAAATCCAGATATGCGTAAACATGTTGAGCCAAGGCCAGGTTCATTTTCTGCGCATATTCCATGAACACATAAGTTGGAAATGCACTCTTCAAGTCCATGCTCATAGTGATGTCCTGACTGTCCTGTAACACAAAGCATATACTCAATTTTTAAAAATAATCATAATAGCTTTTATATAGTTTATATATACTCTACCTATTCTTATAATTGGACTTGGTATTCTATATAAATTATCACAGTTTATCTTCATAATCATTCTATCAGGTAACTATTATTACAATCTCTATTCAGTAGATGAGAAAATTAAACTTACAGAAGATAAATAACTTCCCCTAAAATTACATAGTTATGTAAAAATGGAAGCAAGTGTCTATAAAATAAAGTTTCGGCTTGTATCTATTGAATTATATTACATTACATATCCAAATATCTTTGTTTATTTTACCTTGGAATAAATATATAGAAGGCAATGGTATAAGCACACTCTATACTTCCATTAATTTATTAATTTTTAAAGACTTTGTTTGACAGAGAGAGAGAGAGAGAGAGCAAGCACAAACAAGGGAGCAGCAGAGGGAGAGGGAGAAGTAGGCTCTCTGCTGAGCAGGGAGCCTGACGTGGGACCCAATCCCAGGACCCTGGGATCATGACCTGAACCATAGGCAGAAGATTAGTGGACTGAGTCACCCAGGCGCCCGCTTACTTCCATTTAGTATGAATCTTAAATCCAGAGGAAAGCAACTGCTCTACTTTTCCAGATATAAAATGCTTTCTTATAATACTTGTAACATTTTATAGTTAGTATTTCTTAAGCTGTGATTCCACAGAATATAAATAATATGTCTATGTTCAGCTGACTATAAGCTATAAGAATTCTCTTTAAACATAATGATCTAATTTTCTATACGAACACACTGTGTGTTTGTCTTTTTTTTTTTTTTTTTTTTTGGCTTTTTCCATTATTTTATCACCAACCTAGCAACCAACATGGCTAAACTATCCAAAAGATAATATCCAAACTACGGTTTACTAGGTACCCATTAAGAACATTTTTTAGAAACCATTGATTCTTTTCTATGAAGGATCTATTTATAATGATTCTTAATATGTTTAAGAATATGTTAACTTAAATACACTATTTTACATAGGGATAAATGTTTTTAGAGGCAGCTGTTACTAGCTTTTAAAACTTTATTTTTCTGGGGTGTCTGGGTGACTCAGTTGGTTAATGTTGGTTAAGTGTCTGCCTTTGGCTCAGGGTCATGATCCCAGGGTCCTGGGATGAGTCTTCGGTCATGTCAGACTCCCTGCTTGGCGGGAAGTCTGCTTCTCTCTCTCCTTCTGCACCTACCATCCAGTTCCACTCATGCAATCTCTGTCTGTCTCTCTCTCTCAATGATAAAATCTTAAAATAAGCTTTATTTTTCTATGTATTATCCAACAGGACTTAATCTGAACTCTGGCTATTGGAAATGGGTTTTTATTCTTGTTCCTACTTAGCAACCTATTCTTACTGTTCTTCCCCGATAAATTGTAAGAGAAAAATTACATAAGTATCCTGGGGTGCTTAGAAATGATTTAGGGCAATCTAACATTTTAAGAAGAAAAACAAGGCACAAGTTTAAAAGATTTGGCAAAGTCCAGATCAAACTTAGAAGGAGCTGCCAAAAGACTAATTTTACCAAAATCACATCCAAGACTCTTTTCACTTTGTAATGCTTTCATATGCTAGGTTGATTCTGTAGGCATCTCTACTACAGAGGCTATAAAAGGTGATACAGAAAAAACATTTTTGCAGAGCTTATAAAAAGCCATCATGACCAGTCACTCACATGGTTGAATCTCATAACATATTGTGAAGCATAAAAGCATATTCTATAAAAATGCTTACATTCTGATAACTATTCTTATAAAAATCAAATACATGCAAGCTTAGTAACATTGCTTAGACATATACATGTATATATATATAATAAAGTTCTAAGGAACACTAAGAGAATGTTGAATATAAAGTTCAGAATATGGTGGGATAATATTGATGTGTTCAGTGAGGACTATAGAAGAGGCTGGAATTATTGCTAATATTTTGTTCCTTAAAGCAAATGGGAGATACACAAATGTTTACTATATTATTTTTTAAAACAAATATTCCTTCATTGTATATTCTTTTGAGTGAATAAAACAATTCACAATATAGCTTAAACAATTAAATATGATGATGTAATTTTCTTCTTGCTTCTAATACTATGAAGGGCATTGTAAAACTTTAAGCCAAAAGATGGGAACTGTAAAAGAAAAAAAATCATCATTCTTAGTTAAAAAGACAAGGAAGACTTTATTCAAGAGTATTCCAGTAAAAAGGAGAGAGATTATTGAAACAGGAGAAAGAGATTGAATTTAACTGCACGGAACCAAAGACAGGTGGGAGAATTTTCAAAAGCTGGAGTGAGCTAATGCGAAAATACTGGAAGATATTGGGCTGGGGGGAGGTTGGTCAATGTGCTGAGGACATCTTTGTTTGGTAACTCTCACTTATTGGCAATAGGCTCCTAGCTTCTCACAGAGTCTGGTGGGGGGTCAGAGGGGGACCCTATCTCCTTCTGTAATTACATTTCAGAGGGATGACTCCCAGGTGCTCTAGAAAAACATTTCTGGGTTGTAAAATTGACAAAAGGCTGAAAGAATGTTCACATCTCAAAGGGGCATAGAAAAAAGTTACAAGTTTTCTAAAGTAAATGCTCTAAAGAAATGGAAGTCAGGGACTTGAAGTCATGAAGCCTGTCTACAGTATAGTTAAGCTGAGGGGGAACATTAAAAATATCTTGGTCAAAAACAACAAACTAGGATAGAAAATAAGTTAGTTAAGATTTAGAACAGGAAACAAGAACCACTCTAGGTATTTAAGGAAGGAGTCTTAAAGACAGAACAAAACATTTACAAAATTATTAGAAGGAAGGGCTGTAGGAGTAACTCCAAAAACCACACACAGGACTCTCTGGGTGATGCCACTTCTCCCATAATGAGGAAATTGAGAAATATAAAAGCCACCATTAGAATTATTCAATTTAAGCACTCTCTGCACTAATACAGGGAAGCTGGATTACTAGGAATCTGCTGGCACAGTCTCTCTTGCTGTCTCTTCCTAGTCTGAAGCTAGTGATTAGACATTGGATTACAGAGTCTCAGTGCCATTCCTGATGGTTCTGCATTTTAATACACATAAAGTCAGAGACTCAGAAAATCTCACGTGTCCATAAACTTACCTACCAGCTGAAATTGCTAAGATACCTAGAAATGACTTCCACTACATCCTCAAAATTTCAGGTATGTTTATTATAGTTGGAACTCAATTTATATGCACAACATCAGCTTCAAGTGACATCTAGATATTGTTGTTTTCTTGTCTTTGTAATACAGAAACCATAGCAGACAGGACTGGATGCTGAGTGCCAACCAACCATTAAACTAAAAGGATGAATGGTTAAAGAATATGAGGTATATTTATACAAGGGGATACAACTCAGCCATAAAGAAGAATGAAATCTTGCCATTGGTAACAAGGATGAACCTGTAGCAGCACTCCAACCAGTCTGAAGAGTTAACTTAATTCAAGTTAACACACCTTTCTTGCTGACCTAAGTCCCCGGATCTGTATAATGGAACTAATTTATTTTCTTTGAGATTTGCAAACCACTGGGCTTGAGGAGTGAAGGACCAGAACCTTCTCAGGCCACAGAACCCAGCAGGTCTATTCAAAGGCAGCTCAACTTTCTGATTAGCCTATTTTCTAGAAAAATGTTTTTCTTTTTCTAGGTCACCCAGAAGATTTTATTCCCCCCCTCTTTTGTGTATCTGCAGAACTTGCCCTCCTTTGTAGAATGAACAGTCTTCTCACAAATCATGAAATACAAACCGGACCCTCCTCACTCAGTTCTGGAGCACTGATATAATGTTTGTAGCTGGCCCCATTGAGAGTCTTCATGAAATCAAGAAATGTTGTAGGCCACTGTACTCCCTTTGCTGATTAACTTCCCTAAACATCTTTAAAAGCCCTTGGGCCAGGCAGAAACCTCAGAGTTGGCTTTTGGACAAGAGTCTGCCTTCTCCCCAGATTGCTAGCCTCCTGAATAGAGCCCCAATTCCTTTCCAATAAAAAACTAGTCTGGAGTAATGGCCTTTCAAGGGACAGGTAGCTAAACTTGGGTTTGGTAGTAGACCTATTAAGCTAAGTAAAATAAGTCAAATGGAGAAAGATAAATACTGTATGATTTCCACTCATGTGGAATTACAAACAAAACAAATGAAGAAGGAAAATAGAACAAAAACTCATAGAGAAAAGACTTCTGGTAAAGAGGGAAAAGGGGTTGGAGGTGGGCAGAATGGGTGAAGGGGGTCAACTGTATGGTGATGGGTGGTAACTAGACTTGTGGTAGTGATCATTTTGTAGTATATAGATATTGAAATATAAAGCTGTATATCTGAAACTTACATAACAAAAAATGTTTCAACACAAAGACTGATCATAATTTGAGTCTTTTATTTCAAAACTCTGTGCTCTGGGTTATGAAAGGTCAGTAGAAAACTATTAATAACCACTTAACTTGCTTCTAGAAAATATGTTTAATATATATTTTATATATATGATGAATTCATATTTAACATATATAATATATATGCAATTTTATACACACACACACACACACACACACACACACACACACACACATACATATAATTAGATTAGATTTGGACTTCCTTCCAGGGAGCCAGTCTTTGAATTCAAAACTCTTGTAGCTTCTTAATATGTATTAGGGGGGAAAAATGGGGCGGGTAGTGAAGGGAGGTAGAAACTAGCAACATAATAAATAATGAACAAAATTAACTTTTATTTTTTTACATTTTTGGTGGAGGTGATATATTCACAGGTGCCAGAATCTGGCTCCTTGCTGTGGAAGCTGAGCAGTCATGAGATCTTTCAAAGCCCTTGCAAAATGGAAATAACAATAAACATACTTCAAAGTTTATAGAACTTGTGGTGAGATTTGAATGAAAGAATCTGTGCAAATTGCTAAACATAGAATATAGTAAGTTTTTTTTAGGAATGTTGGTGACTATTATTTGTTCCTGATGCCTTGTTGAGCAAACTCTGTGAATGAAGCTATTTTCCAATTTTGTGAATGAAGAAAGAGATAGTTTGAAAGTTAAGTAAAATTTACATGGGTTAATGGGCTCCAGCTGCCTCATATGAAAATAATACATCTTAACTATAATTCTGCATTTAGTGCTTTACACATTTTAGGTGGTTTTTTTCCACACGATGTTATCAGAAACTGAGAATCAGAGGGTTTTTATAATAGTGTTAAAGATCCCCAAATTACCAGGTCACAAAGCTGGAATTTGAATCTTACTCTTCCCAATTTCTAGATAGATGTTTTTTCTCATCATCTTGCTTCTCTGAGTAACACATAGCACTGTGCTATTTGAGGAAAGGGTTTATGTATGTAAACAATGCTTTTTTATTAGTTTTCTTTTGTAAAAAATAATAACAAAATAAGTAAATAAGATTATGTTCTTGTAGTGGTATGGGCAACTGATAATAAGAAAGGGGAGGAGGATAAGGGAATATAAAACAGAAATGAAAAGTCAGTGGGTAAGATTTTTTTTTTTAAGATTTAGAAGCAAAGAAAAAGAAAACATCCTTTGAATCCCATGTAGGTTTGATATCCACTTGTAATAATGTAACCAAATATTCAGAACATACTTGTTAGTGGCTCAAAATCAAGAAACCAGAAGTTTTCATTAGCTCTCCAGAAAAGTAATCAAATTTTAAAACCACAGTACTAACCTAATATTTCATATATAATAGAAATTAAATAAGTGCTTACAGAATAAATCATATCTAATTATGAAGGTATAAAATAAAAATAGAATTTAAATGTCAAATTATAATAAAAATAAGAACAAATTAGACTAATTTTAAGTTGATAGCAACATGTTTTTTAATACTTATACAGTTAGAAACATTGACCAGTTTTAATACTACCATTCTCTGCCATAACATAGCAGTTATAATAGTTTGAGTTTACTGATGAAAATAAAAGTCACTATTTGAAAGATTTATATATTTTACTTTCATATCCTTTTCCCTCTCAGCACCAAGTGATTTGCATCTAATCTAGGGAAATAAAGTAAAATTAAACCTAAGCCTATAATGATTCTGTCTTACTGTTAATGTATTATCTGGTAATTGAATGACATAAATTAAAATTATTTTTTCTTAGTCTAACTCTAGAATATGTAGAATTTATTTTTTACATCTAAATCTTCATGAAAATACAATAGCATACATTCTTTATTTCATATTAATGATTATTTCACTTTGCTTGGGTCTTGATTAAAAAGAAAGATCATTATGTATCGCCTCTGTTCTGAATACAAAAGTCATACCCGTGACTTAAAATAATTGTGAGCATTCACAGCCAACACTATCTATGTTTGTTTCTGTGTTTCCTTGCCCTAAGAAGGATGCAGCATTTCTGTTTCAAAATGAATAATGTTATTTTAAGAGCAAAATGTGTATCCAAAGTTTATATCATCACCTGTATAAACACTATTACATCCCTCCTGAGTATAAAAAGTGTGTGGGCACAGAGACTGCCCCAGGGACTGAGAAGAACTCTGGGGGAAGCATTCACATTTCCAATACAGAGATTGTTCTCTTCACTTTCAATTTGCTTTTAATGGGATAACTGTGGTTTCACTTACTGAGTGTTAAACATTTTTATATAACACTATAAATGTGACTATTGAGGCTAAAAAAAAGAAAGCATGTTTTACCTTATAAAATAATCTGAATGCTTATATTAATACTTCCATGGAAATGAGTTCACTAGCCATTGAATTCACTACATAGGCAGAGGATGAGCTCTGTGATCAGGACTGTCCTGAATGCTGTTCAGCTTGTAACCTGCACAATGATCTCATGCAGAGAGGATGAGTGAGTTCTGAGATCAACTGTGAACAGCTCTGCACCTAGTTAGCTTGGAGGAAATGGTTTAACAATCTAATTTGTCTGCTTACAGAGAGGGGAGGGGCTTGTGCTACCTGTGGTCCTGTCTGTGATTCACACAACAATCTGTCTATGTTTTACAGATAAATCTAGTGAGCAAACTGGCATTTAATTTTTGAAACTGTGTTTTGTTTGGAATATTGCATGTGCCTTATGTCTCTATTTGGACTAACAGGTAGTGAAGATGGGGAAAAAAGGATAGATCACAAACCTGCAGGTACAGTGAAAGAGGCAGCCAAGATTACCATGACGGAGGAAGAATTGCTGTTACACGAGGACATGAGGATTCTGATAATTGGCAACACATTGTGAACTTAAGATATCCAACTGATGAAAATAGAATATGGCAATCGTTTATAGTGCTTAACTAATTTAAAGACGGAAGTAAACAGTGAAGGTAGGTTTCTATCAGGTAGATGGGAGAGGTAAGGATGATGACATGATTTAAACGACAGCCTAGGAATTATCAGCATTATTGAAGGTTGGCTTTCTCCATGGATAAGAGAGGAGTAGACCTGTATAAACCAAATGAGCCAGGCTTTGTGTCTTTCTATGACATTTGGGAGAATGCAAATTGATATGAATTACCCAGAAAAGTGATAGGTTCTCAGTTTTTGCTTACTAAACTTTTTAGGAGATAATCAGATAGATGTGGGTGAGCAACAACCTCCCTGAAGAAATCTCATAGCGGTTAGAATTGCTAACATCTAAGCTGCAAAACACTGATGGATCTTACTGGTGATGGTCCTTTTTTTTAAAAAAAAAAATTTTTTTTTTTTAAAAAAATGGTTGTCGGGACACCTGGGTGGCTCAGTTGGTTAAGCAGCTGCCTTCGGCTCAGGTCATGATCCTAGCGTCCTGGGATCGAGTCCCACATCGGGCTCCTTGCTCGGCAGGGAGCCTGCTTCTCCTCTGCCTGCTATTCTGTCTGCCTGTGCTCGCTCGCTCTCTCTCCCTCTCTGACAAATAAATAAAAATCTAAAAAAAAAAAAAAAAAAAAAAATGGTTGTCAATTTTATTTATTTTTTTATTATAGTTAGAACATTTAAGATGATATCTATCCTTAGAGCAAAATGTTAGGTCTATGATACAGTACTACTGATCATAGGCACAGTGTTGTACACTAGATATCCAGAACTTATCCATCTAACATAACCGAAACTTTTTGGGAAGTGGCTATTCAGTGAACGCCTTCTTTGGCGAGCATAAGAAATGAGTGTGTAACACCAGGCTAGGCTTCCTGGCTCTGAATCTCAGCTTTGCCCCTAATGTACCATGGGAGATTACCCAAAGAATCTGGACTCCATTTCCTCATTAGTAAAAGGAATTAAAAATAGGACACTCTTCAAAAGGTTGTTATAAAAGCTAAATGAGTCAATATACATAAAATAGCATGGCGTGCAGGTGCTAATATTGTTACTGTAATTATAATTTCATAAACACTTATAGGTTTATAAGTGGGGGGTTCATAAACTCCCCACATTTGGCTTTTAGAATCTAAAATTCAGAACACAAAGAAGAGCTCAGCAATGGGTAGATTATCAAGGACCAAAATGGTAAAGAAAAAAACTAGAATTATGTCAAAATCAATATATGTTGAGGGTGAGGAAAAGGGTAGCATCAGCACATTTTGGGGGATGGTGGTTGGCTACATGACTGGCTGTGGTGGCAGTTATGCAACTTCATGAATTTGTCATAACTAAAAAACTGCACGCCAGAGAGTAAATTTAACTGTACAAATCAAAAAAACTCCAGCTAACTATGCTAGTAGGGAAAATGAGGAAGGGAAGGGTAAACTTCAAGAGCACCATTATTCCTTAAATAACTTTGGGGGAGGATGGGCTGGTATGATTAAGAGCCTTGGCGGGAAAGAGCCCTGGGGAGCAGGGACAAGGGTCTGGCAGGGTGTCCACAGCGTTTTCTAAGCATTTACTTGATTTGTTGCTTACTTGGATTTTGATTTTGTGGCTAGACTGTGAGGAATCTCGGGCTTAAGTCAAAAGCACCAGAAAGTTCTGATTAACACCTAACAACAAGCATGGGTATATCATTTTTGAGGTCTCCCACTTTCCACCATGGACTAATGAGCAGCACTTAGAATGGGGCTTCATTTGAATACTGCACCTGCTTCAGAATGGCTCCATGCTTCCAAATGAATCTAAAGTAAGTTAAATCTGAACCTGGAGCGTCAAAACTAATTTAGCAATGGTAAGAGATATAGATATATCTTATATATCTATATATCTAGCAATGGTAAGATATATATATATCAGAAAAAAAAATAAACCTAGCAATTATAAGATATATACTGATATGGGAAAAATGATTTACATAGATGCTTTACTTCTAAACTGTCTTCGTAGGGTTACATTCATTGCCTATGGTAGCTATTATAGCATTTTAAATGTTCAGTCTTCAATAAAGATGTTTTTGCTTAAGAGAAGCAAAACTTCTAAAATGGTATTCATTTTTATTTTTATATCAGAGAATTGCAATGTCTATTCTACTTCTTTTATCTGCAAGAGTTACAGTTTTATGTAGAGTTGGCTATTTCAACATTCAGGTAGAAATGTTTTCATATGTTCTATCTGACCAAAAAAAAAAAAAAAACAAAAACCCTAGTATCAGTATGTGGTATTCCAAAACAGAGGAGTGCACTGAGTGACTGTTGAACTTGTCAACAACATGTCAATGATACTCAGTTAATAAGTATTCACCAGTTTGTATAACTTCACATATACAATAGAAGCCCTAATACCCACAAGGCTGCCTGGCTCTCATTCCCTCAAGGGACCCAAACAACCAGAAACCCAAAACCCTGGGGTATTTTCAAGCTGTCTCAAGTCCTCTGTGGAGTCTGTAGAAAGAAAGAATTCTTTTCTGGTGACCAAAAATATACCCCACATATATTCCTGAGATGTTATTACTTCTCCAGGAAATTCAGGCATTCACTATTTCTTTTGGGTAGATGTACGTGAATGTTGAGGATAAGATGAGTGACAGAGGACACAGGAAGAAAGCAACAAATCTGCAAAATTTGAAAGCTAGAAGAAAGAGAGGGGAAAAGATAGACAGAAATTGTTTATATCAATGTATACTTTTTAAAAGATAGATTCATTTATTTATTTATTTGACAGCGAGAAAGCATAAGCAAGGGGATTGGGAGGCAGAGGGAGAGGGAGAAGCAGAGAGCCTGACAGAGGACTAAATCCTAGGATCCTGGGATCATGATCTGAGCCAAAGGCAGACTTTTAACTGACTTAGCCACCCAGATGCCCCAATATATCTATGTATACTTAAGGAGAGTATGACCAAAGGCAGAAATGGCCAAAACATCAGTTATTAATGATAAATTGTTCCCTGAATAAAATCAGTTTATTCAGCTTGTCCATCTCTGTATTGACCATTATTAGAGGTAATAATAATGTCAATATTAATAAGAGCTAAAATTTACAAAGGACTTGCTGGTGTGCCAGGCACAATGGATGTAATGATCAGGATTATGAAGTTTACATAAACGTAGAAAATACCTGTAATGAGATATACTCTAAGCACTAGGATTTCTTTTTTTTTTTTTTAATATTTTTTATTTATTTGACAGAGAGAAATCACAACCAGGCAGAGAGGCAGGAGGAAGCAGGCTCCCAGCAGAGCAGAGAGCCCGATGCGGGGCTCGATCCCAGGACACCGAGATCATGACCTGAGCCGAATGCAGAGGCCCTAACCCACTGAGCCACCCAGGCGCCCCAGCACTAGGATTTCTTGCTGATACCCTAAGTGATATGGTATCTTACTAGTATCACAAAACATCCATTTCATATTTTTTAAGTGTGCACATTGCTTAAAACTTAGTTGAAAACCAACAACATTATTGGTGGAGTGTATTGTCACATTTATACATACATAAACATATATTTTGTAAATGTATAAAGTATCATGATTATAATTTTTCAATAATTACCTTGTTGACATTTGCAAATACATCCATTGATGTGATCTTCACACTTTGCACCCTTTAGACATAGTGATGAAGAACATTCATTTATATTAATTTTACAAAATTGCCCAGAAAATCCAGGAAGACATCTAAGAAAGAAAAGTTTAAAAAAAAAAAAAGTATATATAATATGCATGAGTCTATATTACGGAGTTTGTATTTGTTAAATTTGAATAAAATTAAGCACGTGAAGTAGTTGTTCATTAAGATTGATTTATGAGAGCTAATTTAGTTGATATTCACCAGTATTTTCAATGAAATTAAGGTGTACTGACAAAAAACAACCACAACCACAAACAAAGAGGGAAAACAAAATTTGGCTCGGGATCATAGAGCTCAGTCATTTTCAATTTTATTCTTTCTTTATTTCAAGTATATGTAGCTTGATACATATGTATTATTAAAAGTATCTGGGCCTATATAATAGAGAACATTGACTAAAGTTGATTATATGATAGTAAACTTTTAAAATAGTGAAAACCTTGATAGTTTTATAAAATGTTTCACAAATATTTAAGTTTTTACTTAAATTCCAGTGAGTCAATATACAGTATAATATCAGTTTCAGGTGTAGAATCTAGTGACTCATCACTTCCATACAACACCCAATTCTCATCACAAATGCCCTCTTTAATCCTCATCACTTATTTAAACCACCCCCCACCCACCTCCCCTCTGCTAATCATCAGTCTGTTCTCTATAGTTAGGAGTCCGTTTCTGGGTTTGCCCCTCTCTTTTTCCCTCTCTGATCATTGTTTTGTGTCCTAAATTCCACATATGAATGAAATCATCTGGTATTTGTCTTTCTCTAACTGACTTATTTCACTTAGTGCAATCCTCTCTAGCTCCATCCCTGTTGTTGCAAATGGCAAGATTTCATTTTTTTAACATTTTTAAAAAAGATTTTATTTATTTGACAGAGAGAGAGAGAGAGATCACAAGTAGGCAGAGAGGCAGGCAGAGATAGATGGGGAAGCAGGCTCCCCGCTGAGCAGAGAGCCTGATGTGGGGCTCAATCCCAGGACCCTGAGATCATGACCTGAGCTAAAGGCAGAGGCTTAACCCACTGAGCCACCCAGGTGCCCCAAGATTTCGCTTTTTATGGTTGAGTAATATTCTATTATGTACACACACACATATACACATATACAGTGTGGGTATACACACACACACACACACACACACACACACACAATGGAATATATCCATACAATATTTAAGATGATTCCTTAGTGACCCTTCTCACTCTAAAACCTGAGCACGTTTAAATTTATAAAATAAGTTAATTTTAAATTTAGCATATAACTGAAACCAATATAGAAGGCAGTATAACATTTAAAGTATTGATTTTACTTATTTTTAGTTTGATGGTAATACTACCTTTCACCTTGGAATTCCCTCAATAAAATGTGTTTTCAGAGATCCAGTAAAATGCACCTGGATCTTGCCTTGAGGTGATATTGAACTGTGGTCCCAAAAACACTATGTCCAAGTTCTAGTACTTGCTACCTGTGACTGTGACCTTATTTGGAGAAAAAATTTCTTTGCAGATGTAACTAAGTAAAGGATCTTGTAGAGAGCACCTTAAATTAACTGGATGGGCCCTAAATTCAAAGACAAGTCTCCTTCTAAAAAGAGGAGACACACAGGGGAGAAGGAGGCAAAGGTTAGTGTCATGCCACCCCAAATCAAGGAATACCTGGAGCTTCTGAAGCTAAAAGGGAAAAGGTAGGATTCTCCCCTAGAACCAATAGAGATAGTGTAGCTTTCCTGACATTAGATTTCCACACATTAGTGTGGCTTTCCTTGATATTATATTTCTGTTCTCCACAACCGTGAGCAAATAAATTCTGTTGTTTTGGGCCACCAGGTTTATAGTTATTTGTTACGCCATCCCTAGGAAACAAATACAGGGAATGACACTGAATGCATCTGATGTGTTTCCTCTCCATATGTTCTTTTAGGGCTACTTATACAAACCACTTAGATGTCAATTGTTAAACCATGGTCTGAGAACTGATGTAGTGTCTACAAACACTGATTAAAGTGCAATGTTCAGGAGAGAGAGTTACATATTTACCAGGTGCCTGCAACATGACAGATCTTTTCTGAATGCTAAAGGCATATAAAGAGAAGTAAAACTTTGTATTTGCCTCCAAAAAACAACCAGCCTTGTTGGAAAAATAGAGATGTAACAAACTTAATAATGTAATTACTATAAGAAATCAAGTATAAAATAAGACATATGGACAGGTGCATTCTTAGCATTAGGAAGAGTATAGAAAAAGATGAAGATAAGAAGAGTATAGCTTAATCCAGAAATTATAAGTAATTCTAAATGTCTGAGATATAATGTGTGAAGGCAAGTCTGGGGTGATACTGGGAAAAAAGGACAGATTAATAAATGGGAATAAGAGCTTTATCTATAATTTTAGATTACAATTTTTATAACAGCTAATATTAATTCTTTTTATTTTTTAAAGATTTTATTTATTTATTTGATACAGAGAGAGACAGCAAGAGAGGAAACACAAGCAGGGGGAGTGGGGGAGGGAGAAGCAGGCTCTCTGCTGAGCAGCGAGCCCAATGTTGGGCTTGATCCCAGAACCCTGGGATCATGACCTGAGCCGAAGGCAGACACTTAATGACTGAGCCATCCAGGCACCCCTACAATAGTTAATATTTACTGAAAAGTTGTTGGCAAGTAACTTTTCTAAGGTCATAACATGAGCAAATTAATAGGTGGAATTTAAACCAGAAAATGAGACTGCTTGCACACAGCATAGACCCATTAGCCAAATATGGCTCTTTATTTCTAGCACATAGCCCCACCCAGCCAAAGCTAATAATTAACTACATGTTAAACAATCACACATGTTCCAGGAAACTTATTATGCTAGATCCTCACTGGACCTAATTGAAGACTGTGTCTTGACCAACAAACAAGACCTATTTTAACTATGTATGGATTTATGAATTCATTTTTCACTATGAGGTAAAATCCTCAATAATGAGTTACTACTGAGACCATAAACCTCCTTCTCTTTGTAGCAACTAGAAACCTAATTCCTTTTAGAGGAAATTCTCCATTGGTGGTGTTCTCCTATGGAACATAAGCAAACTTAGGGCTTATTTTGTTCATCACTGAAGTTTTCATTGTCTTTCCTTTAATATCATAAATTTTTCTTCAAAAATGCTGTATCAGTTTAGGTACTTTTTTTTTTTTCCAATTTAGATACTTGCCAGCATGGTAAGAAATGTTTATTTGTCCACATTCTAATCCATCATCAATATTAATATTGTTTTTAATTTCCACTGCAAAGAAAAAAAAAAACTACATTCCTTATAGTTTTTTTTAATGAGATAGCTTTAAAAATTATTTAATAGACCCTTTTCTTAGAATAATTTTTTAAAAATATCTTATTTATTTGAGAAAAAGAGAGTGAAAACACGTGTGCAAGAGAGAGTATAAGCAGTGGGAAGGGCAGAGGGAGAAGGAGAAGCAGACTCCCCTCTGAGCAGGGAGCCCAACATGGGGGCTGGATTTCAAGACCCTGATATCATGACCTAAGCCAAAGGCAGATGCTTAATCAACTGAGCCACCTGGGTGCCCCAGAATAATTTTAGGTTTATGGAAAATTTATAGAAATTTTGTAGGTGCAGTTAAGAAAGCTTCCATATACTCTATAACCAGCTTCCTTTATTGTTAATACCTTACATTAATATATTTGTCATAATTAATGATACAATGTTGGTATATTATTATTACCTAAAGTGCATATATTTTGAGGATTTCCTTAGTTTTTACCCAATGTCTATTTTTTTTTTTTTTTCTGTTCTAGGATCTTATCCAGGATACCACATTACATCTAGTTGCCATAGCTCCGTAGCTCCTATGGACTGTGATAGTTTCTCATCGCAGTTTTTGACTATCCCTAGAGTTTTGAGGAGTATTGGTTAAGTCTTTTATACACTGCCCTTGTTTTTGATAATCTCTAGAGTTTTGAGGAGTATTGGTTAAGTCTTTTATACACTGCCCTGCAACTTGGGCTTGTTTGATGGTATGATTGTGATTATACTGGCGATACAGGTTTTGGGGATACAGATTACAGCAAAAACTCATTTCATCAAGTCATATCAAATGTACCCTTTGGAAGGAAGTGGCTATACAAATCCTACACTAAAGGGGTAAAGAGTTATGCTCTATCTCCTTAAGGGGCAAGTATCTACAACATAAATTGAAATATATCCATTATGATCTTTATTATATATATAAACTTTGCTGGGATTTTGAGTGGTATTGATTTGAATTTATAGATCAAGTTGGGGAGGAAAAAAGTTGGGAAGAAATGGCATCTTAAAAATGTTGTGTTCTAATTGATGAATAAGAAATATTTTTCTATTTAGTTTTTGAATAAGAAAGATCTCTCAATTTAATTAGATCATGTTTAATTTATTTCATCAGTATTTTGTAGTTTTCCACACACATTATATTATTGTGGTATTGATATTATAAGCATTTTGTTAGATTTATACCTGTGTTTGGATGGTTGTTTTTAAATGGTATTTGTTTTTTATTCCTTTCTTTCCAATATTCTAATGTTTATTGAAAAAAAATCAATAGATTCCTTGGGGTTCTCTATAAAAACAATTATGAAATCTGTGAATAAAGACAATTCAATTTCTTCTTGTCCAATCTGTAGATATTTTATTGGGTTAAGGAAGTTCCCACTAATTCTGTCTTTTTGACAATCTTCATCATGAATGAGCTTTGACTTTTCTCAAATGATTTTTGTGCATATATTAATATAATTGATGATTTTTCTTATCTGTTAATATGATCATATGGTCAAATGATACATAATATGATAATATGATTGATGTGATTATTTTTTAATTATTTGTACAATTAATTATAAGATTGATTTATGACTGTTAAACCAGCCCTTGCTCTCCTGAAGTAAACCCCACCTGTTGATTTCAGATTTGAATACAGTCATCTTCTTGTTATCTGCAAAGGGCTTATGATTTTTATTTTAACCTTTTAATGTTAAACTTTTATTATTTGTTCTTGCAAGGTTATGTGATGGTTATAGTCCTATCTTTTTTTTTTTAATTTCTTTTCAGTGTAACAGTATTCATTATTTTTGCACCACACCCAGTGCTCCATGCAATCCGTGCCCTCTCTAATACCCACCACCTAGTCCTCCCAACCTCCCGGTTATAGTCCTATCTTGAATGATGAAAAGATTCTATAAACCCTTAAAATACAGAAATGCATAACAACTTTTAGCCCTATATTCTATAAAAATATTTATACTGTGACTAGTAATAATGATTAATACATGGAATAATTGAGCCATTGCTATTGATATTATAGGCAATTTAATCTCATATATATTTATTCATTTTATAAATATTTTAATAGAATTTCTGACAGATTGAAATAATGTACCTGATTTGTTTACGCAAAAAGATGTATTAAGGAACTAATAAGACACTTCTGTCCCAAAAGTAAAAAGCTGGACAGACTGAAAAATTCAATTGCTCTTGGTCCATAGAGTGGGAGGGCTTGGGGCAAACCACTAACTCCAAGAGCAAAGAGACAGGGAAACACAGGGAGTCCTGGCTTACTGGCACAGAGACTTAGATGAGGAAATTGACATGGGGTACCAGAGCCAGGGTAAGAAAACCTGAACTGTAATTGATGCATTGTTGGAAGCTTGGTGTGGAATATTTTAAAGAGAGTTAAAAATTGTACAGGGACTAAGGCTTACGGGGCTCTCACAGTATTTTGAGATTTACCTCCAGATGCTTAACTAGGTCCCCACAGTAAATATCAGAGAAAAATTTCCTCCTGCTTCTGAGGGCTGGGGTTGGGGGAGGAAATATTTTGAAATACACCAGAGCACTCTGTAAACAACGGCTGCCCTCAGGAAGAACTAGCTAGTCAGAGCCTAAGGTGCAGAGGTATTTTCAGAACCTAACGGCCATAGGGAAGGGAAATACCCAACACCAATCAGTTCCAGCCTTCCATGTGGAAGATAGGAAATACCCAACTCTAGCCCACAATAGCCATTCTGTCCCACCTATGAGGTCTGAGAAACACTTGTGGACTTCACAGTCCAGAGACAGGCTCACTAAAAGACTGAAACCTAATCACAGGACAATAGAATGCTTCCCCCTCCTCCCACTTTTATCATCACATTATTGAAGGTCTATTTACAACAATCGAATATTATTCAGTACTAGAGAAAAGGGCTATCAAGCTATAAAAAGACACGGAGAAAAGTTAAATGCATACTACTAAGTGAAAGATGCTAATCTGAAAAGGCTACATGCTGCATAATTTCAACTATATGACATTCTGGAAAAGGCAAAAACTATGGTAGAATAAAAGGACCAGCGGTTGTCAGCGGTGGGGAGGGAGAGAAGGGACAATAGGGAGAGTACAGAGGATTTTTAGGGCAGTGCAAATATTCTGTATGCTATTACAATAGATAATATATTTCATTATACATTTGCCAAACCATATACAACACTGAGAATGAGCCCTAAGGTAAACTATAGGTCTTTGGGTGATTATGATGTGTCAATACATGATTACAAACACATGATTCTGGTGAATGATGCTAATAATAGAGAAAGTTATGCATGTGTGGTAGGAGGTATGGGAAATATGGGAAATCTCTGTATCTTCCTCTGAATTTTATTGTGAACCTAAAACTGTTTTTAAAAGTCTTTAAAAAAACTAGTAAGTAATTTCTAAATCATGAAACTGTCACATTGGGCTTTTAACAAAAGACTTGACCTACAATACTGGGGGAGGGGACATAAAACACAAATGAATTACTTGGTACAAAAAAGTCAGTTTGAACTTCTATTAGCCAGTGGTAGGAGCTATCCTCAAATGATTATTCAAATTGGAAAATACTGCCTCATTACCTGTTGAGACGAGTTGCAAATAGAATCATTAAGTATGGTTTGTAGCAATTTTGTCAACTACTTTGCCTAGACATGTTTCTGTAACCACTCTGCTGGTCACTACCTCTTCCACTAGCTCCTGCAAATACTCCTCTAGATCCCCACTGTTATTAGAGATACTATTCTTTTGATATGGCTATTTTTATTTCACATTTACGAAGATCAACATTGTGGTATTTCTATTCCATTATATTTGTTCCTCTTTCTTAAGAGCAATAAAACATAATCCATATCTCTTATTGTTCTTGTTTGTGGGGAGCTCTATGGATTCCACCACACCAAAATAGCCATTTGGGGGCATTTATCAAGTTAAACTATGAGGCACTTGACAAGGAAATTCTGCAAATATATTAAACAAAACAATGCCTGATATCATCCAATGGGGTGAGAAAAAATAAGTAGTTTTTCCCTCCCACATGATCAGTTTTATTCAGAATCCTTTTTCTTTTTAATTGAGATGCATTACCATTGAAATTTAATGAGACTTAATTCAACTTACACACTTACACACATTGACTAAACTCTTATTTTGCTTTAAAATATTTACTTTCCAATTTAGAAAGTAGTATGGTTGCAATCTCTAAAATTCCATTTGCCAGACTTTGATAGCAAGTTATGTAGGATGTAGTTTAATAATTGTTAAGGAAGCAGCCACATTATGGCATTTTTTTTTCAATTGCAAAACATCAACATTAAAAATATCAACTTAAAGTGCATGGAAGTTGAAGTGTTTATTCATTATTAGGAACTTTGCTGCGGCCAATAATTCTCAAGTTAAAATAGCTAAAAAGTTTGAAATATGCAAATAAGTCACCATACAATTTCAGAATCTTCACAGTTCTTTTCTGTTATCTACCTTTTTTCCTTTTAATAATTAGTGACAACTTCACATAAATCCATTTGCTTCAGAGTATGCCACAGTGTGAAGTATTTATCCATCTGAGTATTAGACACTCCCTTTATAGGTTAGTTTTAGGAATTCACATACTCTGAACATCTGTTTAATTTTCTTTTTTTGCTTATATCTTAGCAAAAAATTCACATGTTCTGGAATTTTTGGCTTATTTTCATGTAAGTAAGCATACTTCTGGAGAATAGCCATAGGCAAAACAAGACAAAATAAAATTACCTTATATCTCTCTTATCATTGTATTCTGATGTCTTCTTTGTCCTGGATGATACACTAAATCATCAAACTGGAACTGAAATGGTCATATAACTGATGTAGATCATGGAATCCAAATATTTTTGCTTAATATAATCATGTGAATGACCATGGATTCACATATTGATTTTTTTCTCTCCTTTTGTTTTTATAGATAATTTGATATTGTAAACTACCAGATGCCTGGGAAACCCCACAGGAACACCAGGTTCAAAATTTGGGGATAGCCTAGTAAGTAGGCAAAACCAATGATCTGACCACAATGACATTGATTATTTGTTCAAAAGATATTAGGCTATGTTACTTCCATTTTCTGTACTATTCATTTGAGCACATTTCACCTTCTAAGTTTTTAAAAACACAGGTATTTCAAACTCATGTGATGGATTTGAGAAGAAATGGTGATAGATTGAAATCTAAATTATTATATGTATTTTCAAATGTGCAATTTAATTTTATTATAGCCTTAAGTTAATTGCATAAAGTACAATCCTAATTAATATGTAAAATAAGTACTTTTATTAGTATTGCTTAAATTATGAATCTTAAAGGCCATTTTTAATTTAACATTTTTACTTTTATCCTGAGTAATTCTATTATCATTACTATTAATTATGCATACAAATTAAGAGAATATTCCCAGAAGGCAATTATTGTAACATAAATCTAAGTTTCTTGAGACCTCTTTATAAATCAGAATATTGTCTAAATAGGTGTTGAAACTATATACAGAGAAGGAAAATAATTTAGACAAAAAGGAACTGATACTAACTACAACTCTCCCAGTGATTATGACTGCACAAAACCTAAAATGAATTTCTTTTTTTAAAAAGACTTATTTGAGAGAGAGAGAGAGATCGATAAGTGCACATGAGTGTGGGAGGAGCTGAGGGAGACAATCTCAAGCAGACTCGCTGCTAAGAGGGACTGGACTCTGAACTTGATCTTAGGACCTTGAGATCACAACCCCAACTGAAACCAAGAATTGCAGGCTTAACTGACTGAGCCACCCAGGTGCCCTAAAATGAATTTCTTTTTATAGATGATATTACTTCATATCTGTTTTCAATAAAACATAGCTATGAATTTTAATCTTAAAGTATTTAAGTTTCAGAGTACTAAGTTGTTTTGATTTAGAATGTTGCATATGCACAAACTGAGACAAGGACTTAAACACAGGCTGCTTAATTGGCAGGTGATGCAAATAAGCAAAAATGAAGGAGTAGGGAAAATGAGACAGGGAAGAAAAGCCACTAGTTAGCTCTTTGCCACTGTGTGTAATGGTGCTCAGTCCCATTGTGGTGGTTTTAAAACTCTTCATACTTTTCAAGACATAGAGCCTAAAGCTTCTCTCATTGAGTGTGGACTATACTTCATAATTCATTGCTAATGTATAGCATCTGGTCAAAGTGTGGCTTCCTCATTCTTCTCTGGTTCTCTCAGGCAAGCCAGCTGCTATGTCATGAAGATACTGAAGTAACACTATGAAGAAGGCCATGTGAAAAAGAACTAAATTCTCTGGTTAAGAACCCATGAGAGAACTTGGAAGAGGACATCTTGGGCCCAGGCAAGTCTTCATATGACTAACCCAGCCAACATCTTGACTTCAACCTAATGAAAGATCCCGAGCCAGAATCACCCAGATAAGCCACTTGTAAATTCCTGAATCACAGAAACTATGAGATAATAAATGCTTGCTGTTCTAAGCCACTAGATTTTGGGGGTAATTTGTTATTCAGCAGAAGGCACATCAGAAGTTCACTTGGAATGACTGAGAAACAAGAAATTGTCCACTGACTCTTATCCCCCATTAGTCAAGTGTTGTCACCAGGGCATTAACATTCAAGTCTGGACTGATTTATGAGTTGGTAATCGGTGTGTGCAATCAGTAAGACGCCTCAGCTTCCAAAAAAAAAAAAAAAAGTAAGACATAAAAGTGGAGGTTGTTGAGGTGAGAAATGTGTTTAGGAACTGCCCAGCACAGATGGGATGGGGTAAAAGCAACAAAAGCATCTGTTACAAATGCCACATATGGAGCCCAACCTACTTTGTATGTTAAATAACTTCTCCCCCAAAAAGAGAAAAAAAAAGAAAATGGAGAGAATAATTCAATACACTTAAATTACACTGAGATCTTATGCAGAGAAATTTTTTTCCTCTACATTCTACTTTTAGAAATCATTCATTTAACTATAAAAGAAAGTAGACTTTTACCCTGGGAATTATTTTTAAGAAATGATATGCAAACAAGCAGGATCAACCTGGGCAATGAAACTTATCTTGATCTATTATAATTTTTATGACTATGTCTGTATTACCTTCTTATAATCAGAATGATTTTCTCAAGGCAAATGTTCAATTATTATGAATAAAATTTGCATTTTTATAGTAAACAGCTATATCCCAGTTAGCAAACTACTATTATATAGTTAATTGTAGCTAAATTTTCTATCTATGTACAAGGCACTTGCGAGGTCATTTATGTACATTTGTCAATCCCCAAAACACAATACAAGATAGATACTCTTTTTAGGCTGCCAGTGATTAGAGTCCTCTATCTGGCCTGAATTTAAGTTAAAAAAAAATCCACTTGGGTATTTACCCAAAAAAAATGAAAATACTAATTTGAAAAGATACATGCATCCCTATGTTTATTACAGTACTACTTATAATGGCCAAGCTATGGAAGCAACACAAATGCCCATCCACAGATGAATGGATAAAAAAGATGTGGTATGTATGTGTGTGTGCATGCGTGCGCACACACACACACACAGGAATGTAACTTAGCCATAAAAAATAATGACAGTTTGCCATTTACAACAACATGGATGGACCTAGAGGGTATAATGCTAAGTGAAGTAAGTCAAGGACAAATACCATATGATTTCACTTATATGTGGAATTTAAGAAATAAAATAAATGAATAAACAAAGAAAAAAATAAACAAAACATGAACTCTTAAATGCAGAGAACAAGTTGGTGGTTGCCAAAGAGGAGGTGGGTAGGGGGATGGGTGAAATATATAAAAGGAATTAAAAGTACACTTATCTTGATGAGCACTGAGAAATGTTGAGTCATACTGTACACCTGAAACTAACACAACACTGTATGTTAAATATACCTCAATTAAATTCAATTAAAAAAAAAAAGAATCCTCTTTGCAGGCACAATTTTAGGAGATTTCACTGGAAACAATGTTCCCAATGCCAAGAGTTAGTCCAAATCCTGATCCACTCAGAAACCCAGGTATGGATGGGGTTTCTGGGTTTTTGTTAAAAGGCCACAATTTCTATTGCTGGGATTGCCTAATTAACATTTTCAAGAAACAGTTGGATACTTCCAATATTAAAGAACACATGACTCTAAAAGGCAACTCATTTGATTTTTCAGTAGTTCTAGTAGAAAAAATTATCTAGAACTACCATTATTTTTTTTAATACTTGCAAAGTGTCAAGCTTTTTGCCAAAATATTATTATAGTAATGATAAATTATCTTTTTCTTATTTTCCCAACCACTGGATGACATTCTTTCAACAGCAGAAATCCACAGACTTTCTGATCCATTACCTAAGCATTTGAAAAAACTTTTTATTTTGTCATAAAATTTTCCCATTTCCATGGGAAACTTGACAACTTTCCCAACCTATTCTTATAAAGCACAGTTTCTAGATCGCTGTCATAACTATACATCTCTGGAAGAACAGTTTGTTCCAACAACCAGATTTTTCCTCCTACCCTCCACTCCAATATCACATTTAACAGATGTCTTATACTTTGTGGGCATTTGTCTATGTATGTAGATACATATATGTTGCTAGAGAAATTAAGGTTATCTCATAGAGAATAAAGTTTTGTACTACTTTTTTTTTCTGTGAACAAGCAGTAATTATCTGTGTAATGTTGGAGGCAGTGTGTTTGAGCTGTTTAACATTCCACATTTTTATATTTCAAATGTATTTTATTTCAATAACTATGTATACATAAGCCATTTATATATGTATGTTTGCATTTATGTATTTATATACTTATATATGATGGAAGCTATCACAGAGTTATAAGGTATAAAAAAGAAAAGGGGGATCAGGGACACCTGGGTGGCTCAGTTGGTAAAGAGGCCGCCCTTGGCTTAGGTCATGATCCCAGGGTTCTGGGATCCAGCCCAGTGTCAGGTTCCCTGCTCAGTGGGGAGTCTGCTTCTTTCCCTGTCTCTCCCCACCCAGCTTGTGCTTGATCTCTCTCTCAAAAAATAAAATCTTTAAAATGAATAAATAAATTAATTAAAAGGGGATCAGAGTTTCATATTAAATTGTGAGAAAGATTGGTTTTTAAGTCTTAAAAACATTAAAATAGATACATTTGTAAAGTTTTTCTGAGGTTTCACAAAAGTACATAAAAATTATAAGTTTTATGGTTTCTGACATGTCCCCAACCTCAATATACACCATATTTTCTTATTGCAGTCTTTACTTCTCTTTTGATTAGTGGTATTTTAATGAATTTAAGTCTTCCTCAGACATCCAAAATACCTCTCTCCATCTTTAATATATAAATCATTATTTCTTTAATGGCCTTTCATGTAATTATTCTCATTTTCTCTTCTTCAGTTTTAACTGTCTAGCTCTAGTCTGATGTCCATGGGCACATTGTATGATTGAGCAATTCTCAACAGAACTTTTGGCAATTTTATAAGATCCTATATCTTTAGTAAGATTTTAAAGTCTACTTTTAAGCTGATTTCCTTTGTATTTACAATGTGTTTTCTGCCATGGGGCAGATTCATGATTCCTCAATGGGTAGGGAGTATTTATTAAAGAGGCTTGTTTGAGTTAGGAGCAACATTAAAAGTGAAAATTTCTTATTTCCTATGCAATTCTATAGCAGCATGATTTGGAAAATTAGCACTAAATAAGAAATAGGGAAAGAAATATTGCTTGTACTTAATTAACAGTATAACATGTATTTAAAACAATATACTTTTGTAGTTTCCTTCTTTTTAGATATATGATATATCAAAAAAGTCTGCATCACGGCATTACCTATTTTCCATCTTGCCCCAAAGTGTAGCAGAGAAATGGGAATGTATAAAATGTGTGTCTTTCTAGATAATTGCTCTTTTTGGAATTTAATTTTAAGCTAAAGTTTGAATGTATACGCTAATTCAGCATGGAATCCAAAATATCTAAAATTCTTTTTAATTCTTTATTAATTGCTAATATAGCTAAAATGGTGATGATGTCTCTAACATAAAACACGTATGTCTTTATAATTTTCTGGGAAATAATAGAAGTGAATTAAATACTGACCACTCTTCAATCTAAATCAGATCATAATTAATAAATCACTGCATAAACTGAACTTTAAGAAATGCCTATGGGATTGTTTATATGCAGATAATTTGTTTCTCTAAAGAGCATCTATGGCTTCGATTAGGCTTATTAAAATGCTGATTAACTATACTGACCTCTACTTATTTACCGAACTGTATATTTCCTGAGGACTGTTCTTTCTAATTTATAATTTTGTTATTAGAAAACTGAATAAAGAAAAAAATTTAAGCTCCAATTATAGAAATTGATTTACATAACAGTCACATTTATCCACAAGATGCGCAATGAAAATATGTCATGAATTCTATAGAACTCATAGCTGTGAAACAACTATCTTATAAAATATTTTCATTTTTGACTTCTAAAATAGGTACATTAGAGTAAGAGAACATGATCTATGTAAGTGCTTCTCAAACTTTAATATATGTATACATATAAAAATAAACTTTTAATAGACTCTACTTCTACTTGAAATGTTTAGTTATAGATAGCTATATGTTGCTTCCTTAAAGAAGCTATTACCAGATTTGCTATTATAAACAGTGAGAATGTCAATTATGTTTTAAATTAAATACACAAATTAATGTTTATCATTTATTAGATGTTTATTAAAATCAATAAATGTATACTTTTAAAATTATAATTACTAAGATGTATTAAAGCTTATGCAACTAGTTACATTACCTTTGCAAGAAAAAGCTCCTATCTGGGATCAAGCAAAATCTATCCATTTTTTATGCTCTTTTAATTTTTAGCATTTATATTATTTTTGTGTTTTAGGAAATTTCTAGAAGGAGTAAGTCATCCAGCCTGTATATATTTTTAGACTACTTTCATCTTGGGCCAAAAGAATCCTCCCTGATATCATCTATCATCAAATAGCTTGTATTGGGTAGGGAGGGTAAAGCCATAGTCTCAAAGTAATTAAGTTTTCTCATTTTCAAGCAATTTTCCCTATTATCTTTCATGCTGGGATCTTCAAGGGTGTAAGAACATGACACAGGTGTTCCTAGTTTCCTACCAAATACCTTTTTAAAGATTTTATTTATTTATTTGACAGACAGAGATCACAAGTAGGCAGAAAGGCAGGCAGAGAGAGAGGAAGGGAAGGGCTCCCCGCTGAGCAGAGAGCCTGATGCAGGGCTCTATCCCAGGGCCCTGGGATCATGACCTGAGTTAAAGCAGAGGCTTTAACCCACTGAGCCACCCAGGTGCCCCCCAAATATCTTTTTAATGTCACTTTATTAAACAAGATCTTTAATCCATTAACTTTTGTCTTTAACAATTTTACAGTTTTAACAGTGCTATAGTTAATTTATGTATTTTCCTCTCCTTCTTCTTCTTCTTCTTCTTTTTTTGTTTAAGATTTCCCTATTTATTTGAAAGAGAGAGAGAGAGAGAAGAAGAGAGAGAGAGAATGCAGAGGGAGGGGCAGAGGGAGAGGGAGTGAGAGTCTTAAGCAGACTGCATGCTGAGTGCAGAGCTCCACATGGAGTTCTATGTCAGGACCCTGAGATCATGAACTGAGCCCAAACCGAGAGTTGGTTGCTTAACGAACTGCACCGAGGGGCTCTAGGAATTTTCTTTCTTACTCATTTCCTTGTCCACTCTACTAGTTTGCTAGGGCTGACATACAAAGTAACACAGACTGGTTAGCTTAAATCACAAACTTATTTTCTTACAATTCTGGCATTTGATGTCCAAGATCAAGGGGTTGGCAGGATTGGTTTCTTCTGGGGGTTTCTCTTATTGACTAATAGATAGTTTGTCTTCTTCTCGTGTCTTAATGTGATTTTCCCTCAGTCTGTGTCCTTATCTCTGCTTATAGGGATATCAGTCATATTGGATTAGGTCCCCCTCATATGACCTCATTTTACCATAATTATTTTTTTAAACACCCTATCTCCAAATCAGTAACATATGAAATTTGGAAGACACAATTCATAATACCCCTCTCTTAACTGTAAACCAAAAGAAGTCTATGCCTGGATAATAATCAGAAAAATGCTAGGAATACACTCACACTAAGGAAAAGCATAGACGTGAATTTTGAAGTAAAGCTAAACATTAAAATATGAAAAAACTTTAAGGCAGGTCTTAGAGACCAAAAGTCATTTTTAGAACCTTCACAGAAGTTTTCTTTTTGGACTTTTTGTCCCTTTTTGGACACCAGTATTATATATAAATACAAATCTCCTTCTTGGTCAACATTGTGGCTTTTTAAATGTATGGTTAACTATTAGCATTATAAATTTTTTCCCTATTTTTTCACCATATAAAGCACCAAAGGTGGAATAGAAGTTTATGTTATAAAATTAATATACCATAAATTTAAAAGCCTTCTGCATGATTTTTGTGAAAAGGGATTATATGGGAAATCCCTACACTGAAAATTTGAAAATTCATGCAAACTGTAGAAAAATAAGCATTAATATACTTCATGTTGAAGACAAACACCCATTTGAGTCTTCACTCCTGTTTTTTGTAATCACTAAGCATTTAGTGTCTCATTTCAGATAAATGACTGTGGGGGAACTCAGCTCAGAATCTAAGGTTAGGAGCTCAATTCAAGAAGCTTGGGATCTTTGGCATCTCCTCCAATTAACTATGTGACATTTACTTTATGAAAAATGTTGAGTTGAAATAAAAATCTGCCTAACCAGGTAGAGCAGGCAGATATGTACTTTTTAATTTCCAAACCTGTATCACAATAGAAATGCTTAAAAAATTATATTGTTTTTCCACTTGACATGATAGAGATTGTAAAGTTCAAAAAGAAAATCAGATAAATGTGGAATTTTGTTTGATTTGTAGGTGAGCATTTGATTCAAGCAGTGCTGATTCATTTTCCTATGAGTGGATTTCAGTTTTCTTTTGAATTGTAGCCTGAGAAGATGGAGGGTCAAAGTTATCAATAGCAGTTTTCCTATTATGTATATAGAGAGCTCACTTTTGAATACTGACAATAGATACAGGGAAGTAGAGTCAGAAGATAGAGAAATAATTTCTAGACTGCATTATCCCTGGATCCAGCTATGCTTAAAATTAGATTCATAAATGAACTTCCAGATTTTTAAGCCATAAAACCCCTAGATATGCTTTTAATTGAATAGGTTTCATTTTTTTTTAGATTGAAGTCAGCCAGGTCTTAATATGGTAGTTTTGTCATTTCATGATGTAAAAGAATTGAGATGTAAAGGAGTGAGTGAGAATGAAAAGCATAAGAGAAATAAGACTGAAAATTTTTATGCCTCTTATGAGGTAGAATCATATGAAAATGTATAAATTTCTATTTTTAATTTTCAAAATGGCTTTTAGGAATGCATGCTATCTAGAGACAGAAACTATATTCATAAGAATTATTATAAAGCTAATACATTCTTGAAGTTTATACTTACCATTAACCATTTTAAATACCTTAACATCAAAAGAAGTAGTAGAACACTGTAATATGACATTATGAAAACATGATAAGCAGGGAAATATTTATGGAAATATGTTTTGCAAACCAATTCCTGAATTCGGCCTATCTGAATTGATCTAAATATAAATTCTAATGTGGTTAATGTGGTGATCTGTGCTCTGCTTCTTTGCAACTACTAACTATAGTCATGTAGTATTCTCAGTTTTGGAACAATAATTTATCCATGCTAAATAGTTCTGAATCAAAAGAATATTTATCGGATGGGAGAAATCTCTCTATGAGCCTGCAGAATGCAGCATCAGCATGTCAGCTGCCTGAACTTCTTTATCAGTAATTCTTTGCTATGTAAAGCTTTTTTTTTTTTAAATCCCTAATCACATTTAGTGAGCAAGTAACTAGAAATAATCATTTAGAACTCCATTCATCAGAACATTATTATTTTACATCAACTAAGCCTTTATGAGATTGCTGAATTTCTTTGGGGAATAAATACTGTTTACCATTTCTCTTTGCTATGTGACTAATAGAAAGTTTTAGGTCTATCTCAGTGCTAAAGCCCACAATGAACACTAAGCGATTAGCAGATTTTAATGAACACATCATTATCTGAGCAATGAAACACTGAAACCAGATACCAGAGCAGTCGTGTGTTTGAATCAACAAATAAAACAGGAGTTAAGATTTAAATGATGTGTCTAAACAAGTCAAAGTAGAACTATTTTAGACAAATTACAAAATTGGATTCTTGTGGGGAACATAAGTCTGGCATATAGTTATGGATCTGAAATTGACTCCATGAAGAGGTCTTCAGAATACAATTTTTTATTAACAGAAATAGAGAGCAGTGTATAATATTAAGGGTGTACAATAGTAAGAGCAAAGATTTTTGAATCTTTGACACAGAGATAACAGAGATAAGTAATATCTCTAGCAATTGGAGGTTGTGTGACTCTGATAAATATCAAGATTTACATTTGTAAATATCCATAAGTTGTTTTTTTCATTTATAATTTCAAAATTATATTAGAACTAAAATCACAGGTCTATTTTGAAGATAAATTTAAATATTAAATGGGGAAATGAAAAAAAGTAAAAATGTACTTACTTTAATGTTATAACAATTAGGGCACTTTCAAGTGTTAGTGTTTTTTTTTTAAGTGTTCTTTTTATTTATTTTCAAAGATTTTATTTGTTTGACAGTGTGTGTGAGTGTGTGTGTGTGTGTGTGTGTGTGTGAGAGAGAGAGAGAGAGAGAGAGATCACAAGCAGGAGTACAGAGAGAAGCAGACTCCCCACTTAGCAGGGAGTTGGATGCTGGACTCCATCCCAGGAACCTGGGGTCATGACCTGAGCCTAAGGCACACGTTTAACTGACTGAGCCACCCAGGCACCCCTAGTGCTCCCTTTTTTTTTGTGATTATCATTATTTATACTATGAAGTGAAAAGAGGCATGATGTTGAGATGGATAAGTTAATTTATTATCTCCAGTTCTTAAATTCTCTAAAAGAAACTGCTTGCTATTCTTTATTTAAAAAAATTATTTTAAGGATTCTGCCAAAATAAAGGCAGTATTATAATATCTGACTGCTATAGATAATATTGAAAATATTAGCTTATGAAGTAATGATGACTTGGGGATGAAAAAAGGGGGGATAATTATGACTTACTGATTATAAAGTACCATGAGTAAGTGCCAATTTTATATTTTTATTTTTTTAAAAAAGATTTTATTTATTTATTTGACAGAGAGAGAGGTCACAAGTAGACAGAGAGGCAGGCAGAGACAGAGAGGGGAAGCAGGCTTCCTGCTGAGCAGAGAGCCCAGTGTGGGCCTCAATCCCAGGACCCTGAGATCATGACCTGAGCCAAAGGCAGAGGCTTAACCCACTGAGCCACCCAGGCACCCACCAATTTTATATTTTTAAAAGTGAAAATATATTGTGTATCTTCAAGAAAATATTTTGGTAATATCATGTACCATGTTGTTTAAAAATATTAAAAAGAAACTTGTTTTCAGAAACAGGGAGAACTAGATAGTCTAAGAACCTTTTAAGTATAGAGCATTTAAAAATTATAAACAAATTTATAATTGTGTGTGTATGGGTATATACATGTATATGTGTATACCCAGACAGAATTTACTTTGGGTTTTGGATTGGCAGGGATGTAGGGCATTCTTCAATATGCTAAAACTAATGAGTAAAAATTTGATGAGACACAGGATATGTATATTATTTCAAAGTATCTCTCATTTAACTAGTCTCCAATACCTTTCAGCGGAGAAGTCTGATGGAAAGTGATCAAAGTTCATGTAAACAATGGGATAAACCAATATCATGTACCTCCTAATGGGATACTTTGAGAAGGACATAGTATAACTAACGTAGTATTTCTGCTGAGAGTGTATAATCTGAAACAAATTGTATGTGTGTGCATGTGTGTGTCAGACCAAAACTGAGATAGATTACACAAAGTAAGTGGCTTGTCCTCATACAAAGAATAAAACTCATGAAAGACAAAGAAAGACTGATGAATAATTCCAGAAGAAATAACAAAAAGACTTCTAGAAATAGATCCTGGAGAGGAAGACAAGGGATGAATAAATTGCTAAAAAGGACTTTATTGAGAGGAGGAAGCAAGATGGCAGAGGAGTAGGAGACTGAGATATAATTAGGTCCAGGGAGTTCGGCTAGATAGTTATCATACCATTCTGAACACCTACAAAGTCAACAGGAGATAGAAGAGGAGAAGAGCAGCAATTCTAGGAACAGAAAATCAATCACTTTCTGAAAGGTAGTAATTGCAGATAACTGAATCCGAAGTGATGGAAGATAGACCATGGGGGGAGGGGCTGGCTCCCAGCAAGCAATGGAACAGTGGAGTAGAATATCAGAACTTTTAGAAGTCTGCTCCATTCCAGAGGCTAAGCGGAGGTGGAGCCCTCACAGGGACAGTGTGGTCTCAGGACCCGTAGGGTCATAGAAATACCGGGGGTGTCGGAGTGTGGCAGAGCTCCAGGTATCAGAGCAGGGAAGCCAGCTACAGAGACGATGCCAAGGAGTGAGTGCTCAGCTCAGGGTTACCTTAAACCATGATCCAAGGTACAGTTGAATCACTGCTCTTCAAGCAGGGAACATACAAGTGGCAGATCCAGGGAGATCCCCTCTTTCTTCCTCCAGGAGGAGTGGCATGGGAGAGCATGGCAGGAATCTGCTGGATTTGGAGACTCCAAATGGGGCCATGTGCGAGAGATAGAAACACTCGGTGACAGGCTGGGTGAGCATGGAGTGTGGCTGGAGACCAGGGAGATGGAGGGATGGAGTGATGACTGCTTTTCTCTTAGGGCCCACTGAGGAGTGGGGCCCGGAGCTCTTGGCTCCTCCAGGCTGGAGAATGGGAGGCTGCCACTTTCATTCCCATCTTCCAAAGCTCTACAGAAAGCATTCAGGGCACAAAAGCTACAGAGAGAGAACCTGAGCAGACTACTTATCCTGGCCCCTGGCAAGGGCAGTGCAATTCTGCCTCAGGCAAAGATATTTGAGAACCACTGCAATAGGCCCCTCCTCTAGACAATTAGCAAGAACATCTAGCCAAGACCAAGTTCACTGATCAATGAGAACTGCAGAACTCCAGAGGGAGGAGAAAGCAACACATAGAATTCATGGCTTTTTCGCATGATCTTTTAATCTTCAAAGATAAATTTTTCTAATTTAATTTTTTTCTTATTCTATTTTTTTACCTTTTCCTCATTCCTCTTTTAATTTTTTTAACCATTTTATCTTATCAATACCTTTTTAAAAAGTCTTTTTAATTTTCATTGTTATAGTCATATTTTATCTCTTCATTGTATTGAACCTTATTTCTTGTATACTTACAGGGTTTTTTTCTTTAACATTTTGGGATACAATTTCTTCTAACAAATCAAAATATACCCTAAATCTAGCACATGTATTTGTTCTAGTCTTTAGCCTGATCAAATTTTCTCCTCTCCTCCTTTTTTTTCTTATCAATTCCTATCTTATCAATTCCTTTTTAAGAATCTTTTTAAATTTTCATCTTTATAGTCATAACCCATCCCTTCATCATGTTTACCATTATTTTGTATATATATATATGTTTTTCTTTCTTTAAAAATTTGGGAGGTAGTTTCTTGTAAAACACCAGAATACACCCAAAATCAAGTGGGTGGCTCTGTTCTATTCACCGGTTTTATATATATATATATATACACATACATACATATGTATATATGTATATATTTTTTAATTTTTTAATTTTCCCCTACTGTCTTCTTCCCCAAGTTTCAGGTCTCTTCTGATTTGGTTAGTATATAATTTTCTGGCATCTTTGCCACCATTTTAGTATTTTATGTTCTCATTCATATATTCTTATCTGGATAAAATGATAAGGCAGAAAAATACACCACAAAAAAAAAAAAAAGAAAGAAAAAGAACAAGAGGCAGTACTGATAGCTAGGGACCTATCAATAAGGACCTTGGTAATATGACAGAGGATGATGATTATCAAGGTGCTAGCTGAACTCAAAAAAGGCACGGAAGATATTAGAGAATCCCTTTCTGGAGAAATAAAAGAACTAAAATCTAACCAACTTGAAATAAAAAAAAAACTATTAATGATGTGCAACAAAAATGGAGGTTCTTACTGCTAGGATAAATGAGGCAGAAGAGAGAATTAGTGATATAGAAGACCAAATGTTGGAGAATATAGTAGCTGAGAAAGGGAGAAAGAAACAACTACTGGATCATGAGGGGAGAATTCAAGAGATAAGTGATACCATAAGATGAAACAATATGAGAATAATTGGGATCCCAGAAGAAGAAGAAAGAGAAGGGCAGAAGGTATATTGGAGCAAATTATAGCAGAAAATTTCCTTAATTTGGTGAAGGGAACAAGCATCAAAATCCAGGAGGCACAGAGAATCCCCTTCAAAACCAATAAAAATAGGTTCACACCCCATCATCTAATAGTAAAATTTATAAGTCTCAGCAACAAAGAGAAAATCCTGATAGCTGCTCAGGACAAGAAGTCTGTAACATACAATGGTAGATATATTATATTGGCAGCAGACCTACGCATAGAGACATAGCAGGTCAGAGAGGACTGACATGATATATTCAGAGCACTAAACAAGAAAAATATGCAGCCAAGAATATTATATCCAGCTAGTCTGTCATTGAAAATAGAAGGATAAATAAAAAGCTTCCAGGACAAACAAAAGCTAAAAGAACTTGCAAACACCAAACTAGCCCTACAGGAAATATTGAAAGGGGTCCTCTAAGAAAAGAGAGAGCATAAAAGTAACAGATCAGAAAGGAAAAGAGACAATATACAGTAACAGTCACCTTACAGGCAATACAATGGCACTAAATTCATATCTCTTAATAGTTACCCCTGAATGTAAATGGGATATATGCCCCAATCAAAAGACACAGGGTATCAGAATGGATAAAAAACCAAGACCCATCAATATGCTGTCTGCAAGAAATTCATTTTATACCCAAAGACACCTCGAGATTCAAAGTGAGTGGGTGGAAAACAATTTAGCATGCTAATGGACATCCAAAGAAAGCTGAGGTGGCAATCCTTATATCAGATTTTTAAATTATATTTTAAGGCAAAGAGTATAATATGAGATGAGGAGGGACACTATATCATACTTAAAGCTTCTATCCAACAAGAAGAGCTAACAATTTTAAATATCTATGCCCCTAATATGGGAGCAACCAGTTATATAAACCAATTCATAACAAAATCAAAGAAATGCATTGACAATAATACAGTTATAGTAGGGGACCTTAATACCCCCCACACTGAAATAGATCATCTAAATAAAAGATTAACAAGGAAATAAAGGCTTTAAGGACCAGATGGACATCACAAATATATTCAGAACATTCCATCCGAAAGCAATAGAATACACATTCTTATCTAGTGCACATGGAACATTCCCCAGAATAGATCACATCCTGGGTCACAAATCAAGTCTCAACTGATACCAAAAGATTGGTATCATTCCCTGAATATTTTCAGACCACAATGCTCTGAAGCTAGAACTCACAGAGGAAAGTTGGAAAGAACTCAAATACATGGAGGCTAAAGAGCATCCTACTAAAGAATGAATGGGTCAACCAGGAAATTAAAGAAGAATTGAAAAAATTCATGGAAACAAATGCAAATCAAAACACAACTGTTCAAAATCTTTGAGACGCAAACGGCAGTCCTGAGAGGAAAGTATATAGTGATATAAGCCTTTCTCAAGAATCAAGAAAGGTCTCAAGTATACAACCTACCCCTGCACCTAAAGGAGCTGGAGAAAGAACAACAAAGAAAGCCTAAACCCATCAGGAGAAGAGAAATAATAAAGATCAGAGCGGAAATTAATGAAATAGAAACCAAAAGAACCATAGAACAGATCACAAAACTAGGAGCTGGTCCATTGAAAGAATTAATAAGATTGATAAATCTCTGGCCAGAATTATCAAAAAGAAAAGAGAAAGGACCCAAATTAATAAAATCATGAATGAAAGAGAAGAGATCACAACCAACACCAAAGAAATACAAACAATTATAAGAACATATTATGAGCAACTATAACCAGCAAATCTGACAATCTGGAAGAAATGGATGCATTCCTAGAGACCTATAAACTACCAAAACTGAACCAGGAAGAAATAGAAAACCTGAACAGACCCATAACCAGTAAGGAGATTGAAGCACTCATCAAAAATCTCCCAACAAACAAGAGCCCAGGACCAGACAGCTTACCAAGGGAATTCTACTACACATTTAAAGAAGAATTAATAACTATTCTCCTGAAACTGCTCCAAAAAATACAAATGGAAGGAAAACTTCCAAACTCATTTTTATAAGGCCAGCATTACCTTGATCACAAAAGCAAAGAACCCAGTGAAATGGAGAATTACAGACCAATATCCTTGTTGAACACAAATGCAAAAATTCTCACCAAAATACCAGCAAAAAGTATCCAACAATACATTAAAAGGATGATTGACCATGACCATGTGGGATTTATTCCTGGTTTGCAAGGTTGTTTAAACATCTGCAAATCAATCAATGTGATACAATACATTAATAAAAGAAAGAACGAGAACCATATGATACTCTCAGTAGATGCTGAAAAAAGCATTAGACAAAGTACAGCATCCTTTCCTGATCAAAACTCTTCAAAGTGTAGGGATAGAGGGTACATACCTCAATATCAAAGCTATCTATGAAAAACCCATAGTGAATATCATTCTCAATGAGGAAAAACTGAGAGCTTTTCCCCTAAAGTAAGGAAAACATGGCAGGGATGTCCACTATCATGACTGCTATTCAAAATAGTACCAGAAGCCCTAGCCTCAGCAATCAGACCAAAAAAAAAAAAAAAAAAAAAAAAGTAATAAAAGGCATCCGATCGGCAAAGAAGAAGTCAAACTCTCACTCTTTGCAGATGATATGATGCTTCATGTTGAAAACCCAAAAGATTCCACTCCACAACTGCTAGAATTCATACAGGAATTCAGTAAAGTGTCAGGATATAAAATCAATGCACAGAAATAAGTTGCATTTCTATACACCAACAGCAAGACAGAAGAAAGAGAAATTAAGGAGTCAATCCCATTTACAATTGCACCCAAAACCATAAGATACCTAGGAATAAACCCAACGAAAGAGGCAATGAATCTTTACTCAGAAAACTGTAAACTACTCATGAAAGAAATTAAGGAAGACACAAAAAATGGAAAAATGTTCCATGATCATGGGTTAGAAGAACAAATATTGTGAAAATATCTATGCTACCTAAAGCAATCTACACATTTAATGCAATCCTTATCAAAATACCATCTTTCTTTCAAAAAAATGGAACAAATAGTCCTAAAATTTATATGGAACCAGAAAAGTCCTCGAATAGCCAGAGAAATGTTGAAAAGAAAGCCAGAGTTGGTGGCAACACATTTCCAGACTTCAAGCTCTATTCCAAAGCTGCATCATCAAGACAGTATGGTACCAGCATAGAAACAGATATATAGATCAGTGGAACAGAATAGAGAGCCGAGAAATAGATCTTCAACTCTATGGCCAACTAATCTTCCACAAAGCAGGAAAGAATGTCCAACGGAAAAAAGACAGTCTCTTCAACAAATGGTGTTGGGAAAATTGGACAGCCACATGCAGAAGAATGAAACCAGACCATTTTCTTACACCAAGCACAAAAATAGACTCAAAATGGATGAAAGACCTCAATGTGAGACAGAAATCCATCAAAATCCTTGAGAACACAGGCAGCAACATCTTTGACCTCACCACAGCAACTTCTTCCTAGAAACATCACCAAAGGTAAGGGAAGCAAGAACAAAAATGAATTATTGGGACTTCATCAAGATCAAAAGCTTTTGCACAGCAAAGGAAACAGTTAACAAAACCAAAAGACAACTGACAGAATGGGAGAAGATATTCACAAATCACATATCAGATAAGGGGCTAGTATCCAAAATCTATAAAGACCTTATCAAACTCAACACCCAAAGAACAAATAATCCAATCAAGAAATGGGCAGAACACATGAACAGACATTTCTGCCAAGAAGACATCCAGATGGCCAACAGACACATGAAAAAGTGCTCCACATCACTCAGCATCAGGGAAATACAAATCAAAACCACAATGAGATACCACCTCACACCAGTCAGAAGGGCTAAAATTAACAAGTCAGGAAATGACAGATGTTGGCGAGGATGCGGAGAAAGAGGAACGCTCCTACACTGTTGGTGGGAATGTAAGCTGGTGCAGCCATTCTGAAAAACAGCATGGAGGTTACTCAAAATTTGAAAATAGAGCTACCCTGCGACCCAGCAATTGCACTTCTGGGTAGTTACCCTAAAGATACAAATATAGTGATCCCAAGGGGCACATGCACCCAAATGTTTATAGCAGCAAGGTCCACAATATTCAAACATAAAAACATAAATGTCCATGAACAGATGAATGGATAAAGAAGATGTGGTATATATATACAATGGAATACTATGCAGCCACCAAAAAAATGAAATCTTGCCATTTGTAATGACGTGGAGGAATTAGAGGGTATTATTCTGAGTGAAATAAGTCAATCAGGGAAAGACAATTATCATATGATCTCTCTGATAGGAGGAATTGGAGAGGCAGGGTGGGGGGTTGTGGGGGGTTGGGATGGGAGAAATGAAACAAGATGGGATTGGGAGGGAGACAAGCCATAAGAGACTCTCAATCTCACAAAACAGTCTGAGGGGTACTGGGGGTTTGGGGTAGGGATAGAGTGGTTGGGCTATGGGCACGGGGATGGTATGTGCTATGGTGAGTGCTGTGAAATGTGTAAGCCTGATGATTCACAGAGCTGTACCCCTGGGGTAATAATACATTTTATGTTAATAAAAATAATTTTTAAAAGATCTTTATTGCAATAATTGATAAAATTTAACTAAATTCCATGTATTTGAAAAAATATTATATGCAGTTTAATATCCAAATTAATAATTTATTGCAATTATATAATCAGTATTCTCAGTGTTTGGAAATCTAGAGGTATTAAGGGGCAAAACACTACATGCCTACACATTTTCTCTCATGGTTCAAAAGAAAACATGTCTATATGTGCATGTAAGTAAGTGTGTGTTGTTTTTCATGTTGAGATAAACTGTTCCTGGGATTGCAGATAGTCAAGTACTCTAAGTATACTAGTGGGAGGGAAAACTAGACTTTAGCAATATGTTTAAAAGCTTACATAAATTTGCATTTATTGTGAGTTACCAATTTCCCTCCCAGGAGTTTATTCTAGGAAAGCTATCATCAAAAAGACAAATATGAACTAATGAGAACATTTGTTGTAGGCAGAATTCTAAGTTGACCCACAATCAGGTGTAATCTCCTCCCCCTGAGTGTGGGTGAAACCTGTAACTATGATGAGATATCATTGTGTGATTATGTTAAATTGTGTGGCAATGAGGAGATTATCTGGAATGAGCCTAACCTAACCAAATGAGCTCTTTGAAAGCAGAGATTTGTGTATGTGTGTGTGTTATGTGTGTTTCCTCACTGGTGACACTCACACTTTTTGACCTAGAGGAAAGAAAAATACAGGAACATGGAGACTATGTTGGAAGAACCTAAGGGTGACATCTAGAAGCTAAAAATGTTCACTGGCTGATAGGAAAATGGGACTTCAGTACTACAATGACAAGGAGATGAATTCTGCCAACAACCAGTCAACATGGAAAAGATCCCCAAGCCCCAGGTAAGAAATGCATCCCCAGTATCATTTTTGATAACAAGTAACTGGAAACCATCTATATGATTAGCTATAAAGACCAGCTTTATAAGCAAAGTATAACATGGTATATGGTAATTATATGGTACATGGTCACAAAATCTATATACAGCCTATGTGAGAGCTGGTTATAAAATTCTGCATGTGTGCCATGAATATTTTTAAACATGCATTTATTTTGTTTTGTTCATTTTGTTCACATTGTTTTTATATTGTATATTGTTATGGGTTGAATTGTTCCTCTCAAAATAGATATTTGAAGGCCTAACCCCTCATACCCCAGAATGTAAACTTATTTGGAAATAGCATCTTTGGCAGATATAGTCAAGTTAAGACAAAGTCATTAGAGGGGGCTCTAAACCCATATGACTGGTGTCCTTATAAAAAAGGACAGAGACTTTGGACTCAGAGACGGACACAATCTGAAAGAAGATCATGGGAAGTCATGAAAACTACCGTCTCTAAGCCAAAGAATGCCTGAGGCTACCAGAAGCTGTAGAGAAGTATGGGATTCCTTGACAGTTCTCAGCAAGAACTAATCCTGCCAACATCTTGCTTTTGGATTTCTAGCCCCCAAAACTGAGACAATAAATTTGTCACCCCGTCTGTTGTACTTTGTTATGGCAGCCAAAAAATTAATATGCATCCTTATATGCTCATGTTAATGGAGATGCAACAAAATTTAACAAGTGATATTTTATTTTGGGGGGATTTATTTAGTTAGGTTCTGAAAATGAAATTGTATTTGATCATGTTTGACCTATTAACGTAGCAATTTCATATCCTTCAGCTTTGGATTCTTTTATTTTTTTTTATACTCGATTTTTGAGATATTCATAATAAATATCTATTACTTTCATAGCTAAATACATTCAATAATAATTTCAATTAACTGATAACTCTCTGCAAATCAGCAGAAGTTGAGGGTTATTTATATTCTTATAGATATTAAATAAAGATTAATAACTAACTTGCAAAGTCATTTCCTTTCTTATATCCCTTCTTCTATACTCAGTCTCGTAACTACCTTGTGACATTTCATAGTTTATGCCTTATTTGTATATGTTAGGTTTTAAGTAGAAATATTAGATACAGACATGACTAAAAATAACAGTCTTCTGTTTCTACTGGAGCAAAATAATTAATGGGAGATTAATATTGAATAGGCAGAATGTGCACTGAAATTTTCTTATAGATACACTTCAATTCATTGTCTAATAAATTAATGAAAGCTCTCCTTATGCAAAGAATATTCATATCTGCACAAGTTAATGTTGATTCAATGATTCAGTAAAAGTTAAAAATTTGCTAAGAAACATGCTAGTTGTATCCAGCAGGAAAGACAGACATCAGACTATTATAAAAATATGTGGTCAGCATTACGATAGAAAACTTACATGAATTATGTGGAACTAACCGAGTCAAAGGTGAGAAAATCTCTCCTGAGAAAGTGATTTGTAAGGTGAAATCTTCTGATTTACGCAGGATAAGTAGAAATGAGCAGCAGAGAAGGCTGGGGGTTGGGCTATATAGAATGTTGATTAAAAATAGAACATATATCACCGGACAAAGTTCTCTGATCTTGGTTAAACACCTGAAAAATGGTTATGATGCCATTGTCTGTTAAATACTTGATTTCTTTTGACATCAATCTTGATTTTTTAGAAATACTTTTCAAATCTGCATTTTCTGTCAGGAATAAATCTCATTAACTGCTCCACTCCAAACGGCCACTTCTGTCACTGCAAATTTATATAGGGACAGCTATACATTATTAACAAGCTATGAAAAGTCACTGGCTAAATGTCATCAAAGCTGAGATATAGCTGCACCTTGGGATTCATATAGCAAACAGTTTAGTTTTAATCTTCTTGGACTACAAGATGTCTTGACATTTGAGCAGCAACTTTTTCCCTTAAGTTGCACTGGAATCAGACCTCTATTATCTCAGCCATAATTTTCAGTTTAAACTGTGATCAGAAGTTTTACTTTTTAAATTAAAAAATGTGAAAAAAAATCGATCCATCAAAGACCTTATCGTTTAATCAGCGCTCACCTGCAGCTTTCTCCTTCCTCCACTCTTCCCCAAAAAGAAATGAGCAAGGGCAGCTATAAAATTCCAGCATCCTTAGAGCTGCCAGAAGTTTTCTGAGCTAACTACATTTCTGTTATAGTAATACCTACAAGAAATGACCTTGTTGAACTGCATTAAGATAGGTGATTGATTTTACTGTGGTATTTTTTTATTTTGATAACATAAGTTTTTACACTTTAAAAAAATATGCATTTGAGTCTTTTTCTGCTCATGGTCTAATAACGTCCTCAGGCCAACAATCTATGGTGGCCACAAAATATCCAAATTTAAAATTTATTAACAATATTTTATTTTGAATATTTAGTACATGATATTTTGAACTGAAGTTTTAATGAGCTCTATTATTTTAGCTTATTATGGACCAGTCATGACAGAAATATAAATAAAACATGATTTTTAAAATTAATAAACAGAAAAAATATAAAACAGATCAATATGGAAATCAGAGTTACCGGTAAAATTCTATCAAATATAATTTGGGTTGGGGAGGCTAGATGGCTCAGTCATTTTAGTGTCAGACTCTTAGTTTTGGCTCAGGTCATGATCTCAGAGTCCCGAGATGGAGTCCCACCACGTTGGGGCCCTGGGCTCAGCTCTGAGTCTGCTTTCTCTCCCTCCCTCTCTGCTTCTTCCCCAGCTTCTCTCTCTCTCTTTCTCTCAAATAAATAAATCAATACAATCTTAAAAAACAAAACAAAACAAATATAACCTGGGTTAATAAAAATGCATTGTATAATTTGCAGGAAAACATATATGCCTCATGTCTTTTGTAATTTTACTATGTGTACAGGGCAACAAGCTGTAGATGAGCAATTATTAGAAATTACCTTGTACCTCTATTTCCAAATTACCAGGGCATAGATGTATTTAGACATAAACTTTACTTTGCTTCTTGGGTAATTTCATATTAAGAAGGCAACACATAAATAGTCTCCCCATAAAATTTAAACATGCCATAAGGAGGAATAATCAGGGACTCAATAGTCTGGAAATGCCTAGATTCTGCAACTGAAATAAAGAAGATAGCTGCACAGAGATTCTAGGAATATAACTTTGTCATTCTTTAGTACCCTACAAGAGTGGTTTTGTTTTTTACAACTTAAACTTAAAAGAAGAAAAAGACTAATGGTTAAATTAATAGGCTTGCTATAGGTATCTATCAGTTGGCTCCTATTTTATTTTTAAATATCATAAAGTCAGTTATAATTAGCATAATAAATTTATATGTGGAAATGAAAGGTGATGATGGAGTATAAAACTGGCACATTGGTTTCTTAACTGTTCTAAGAATGCTGACACTTAAAAGTATAAGTTTATAATATTTTCACTTTTTATTTTGTCGGAAAATGTATGTAACGATAAGTTGCCTATGTCTGTCTTTAGCTCTTCGACTAGTTGAAAACATTGCTTTTATGTGTGCTTCTCTCCCCCCCCTTTATTTATTGAACAATATTCAAGTAATATCTATCTATTGCCTATCAGTATGAGACCCTATAGTAGGTTCTATACAATGATAAGTAACATAGGAAAGATAGTTGCAGAGATTACAATAAAATAGGGAGAGAAAAACAAGAGTCACACAAAACTATAAATGTCACCATATTCTATGAAGGTGTCTAATGGGAGATAAGACCAAGTTTGTTCAGTGGTTGAGTGGTGAGGAGAGATTTCCCTATACCTGTCCTTTTGAGAATGAATAGAGAACAATTAACCCAGAAGAAAAAGCTTACCATGAAGCATACCATGGTATTTAGTCAACTACCTCTACAGGTTTGACTGTTGATGAAAGATAGGCTATGTTTTGGGAATCTTTCCAGAATTTGGATGTCTCAGTTGGGATGCTCCAGAAACAGATCCTGAGAAGTTTCAGTGGAAGTGTTTTTTGGGAGATGTAGAAAACACCTTAAATTGAGTAAGTTGGTGGGGGGAAAAGAATGTGGAAAAGAAGTTTGTATAATTAAGTCATTTACTGAAGCCAGTAGTTAGTTTATTCTCCTGGGGAAACTCTGGTGAACCATGAAAAACATACTTCAGAATTATGTAACCCGATGGCATGAGGAGGTTAAGACACTGACATTCCAGTTCCCGTCAGTGATTGTTATGCAATGCACTCTGGAATGGGACAATGCTGAGGAGAGGAAGAGCATTAATTTCCCAGAATTTCTATTCTACTTCGCAGGAAGAAAGTTTCTGCAAGCCCTGAGGCTCATAGACAACAGATAATAGGCAGCTAGAAGATGGCTAGGGCAAGTTAAAATGGTAAGATCATAGCTGTGTCAGTGGGATACTGATGGCATCTGGTAGAGTGAGCTAAAATTATTTGCATTTGTTAAGACTATGAATTAAAAGTCACAGGCTTCATTGGTTTGTAGACTTTTACCCAGTAGAGATGCAAATAATTTCTGCTCAGTGGAAACAAATAACTTTAAACCTTATCATTTATTGTTCTGTAGGACAGTGACCTGATTTGTATCTAGTCCATCATGTTACTCTCAAATGCCTTTATTAAACTGCTCATAAATGTATCATTCTTCAAATGCTGTATAAACCAGTCTTAAGATCTTCCAGGTTTGTTCATTAATTAATAAGTTGACTAAAGTATTTTAAACTTGTCCATATCATATTTACTTGACAAACTTACTTATACTTTCTAAAAATATAATTTAATCAGTCTGTGACACACATTAAGTACTCTATGTGTGTTATCAAATTTAATTCTCAGAATAATACATGGAGATAGGTATTATTCTTATTTTATAAATGAGAACAATGGCATGTTAGTAAGAGTAAATAATTTGCCTAAGTCACACAGTTGGTAAAGACAGATTTGGATTAAGACCCAGGGAAATCTGACTTGAAAGCCTTTTGCTGTACTCCCTTCATGTTTTGAGAAAAAGAGCTCTAGACACTTTCTGATAGGAGCAGAGATTTCTTCCAATTAAAAGTGCAACTACAAGGCAACTGCATACACATATGGGCCAGAAGAATAGCCCTTTACTTAAGAGAGTCAGATTTTTTTTTTATTTTTAAAAAGAGTAAATTAGAATATGAAAATATGATGATTTTCCCAAGGAGATAGAACTGGGTTCCCTTAAGTTACTAATCTTGCTGAAAATTCAAAATTCACAAAAAATTTAGCAGTACTTACATATACTTGTAAAACAAAAGAATAAATATCCAGACAAAATGTAACCATCATTAACATGGAGGAATTTTTCAGTTTTTCTTCTCATTAAGTCACATAATAGTCCAAGTGAGGAAGCCTCTAATTGGATACACATCATGTGGCAATACCATTAATTGATCAGTTAAATTTTTCAAAGGTTAGTAAGTGAATTGGTCATTGTGGACTCAATTATGCTGCTTGATCAAATAATTTCCAAATCTCAGGATGCTTAAAATAACACTTATTTCTTGCTTATGAGAAAGTCTGTCAAAGGGCTACCAAGGCTGTAACCCCTCATCATTGTCCTCACTCTGGACTCAGTCCGATGGAGCAGACATCATCTGGAGCATTACCAATGACCATTTCAGCAAAAGAAGTGAGAGCTTCAGTTTCATAGCAGCATTTATTCTCTCTTCCCCCGAAGAGACACATCATTTTCAGTCACATTCATTAGCCAAAGATACTGATTCTGCTCCACCCAAACAGAAGTACAGTCATACCATGTGTCTGAAAAAGAGGAAAACTGGAATAGTTGGCAAAAAGAACTAAAGAGCACCACAATATAAAATGAAGTAGACCCCTCTACCTATATTTATTTCTATAATCTATATATATTACTGTGTCTATTTATCTGTAAGTCTGTGAAAAAAATACACAAGAAAAATTTTAACTCTGTATATATATGTAGCTGAGAATGTACAGACAGGATATAGCTGTGGTAAAATATAAATTTTTGAAGTTTTCATGAATGATACACTATTTTTTTTCCTGAAACTTTGTCCATTTACTAATGTTCTGACACTTATAAAGTACTGCACTTGGGGTTTTAAAATAATTAATTAGTAAATTCATAAATATGTTTTTTAAATAGTGAAATAGTCTTTTGTGGATAAAGGAGGAATAAACTGAGAAAAAAAATGAAAGGGTAAGGAAGAGATGGCAAAAGCAAAACACAATTAAATTATAGTAAGTGCTTTGTGTAAGGGATTTATCCAAAATTGGATTTCAAGCTATTATAGTCCAAATCAAATTTAGCTTCGCTTGGCTCAAAGAAGTTTTTTTTTTTTCCCCCTTTTAGACTGAATTTCAGGTTCCAGATTTTATATAAATTTAGACTGAGAGCAATAGCTCCAGTCACTATCAATATTGTCATTCTCTGCTCTTTGGATGCTTCAAAATTATTATTTCAAAGCACATTTATATTATCATTAAATGTCAAATTAATGAGTCTGCTAACTAATTGTATGCAGGAATTTAAAACAAATTTGGAAATCATCATTTTACTGACATAAGAAACCCACTTTATATCTTCATGCTTTAATTTACCTAATTATCATCACCTTTATTTCACTCCCAAGAGCACTTTTCTTTTTGCTCATTTTTATCTCAGTCCCTATTGCTCACAGGAAGCTATGCCTTACTATTTGTTGAAGTTAGGCCATAAGTCTTTACACATTTGCCAACATTTCATATATTTAAGTCTTCCCTTTCTAAAGAAAATACCCTGATTCTCCTACCAAGGATCCTATATACTGTTTCCCTTCACCATAATTTGTTCAAGTAATCTGTGTTCATTGCTCTCATTTAAAATTTTCTACTTACTCCTCAATCCATAATAACTTTTACCTGTAATGCTTAGTTGAAATTACTCTAATTACCAAACCTAATGATTACAAAAGCCAAGACTCTCTCTAAATCCCAACTTCTTTTGGAGATTTGATGCAACAGATCAATTTCTTCTTGAAATTCAGTCCTCCCACTAGCTTCCATGATGTGCCATTACAGTCTTTTATTACTTATCCCCCCCATTCTTTCCCAGTTCAATCACCTAATTCTTAAATCTTGTTCCATTGCTCTCTAAGGTCTGTTGTCTTCTCTTTCTTTTCTACAAGTTATTGCTAAGTGATACCATTTCCAAGTAAATATCATTTATACCTAGCATAACGATGTTCCCAAACATGTTTCCAGTTCCTACTGCCTTCACTGAATTACACCTGCATGGTCCATTGCCACTTAGTTCTCCCCCATGCATGGTGTACAGATACCTCAAAATGAACTTAGATAAAACCAAGCTATTTATCCTATCTTCTGCCCAACTGAATTTCAGATGTTCAACAGGCTATATAAAATGACTTTTTCCCCCTTATTTCTCTTTGATTCATCAAGTCCTTTGAGGGTATCTGAAATATTTCTCAAGTCTTTACAACTCTGCCATACTTACTATTCCTTAGAGCACATTAAACTTTTAAATTTTCCCCCAGTTTTCTGTTTCTCCATTCTAATTTTCATCATTTACATTTTATTTTCCTAAATCTTAGATTGTATTATGTTACTCCCTCTCTTTTTGGTAAAAAAAGTTTCTGATGTCTCCCCTTTCATGAGAAATCAGTATTACATTACTCCTAGGACTCTAAACTGTATACTGCATATGCTAGATTAGATAAAATCATAATCCATGGAAGGATCATGGCTGGAACGTAGATACCCTGACTTCTAAACCCATACAATCTCACTTTGCAAGATGAATTGTATGTATTTAAGCTAATTTTATCATGAGTTGTTCAGTGTCATAATATGCATTATCTGTCTCATACTGCTGCTGACTCATTCCTAGCCACAATTCTCACCCCCTTCTCTATCCTTCCCATCCTCTTGTCTTTTCTACAGTAGGAATTTCTTCAGGTCAAGACAGAGAATATCTATTGCTCAGTCTGGACAGAGAGACCTGGATCCTGGTCACTTAATCTTATTCATGTACTGCTTACCTCAAACTAGTGTTCTCTACAAATTAGAAAATTATTCCTTGCTCTTGTCTAGATTCTAAGTGTAGCATTGTTGAGATGGGACACAGATGAGATAGATAGAGTGGCTGAACTCTAACTAGTGAGATATTCATTAGAGAAGCTAGTAGATAGGAAGAAAGACATAAAGATAAATCATAGCTAAGGAAAAATACAAATGTAACATATAAAGAATCAGTGCTAAATATTATTCTGCAGCATGAGAAAGAGCCCAGAAGTAGATACCAAGAAAAGAGTCAAACAAGAAAAAAATTATAGAACAGTTTGAAGGCAGAATAGAAAAGAATGGTGATATAGTTTAGTATGAAGGCCAGGAATGATTTAAGAGTATTGAAAGACCAGGTTCTTTTATTGTGAAAAGTAAACCCTGGACCTGATCCTCTCTTATTTGTTTGTGTTTCTCCCTATTTATGTCTGCACTGGTTGATATTACTAAAAGTTTTAGTAGATAATGTAGCTGTGTGTATATAGGTAATGTTTTTTATTTTCTTTTCCTGGGTTGAGAAGCATACCTAATTCTATAAAAGCAAGAAGAAATATTTGAAATAATCAAGAAGTACAATATAGGGGAAAGACCATTCTTAGGAAAAAGGCACTAGCTATATCAGTGACATTCAAGTAGAAGTGACTCTGTCCCCCCAGGGAATATCTGGCAATGTCTGAAATCATTTTAGGTTACATCTGTCGAGGAAATAGAAGCCAGACACGCTGGAAATAAATCTTACAATGCACAGGACTTCTCTCCACAATAAAGAATTAAATATCAGTAGTGCTGCGGTTGGGAAACCCTAAACTCTGGGATAACAGACAATTCACCTAATTTTAACCTAAAATAGACAGTTAATATCTTTTTTATGCACTTATGAGTATTAAAGAAGATAACACATTTTAATACATTAATAGTATTTACTGCAATGATGTTGAAAATAGTAAGTTTTAAAGCCAATAACAAATTTCAATTAAAAATAAACTTGTGATTGACAGATGAATAAAAAAATGAAATGTAAGTATAATCCCAGATCCTTTGAACACAATTAAAATGAGGACAGGAAATACAAAAACCTAAGGAATGGTAAGTTTATAATCAGGTGTAATTTATATAATAAAAAAAAGAATAACTTCAAGCAAAATCAAAGAAAATTCTGTCAGAGACCAGAAAACTAAACAATAAGGATAAACATAGGCATTAATAGATAGAAGGGATTAAAAAGATTCACTTTTTAAAATATGTAAGTGTTCTTACTCATAGTGACTGGGACAAAACCCACAAAAACATGTAAGAATCTGATAATTCAATTAGAAAATAAAAGAACAGATTAATGATAAATGAATGGGCTTGTGGTGGGAGTGGGATTAGATGTTATTTGAAATAAATGATGTCTATCTGGCAAACACATTTTCTTGATAAACAAAAACGTATTTTTGTAAATGAAAGTATCACTTTTAACTTTGAACAGTTATAACTTCTAATCTTATTTTGTATTTGTATTACATTAGGTTAAGATTATAGGATACTATCATATATCAATAATGGTAATGGAAAATTCTTCATGATTCAAATTGGAATGTCTTTAATGTTTTCTTTGCTAAACTTCACATATTTGTGTTAATATAGAGCAACTTTATTAATCTGAGGCAGCATCCTTATCTTCCTCATTAAGCATGCCCAAATGATTCTTTTTAAAGATTTTTTTTATTTATTTGAGAGAGACAGAGAGTGACATAATGACTGGGGGCGGGGAGTGGAGAGGCAGAAGGAGAGGGAGAAGTAGACTCCCCACTGAGCAGGGAGCCAGATCCTGAGATCAGGACCTGAGGTGAAGGCAGATATTCAACTGACTGAGCCATCCAGGTGCCCCCAAATGATTTTTTTACTGTGGATTCTTACCATCATCATTGATTTATAAAATTTGATAATAGTCTTTACCTCAAAATTTTGCTTTAGAATTAAATGAGTCATTCTACAGAAGATACTTAGAACAATAACTGACATATATTAAGCATTAAATGTTAATTAACATAATGCCAGTGTCATTGTCTCTTCTGATTTTATTACTATATTTAAAAATATTAAACCACTATTCTATAGTTGAATTGCTTTTCTTCATGATATTTTAGAGTACAATTAAATTTGATTAAATTTGACATCTATAATTGTGGGGTTTTTTTGACCACCTTCATAGTTTGGTTCCCAAAGTAGATAGCTTTAGAACATAAACTTCTACATCATATATGCTCTAGATAAGTCAGCTGTTTCTAAGTGTGAAATCACTCATATAAAATTCTTTTGGCTTATGCTCTTTTGAGCATATATGCTCTAAATCAAGTTAGCTGTAAGAATTTTGAAATCAGTTATGAAAAAATCTCTTGGCTTATGCTCTTTTGTTGGAGATAATGTTTTAAACTTTCTCATTGTCTTTCATTTTTATATTCTATTCATGTTATTTTTTTCCTTTCAGACAACTTTATTTATATTTTTCCTGAGTATTGAACATCTTCAAAGATTTTCAGGAATCTAGGCTCTTTTTATTCTAACATTACAGACTAAAAAGATTCACTAATCATGAATTACAATACATGAAAAAAAGATGTACACTAAAATATGCCATTATGATATGCCAATATCTTTGTAGAGAAGAAAATCCTAAACAATGTGAAAAAAACCAAACATGTTAAATAATTGAAACTAAGAATAACATTTGATTTGCCAATGTAGCAATTCCATCAATATTATGAGGGAAATATTTCCAAAATTGGAAACATTCCATCAAGTGTGATGGTAAGGATATTCTTTGATGTCAAAGATTTAAAAAGAAATCAGTCCCCCATGCAATATTTCTTTTCTGGATGCTAATGGAGGAAAGCCAAGAAAAAAAATCACAAGATCAGAAACCAGTCCATCTAGCCTCTGAGATCCTTAAATAATAATAATAATAATAATAATAAATAATAATAATAATAATAATAAATGCACTGGTAGGCTAACAAGTAGTTTAATATTGTGTGGAACTGTGAGCTGATGATGGAGATGTGGAAATGATAATATGGAAATAGTAAATGTTCTTAACTCTAGAATCTCGACTAGACTCATTTTAGTGATCTTGGAAAAAAACAAAATAAAACATGCTTTATCAGAAAGATTAAGATATTAAAATGCTAAAAAAGCTACAAACAATTTGGTGTGGTAAACATAGGAAAGAGAAGCTGTAGAAAAGGAAATAAAAAAGCAAAGATGGAACAAAAGAAGGAAGAGAGAAGTTCATAAATAGGGCTTGATTGTTGTATTTCCTAAAAACAGGAGTAAAAATCCATCACAAACCAACAGGAAAGTTGTTAACTGACAATATTCTTAGTACATTCTTTATAAAAGTTATATTACAGGTTTATATTATACCATACACCAAAATTAAAACCAAAGAGTTAAACTCAAGCCTAAACTAAAAGGAACAAAACAGAATGAAACAGATCTGGAGACATTGTCCTGCTTTTTTAATGTGAAAGAACTTTTAATTATAAAAAGCAATAGAAGATGTCACAAAGAAATGGCTAGTAGATGAATCATTTCTTAAAAATGCATATAAGTAATAAAACAAAATAAGTCAAATAGATGGTTTTGATAGATGCTCTGTTGCAGCAAAAGAAAAAGATAACAGGCTTAAGATAATTCTAAAGTACCATGTTGGTATATTTGGGTAAAATAAAAAATCTATATATATGCAGATCAAAACATTCTGTGGAAAGACAAACACAGAACCACAGAATGCGTACATACTTGAAACCACAAAGCTAGTTTGAGGTCAGAGTATTCAGCTAACTGACGTTATCTTTTCAGTAAAATGTAAACACTCAGGCATAATCCATGTGACCCTGACAACATGACTTCACCTTCTGATGACGCTGTAACAAGATCATCCACGAACCATTCAAAAATAGGTAATTTAAACTATTATTAGAGGTGGGTTTTAAAAACCAAAACATGTGCTTTAGTTAAATTCATCTCAGTGAAAAGCCCAGGCAGGATTTGGAATGGGACTAAAGCTTTGGACCAAGATAAAGACAGAAGGAAAATAAACTGATTATATTAAAAGGGTTAAACAAGCCTTTCCATATGAACGCATGGAGCTAGAGGTACTTCTTTTGTTTCTCCTTTTCATTTGTAACAACCAAGAAACAACAAAATTAAGTAGCTTTAAATCCACACTGTCCCACCTGACGTCACCTGGGACTGACAAACAGTAAGGAACAGTCTCCAGGTAGACAATGTGAGCTAGCTTTAGCTACTTGTTGCTTATATTTCTCTCATTGCTTCTTGCTTTATGCAGAAGTGGGTAGTGGGGTAGATTAGGTAGTGTTAAAAAAAATTAAAAGACATAGTAAACTGTATAAAAGTATGCAATAAATGTGACAAATGTGTGAGATTAAAAAACAAATAAAACCTTCTGAAAAGGAACTGGATGACTAAGGTTCTAAAAAACTCATAGGAGAAACAGCGCAGTAAGTAGATATACAATATAGATTCAAAACTGCATATTTTTAAATAGTGATGAGATCTTTTGGACTGGGTAGTGAGGTGGATATTTTATTCTATAAAATGAAGGTATATTTTATTTATATTTTATTCTATAAAAATAGAATCTTCAGTTCTGCATTTGTTTGCTTTTGAATCTATATATATTTTACCCTTCTCTTCTTTCTGATTATCAAGTTGTCAATGCTTTATACAAAAATGTACCACAATAAAAGAAAGGATAGAGTTCTTCATCTGACAGCTCTGGATTTATATTCCATACATGCTGGCTGTGAGCTCTTCAGGTCTCAGATTATTCATCATTTGGTGAAGATGAAGTAAACTAATATGTGAACAGTACTTACATGGGCAGATAATCGTAAGTATAGCCACCACTGTTCTGATGAAACATTAACAAGTGTGAGCATTCAAGATGGTTATTTGACAAAAATCTTTAAAACAATAATTCTTTTGAAAGTTTACATTATTTTTTGAAAGATTTTATTTATTTATGTGAGAGAGAGCATTAGAGGGGTGAAAATCAGAGGGAGAAGCATACTCCCTGCAGAGCTGGGAGCCCAAAGCAGGACTTGATCAGGACCCTGGGATCATGACCTGAGCCACCCAGGTGCCCAAAAGTTTACATTATTTAAATGAACTATTCCCCTTCTGGACATATAGCCTAAATAAATGCTAAAATTTATAAGCAAAGGTATATGTATAAGGAAAATCATCCAAGTGTTATTAGAAGTGATAAAATAAAATCTTTAAATTGAGAACATGTTATAGAACATTCTTAGACTATAAAACGGTCACTTGAAATATTTTTAAAAATATATTTAAGGTAATATTAGTGAGAAAATGTAGGTCTCAAACTGTATTTCATCTGATTACATTTTTTTCTAAAAAATGTAAGTACATATGAAGAAAAAAAATCCTAGAGAGAAATACCAATATATTAAAATTGGTGATTTGTTGATAATGTGTTTTTATTTAAGTTTAATCTTTTCTTTTTGCAATTTATATATAGGTCTTTACCAAGATGCATATGCACATTTTACAACAGGAACAGGAACAACAATGGCAAAAACACTTAAAAGGTTACTTTTAACATAATTGCTTTGATAATGAGGAGTAAAAATAGAATCCTCAGTTCTGCATTTGTTTGCTTTTGAATCTACATATTTTATCCTCCCTTCCTAATTTCTCACTTACTGATTGATTATACTAACCTGCCATAATATATTTCTCAAGATGGTATACTAATCAGACTTTGATAGTCACTTCTTTTTTTGGCAAACAAATGGTCCAATATTTGCAGTGATGGCATACTTAATGTACTTTTGTTAATACGTTCTATAAAGGAAAATTGCTTATAAATTGATTTATATGAAAATTGCTCATAAGTCGATTTACTGATTTATATTTATATGTATGGCCTATGTGGGGTTCTGCATTCAGCAGGGACTCTGCTTGAAGATTCTCTCCCTCTGTCCTTCTCCCACTCACACATGCTCTCTCTCCCTCTTTCTCAAATAAATAAATAAATCTTTAAAAATAAATAAAATAAAAAACATTTTCTTTATTAGCACACCCAATTACTAGATGACATCAGACACATGGGCCCTTCCCATGATGTCATGATGCCAGAATTCCATCTAGTCACATCATGGGACAGTAGGTGCCGCTAGCATCTCCTTCCAAAGTTGGAGGCAACGTGCACCTGGCGCTACTGTCTCTCAAGTCTTAGATGGACAGTTATGAAGAACGTTGTTAAGCTGTTATTTTAAAAGGTTGCTTAGGAACTCATAACTTTTTTTTTGCTATTTTCTTGTCATATTTTATGACTAAATTGTATACTATTAATATTGTCTTAAATTTCCCTGAGGAATAATAAGCTTTCTTGCATTTTTTGGGAATTACAGTTTCATATACTGGGAATATATTAAGTGTAGATTCAGCATCCTCAAAGTATTATATTTTGTAAAAACACTCAAAATGTAAAGTAATTTAAGTATTATTTTAAGAATTTTACTATTGCTAAAAAATTTATGGTCATTTTATACATGAATGGGTAAAAATGCATACACAAAGATGTGGTAATGAAAAATGCTTGACAAGGAGGCTGAGTAGATGAGGGACTCAATATATTCAGCTAGATAGATTTTCTTTTTCGTAGGTAAATACTTTAAGTCAATGTATCTCAAATCTTAGCATAATCACAACATCTGGAGTGCTTTATTAAAATACAGCTTGTTGTTTCTCACCTCAAAACTCTTCACCGAATAGGTCTAGGTTTGGGCACAAAAATTTGTATTTGTAACATTTTCTCAAGTAAGGCTGATGCTGTTCCATGGACCACATTTTGAGAACTACTTCTTTAAGTAAAATTTTCTATAGAAGTCTAAATATTTTTTTTAAAAAGCAATCTGGATTCAGCAAACATAGTTCATGAATACAGCAACATTAGTAAACGTACAGAAGTCAATTATTTTAATGGCATCACTCTAACAAGACCAAAAAAGAGTAATAGGTGTTTAAAGGTCAAAATAAAACAAATCTTACGGAAATTACAGACAAGCAAAATCTGTCATAATAAGAATATTCTGTTTGTCTAAAATGTATAGAAAAGTGCTAATTATCTTCAAAATGTACTTCCTAAAAAAGCCCTCTAGAGTGTAGAGGTAGGAAAGGATTAAAATAAATATTTACTCTAAATTCTTATCATATCTGTTCCTTTCAACTACTTTTATGTGATAAAACCCACTCCTCTTTCAGTGTTTTCTATCCCTGTTTATGGCACCATCCCACCCAGTCTTCCAGCTAGAGCCAAAATTATTATCTTGATTCTGGCCTTCATGTTTTTCCCATTTCAGCTGGAAGAAATCAGTTATTTTGTCTATTATAATTGATTAAATATATAAGCTTGTCTCTTTCCTATTATCCTTGTCTATGCTTTTCTATGCCCCTCTCCACACTAAGGGGGAACAGAATTTGCCACCCCAAAATATACCTCTTTGGCATAAGAATCATTTCAGGCTAATTATTTTTGAGAAGTAGCAGACACAGAGAAAGCTCTGAAAACTGGGTATAAGTTACCCTTTTGTAAGACACTTCTACAGTTACAGATACAATCTCTCTTTGGAAGGGTGTGTAACTCTCTATACCAGGAAAAGAAGGTAGATTCTAAATCTCTAGAAACTCTTGTTAAGGGAGAAGGCAGTGACTTATAACTGCATAAGTACTTTACCCTTGCCACTATCCTTTTCCTGATAACCTTTTATAAACTCCCCCAACCCCCACCATCCCCAACATTCTTTTGTCATTAGCTGAAGATGGTATTTAAAGTCATAGCTTGGGGTCACCTGGGTAGCTCTGTCTGTTGAGTGTCTGACTCTTGGTTTTCAGCTCGGGTCATAATTTGGAGCCCTTGTGGTTCTCCGCACTCAGCAGAGAATCTGCTTGAATATTATCTCATTCTGTCCCTTCTCCCACTCAAACTTGTACTCTGTCTCAGTCTCTCTCTCTCTCTCAAATAAATAAATAAATAAATAAATAAATAAATAAATTTTTTAAAAAAGTGATAGCTTGGGACATTTCAGAGAGCTTCTAGGTTTTCCCAGTTATCTCTTGTGTAATAGCACATATACCTCCTGTATACATATCTATTTGTTTTTCTCCTATTAATCTTTTATTATAGGTGTGGGGTGGGTCTCCACCAAGAACCTAGAAGGATGGGGGAAAATTATATTTCCTCCCCTAAACCATGCACTGGATTATAATTTCTCTGTGAGTGAGGATTATTTCATGTCTATATTCTTTACAGAACATAGTTAATTATTTTACACATTATCTTCTTATAACATTTTTTAAAAGATTTTATTTATTTATTATTTATTTATTTGTCAGAGACAGAGAGTGAGAGAGCACAAGCAGGCAGAGTGGCAGGCGGAGGCAGAGAGAGAAGCAGGCTTCCTGCTGAGCAAGGAGCCCGATGCAGGACTAGATCCCAGGACCCTGGGAACATGACCTGGGCTGAAGGCGGCAGCTTAACCAACTGAGCCACCAGGTGTCCCAATCTTCTTATAACATTAAGTAGATGACTAAGTGAATGAATAAATGAACTAAGACAATGATATTATAATCCAACATTTAGTTATATTCCATGGCTATCTTTACCATGTTATATGCATCATGTCATATACTGGGGATATCAAAAATAATAAGTCCTCAGCCCTCAAGCTAATTAGAGGAGAACCTTTACAATATCTCCTAGTGTTTAAAACGTGTACTCCCATATTTAACACAGACTTCATGGATTTACTTACTTTATTTCATTTCTTAGAAAATAAAGTGAAATGAATTGGCTCACTTAAGTTGCAGCATATGTAAGTGAAACTTCCCAAATATGATTAAAACTAGTAGCAGTTATAATGGAAATTTAGGTAACACCTATGCAGCCATCGGATCTTATTTTACAGATTAGTCTAAAATGCAAAGGGCCTTATGGAAGCCTGGAGTGGGTATGATCTATACAGACTATTAACTACGTCTGAAAAAACATGTACTTTGGTTGTAAAGGGAGAGGGAGATAAAGATTGAAAGTCTGAGAGGGTGGAGGGATTTATTTCAAAGAAAGTAAAGGTAAGGAAAGAAAATCCTCGGGGTTGAGTATACATAAGAGTTTTATGGAATTCATTGACTGCAGGGTTCTGGACCAGTATTGTGAGTGGGAGAACTGGTAGGAGGAGAAAGAGGTTTTGAAAAGTGATTGTGTGGGTAATGAAATGAATCTCCTCTAATGTTCTTTAAGAGACACAATTAAGGGTTGCAATTCCTTTTTAATTATGTACGAGCACTGGTCCATGCTTTAATAAATGAAAATCTCTTCAGAGTCTTGGTCATTTGGGCCTTGGGATTTCTAAAGGTTACATGTGTTTTATTTGTTTTAAAAATGTCATTTATCTAGGTTTTACTCTTTTTCAGAATGTCGGGATTGAGAGAGAAATATTTTCAAAATCAGGATTGCACATTTGTAGGGAAGAATGATACTTATACAAGATAGATTCATAAAATATTACTTAATCTTGTATTTAATTTTGCATATAGACCAACACAGCCTTAACAATTTCCCTCAGTTTGGTTAAAAACTTATGTAGGTTTCTTCCTTTCTAGGACCCTTACCTCCCTTTTCTTAGAGCATAGACTATAGAAAACCTGTAATTATACATTCTTGCTCCTTGAACATGTAAATTTTTTTAAAAGTCTCATGTCACTTTATGATCCAGGATTGTCTTTCTCAAGGATTTGGGAACCCTTTGAAATGTAATTATCTAGAAAGATGATACCCTATCTCCAAGTCTCTGTGGAAGCATAGGAGCCTAACTTCTGGGTAATTTGTGGGTAATTTGCTCCAACTTATAAAACTATGTCCTGTCACAAAGAAAATTTATATTTTCTTTGGGTAACGCCAATTAACAAATACAGATGGGCCTAGGATTCCAACCACCCCAGCTGCTAAAACATCTCCTGTTCTTAATATCAGTGGAACTGAGTTCAGATTGAGTTTTGTCCTCCTCCCCCTATTGCAACAGCCTTGAATAAAGTCTTCTTTGTTTGACTTTGTCCAGCGCAACTTTTGCTGTGACAATCTAAGGTGGCAAAAAATTTTTAAAAATGAAAGGCTAATAATAGGAATTAAAATTACAGACAGAACTGTGCTATGTTTGACATTTTTGCTATTATTGCATTCCACAATTTTCTTTGTTTATGCTTCAAAATATAAGGTATGGAAAATTTCATATTCCTTTATTTTTCTACACCAAATTTAGTATCTTCTGAGCCATCAGCTCAGCATCCGGTGAGAAATCCAATATTGCTTGTTCTAGGGACTACTCCTCACACACTTCATTGAACTCATCCAAGAATCTTGGTCTTGATGATGTCAGAAAACTGGCCAAGGGCAGAAACGCATTTCAGAGGGGATGCTATACTTTTGTGCTCAGAGCTTAGGTCTATGTGATTTTTCTTCCCTAAGAAGTTGCAGCCTCAGGTGTACCAAAGGCTGCTCCTGTAGTAGTTCCTCACCTTCACCAGCAGCCTCCCTCTACCCTGTACCAGATGATCAGTAAGAGGAGAAGCTGAACTCTACCACTAGGATCCATTTTTCCAACAGTACTGGGCAAAGCTCAAAATTTACCACAGGACTACTACTATTTCCTTTTCCCCTATTTAAAAAAAAAAAAAAAAAACCCAACAACAAAACAAAAACAAAAACAAAAAGCAAAGCAAAACAAAACAAAACAAAACAAAAAACAAAAAAAAAAACCTTTCCTCTGTCTCTCCTTTTCCAGGGCTTCACACACCTACTCAATTTATTTTACTTTTCAGTTCTAAAACTCTAAAGAAATCTCTTTCTTTCCCTGAAGAAGGGCTAAGAAAGATACAGGCCAGACTATCTTCTTGAAACAGGATACCAGTCTTTTTTTTTTTTTCCCCCTAGATGTGATTGAAGAGTCTCAAATCGGTTAATCCTTTGTCTTTAATTCATTCTACAAACAGATTATATATTTTAGTAATGATAACAAGAGTAAGTATACACTTGACACTTACAAGGCAAACATTACCTTAAGACTTCTCAGATACATATCATGATCATAATTGGAAGTTAACAAAAAGTAGTTTTAGAAGGGTAGGCCATTTCCCACATTAGAATATTACTACTAATATAATAATAAAAACACTTTAGGATCACCTTATTATTATCATGCACTTAAATTACCATATAGGTATCCACCAAGGAAAAATTATGCATCTGTAAATTAAGGACTTTTTATTGAATTCTTAAAAGAAAGTAAATGAATATGGTACTTTATTACTGAACTACTCTGTATTTAGATTACAGCTAGACACCTTTGAAAAAAAGCCATGTTGTAGCCTTATCTTCTGGAGGTTTTTCAATTATCTATTTAGTTTTGTTAGATTCTGCTTTTGAAGAATCTTCTCCCTATAACTGATGCTCTAGTCCCTGTTTGCCCATTCCCTGGCCTACATCCCTTTTATAAATTATTTTACTCAGCAGAATGCAACAGTATATACAGATGGCATTAGCCTATCACCTTTATTTTTATTTTTTAATTTAAAAAAAATTTTTTTAAGAAATAAGTACACATGGTCTGAGTTCTCTGGTTTTTTCCTGTCATGCACTCTGTATGGCTCAATGACTTTGAAAACTAAACTTTCTTCCTCTTTCCCCAGACTATGATTCTAATTTAGGTATAATGGGATTTGAACCTCCCTCAAGCCTTTTAAAATATTCAAGGGAGGCATAAAAGAAATAGCAGAGAGACATTCACTTTTTATTACTCTGTATGATGAGGATATTGTATTGCACACATACTAATGTAAATTCCTCTAAAATATATAATTTCCACCCTTTTATCCTCTCATTGTTCCCTTTCTACAATCAATTTGGATTCCTGAGACCTTACACAACTGAACTAAATAACTTTTCTGAAGCTGATGTGCCCTGGTCTTTTGAATTCAGTAACTGCACACTAGATAGAAGCTATAAGTAATAAATTTTGCTTTGTGATTCTTCCTGACAACAAGAAAAAACATTAATTTAACTTCTCTGGTTAAACTTGAACCAAGGCCTGAAAAGTAGAAAAGTGACTCAAGCTATTTATTTTACTCCTTCTGCCCTGTAACCCTCACACAATGAAATATTGCAAGTATCCTAAAGCTTAGTTGAAAGAACAGCTTTCATATTTAGAAAAGTTACAGATACATGGCATTAAATTTTAGGAATATCCATTTCAACTTCTGCAGGGCTTCTTACTTTCCCTAAATTTAGTCTTGCTCCTCTTAAAGCTGTTTTTGGGGAAGTATTTTAACCTTAGAATCAATGTCATCCTCTTTTTTGTAATTCAAAAATATGGAATATGTTTTTCAAAAATTTCTGCAAAACCAAACGTAAACTGCAGGATTTCAGATTCAAGATATAATTTTATACATTACTATCCTAATAGATCCCTGTAGGTCATTGTTGACTACCACACAGGTAAATACGGCACAGGCATCCCAGAATAGAGAAGTCACTAAAACAATAATTTTGATGAAACATATAGAAGATGGAAGATATCGCTTATTCATGTTGACCATAGGGAGAGCACAGTATAATTGAGTTATGATAATACTAACTCCTTCATCATGTGAATAGATGCTAAGAAGCAACATGTTCAATTACTATTTGAATACATTATCTTATTCTCTGTCCCTAATAAAATATCCTAGTGCTACAATTTCAAAATGACTTGAATCTTTGATGTACTGCTGCCAGGAGCTACAGAAGTTTTAAAAGTCACTGTTTAATTCTTTTGCCTCCAACAACAAAAAAAACCTTTTACTGATAATTAGAGAGTGAGTTAATCTTATAACTATTCTCACTGTTCATGATAAGGCTCTTTCTTCAGGATCTTTAAAAATAAATATAGATCTCCTTCATGTGATATTTGCTGATAACTTCAGAGATAATTAGAGCTGATATATATTTTATTTATTTATTTTTTTTTTAGAGAGAGAGAGAGAGAGAGAGTGTGTGTACAGGGGGAGAGGCAGAGGGAGAGAATCTTTTCAAGATTTTATTTATTTTATTTTAGAGAGAGAGCAGGGGGAGGGGCAGAGGGAGAGGGAGAGGGAGAGGGAGAGGATCTCAAGCAGTCTCTGCGCTGAGTGCAGAGCCCAACTTGGGGCTCAATCTCCTGACCCTGAGGTCAGAACATTAATCAAAACCAAGAGTCAGATGCTTAACCAATCAGCCACCCATGTACCCTGAAAACAGAGAATTTTAATCAGGCTCCCTGCCCAGCATGGAACCCAACACAGGGCTCGATTTCACAACCCTGAGATCATGACCTGAGCTGAAATCAAGATTTGGATGCTTAACTAACTGAGCCACCCAGGCACCCCCAGAAGTGATTATTTTTATGCCAATGTAGTATCAGTGCTGGTTTTAATGATACCTAGTAGAGTATATCTTGATGTCAATGCCTAAAAGCACATTCATACAATTCTACAAAACAAAAATCAGTATTAGTTTAAAGTAACAGCTAAACAGAGACCTTGAATTTATCCTAGCAGATGAATTCTTTTGTTTTTAAGGAGACTGACATATAATTGAATATATGTTCTATTTTTTTTAAAGATTTTATATATTCATTTGAGAGAGACAGAGAGATGGAGAAAGAGAGAGAAAGAGAGAGCGAGCAGAAGCAGGGGGAGAGGTAGAGGGAGAGGGAGAAGCAGTCTCCCTGTTGAGCTGGGAGCCCGATATGGGGCTTGAGCCCAGGACCTGGAGATCATGACCTGAGCATAAGGCAGACACTTAACCATCTGAGCCACCCAGGCAGCCCTTTTTCTTAAAACTTATTTTTTTATATTTTTAAAGCTATAATACATGTTCTAAATCTTGCTATAATTTTTTTTTAAGATTTTATTTATTTATTTGACAGACAGAGATCACAAGTAGGCAGAGAGGCAGGCAGAGAGAGAGGAAGGGAAACAGGCTCCCCGCTGAGCAGAGAGCCCCATGCGGGCTCGATCCCAGGACTCTGAGAACACGACCTGAGCCGAAGGCAGAGGCTTTAACCCACTGAGCCACTCAGGCGCCCCTAAATCTTGCTATAATTTAAAGACTTAAATGTGTTGAGTTATAACTAATAGAAAAACAATGAAGCAGCCTTAACACTTCAGACCAAAAAATTTATAAAAATACACTGATGACGTTTTTGACTAGCACTACAGAATGTCCTACAAAAGTTGCGTAGAGGCCTATGAACTTCAATAAATATTTAAAATCTCTTCTCAGTGGTATCATGAATTGATCCATCTCTTTTATTGGCAGAGAGGAGCAGCAGTACAAATATCCTTGTGATGCTTGACCTTTTTAGCAGAGGGCAACGGATATATCACATAGAATTGTTCTGTAGGTGCTGGTAGAAGACAAAGTGTGTCTATTTCTTTGAGACTTTAGCCACTAATATTTCAATTTGGTAAAGTGTGTCCATTTTTTTCCCCTCATGTGATGGGAAGAAATTTAAGGACTTTAATAAGTTCAAGCTCTCTGCTTATAGAGAGCAAGAACGATTACTGTCAGTAAAATGAAAGTCCTCTATACTTAGGAACAACACTAAATCAATTCAAGGAATTTTTAAAGCAGAAGGAGGGTCAAAATCCAGAAGAAATGGAAGATAGTCTTTAACCCAAATTCCTGGTTTCATATTTACTGTAATCTTTAATGTGCAGAAACATGGCTAGTTGCCTAAGGAATAGAAATTTCTCAGTAAGTCCTGTTCTTTCTTGCCTTCACAGAAGCCTCTCAGAATTGTTTTTATCTGTTACATCTCTACATTTTCTGGCATAAACACACATGTACACATATATACAACATGTGTGTGTGTATATACATATATACATAAACACACAATGATTATTTTGAAAAAAGAAAATTTCTAAGTTTTAGTACTTAAGCCTTTCCCCAAAGGCCATTTCCACATTTGCTTGCTTTACTAAAGAGATTTCTTCATTTTTAGAGTCTCCATTGCTTTCTCTGTTGATGACACTCTAGCCCTGATCTGACATGATGCTCAAATTCTCAGTAACCTACTTATCATCTTTACATATCAAAATCAATATGTCCAAAAATAATTTTCTTCCCCAAGAAAATCCCAAAACTTTATGAGTTTTAATTAATGACAGCACCGTTTTTAATAACATGGATTTAAACTTGAAATACTTTTTGACTCACTTTCTTTCAGTTTTAAATTTCAGCCATATCCCAACTCATGTAAAGTCTACAAAATGTCCTGGGTTTCTATTCCCATCTTTCCATTCTCACTCTAGGTATCTCTAATTATATGTTATCTGGACATGTAACTGAGATATTATCAAAGAATTTCACTGCTATCTGCCTTGTCTTCAATTCTTATTAAAGGCTGTGGCAAAATAAATATTCCTAAACTGAGATTCAGATCATATTCCCATGTGCAGAATCTTTTCTAGAGTCCCATTGCTTGTGGAATTAATTATGAATTCCTCAACCTCCTCAACTTACTAAGATTTTATAAAGAACTTTTACTCAGGAGGATTTTTTATATGCACACACATTATAAATACTTAATAAATTATGGTTTATTTTTATCTACATTTCTGACTTCACTTTTTTAAAATGATTGAATTTTTAATAATTTTCATGAGTAACTTTCAACATAACGGAAAATTGAAAAGATAGAATACATACCAGCAACCTCACTGCAAGGCTGGATATTAATATTTTGTTAGATGTCTTTTGTGTATATATGTGTATGTGTGAATACATGCTTTTTGAACTTTTTCAAAATAAGTTCAAGAGATTATGACACTATATTTTTAATTATTTCGGCAAACATCTCCTAAAAGTCAGGATATTCTGCATATCATATAGAACATTAGCATACCTGAGAAAATTAATCATAAATCTTGAAGCGAACATATTGGTCTTATTCAAATCTTCCCAATTATTCCTTCAATTTATTTCACAACTGTTCTTGCTTTCAGTTTAAATTTTTAACCAAGATACAATAAATTTTCCTGCATTGCATTTGGTTATTAGAAATGTTTCTCTCCTTTAATCTAAAAGAAAATTTTTTAAAGAAAGTTTACCAGTTGCTTCATAAAATTTCTAATATTATGCATTTACTAATTGTTTCTTAAAGGTTTTATTTATTTATTCCAGTGAGAGAGAGAGCACGCATGAGAAGGGGAAGAGGCAAAGGGAGAAGGGCAAGCAGACTCCCCACTGAGCAGGGAGCCTAAGGATGTGGGACTCAATCCCAGGATCTTAAGATCATGACCTGAGCCCCAGGCAGATGCTTAACTAACTGAGCCACCCAGGCACCTTTGCTTTTGCTAATTGTTAACAGAGATTTTTCTAAATTCTGCATTTCTTTTTTGAAATTTTTAAATTATTTTTTTAATGATTGTATTTATTTATTTGACACAGAGAGAGAGAGAGATCACAAGTAGGCAGAGAGGGGGGAAGCAGGCTCCTCACTGAGCAGAGAGATGCGTGGCTCCATCTCAGGACCCTGAGAACATGACCTGAGCTGAAGGCAGAGGCTTAACCCACTAAGCCACCCAGGCACCCCGTTTAATTTTTTAAATTAATTTTTAAAAAGATTTTATTTATATATGTGACAGAGAGCGAGCGAGAGAGCTTGCAAGCAGGGGGAGCAGCAGAGGGAGAGTGAGAAGCAGGCTCCCCAGTGAGCAGGGAGCCTGAAGCGGAGCTTGATCCCAGGATCCTGGGATCATCACCTGTGCCAAAGGCAGACCCAACTGATTGAGCCACCCAGGCTCCCCTAAACTCTGTATTCTGCTAAATTGGAAATTAAAATGCAACATGGGGGGTTAAGGGGGTAGGAGAAGAGTAAATGAAACAAGATGGGATTGGGAGGGAGACAAACCATAAGTGACTCTTAATCTCACAAAACAAACTGAGGGTTAATGGGGGGAGGGGGGGGGGGGGGGGGGGGATTATGGACATTGGGGAGGGTATGTGCTATGGTGAGTGCTGTGAAGTGTGTAAACCTGGCGATTCACAGACCTGTACCCCTGGGGATAAAAATATATTATATGTTCATAAAAAATAAAATTAAAAAAAAAAAAAGGCCAAATAAATTATGTTAGCCATTTTTAGTTAGAAACATTCATGAGTACATTATATAGTATCATATCAAGAAGCATATGTCAGGTTGTCTACAAATAATGTTAAATTTGACTGATTATTTAAAATGATAATTTCTTGTATAGTGTTTGTTAACTCTGTTATTAGCAAATATGCAGTCAATGATAGTTTTACAGTGACAGAAAAACTTATTTTCCGTAAAGGGTTTGTTTGTTTTTAAGATTTTATTTATTTATTTGACAGAGCACAAGCAGGGGGAGTGGCAGGCAGAAGGAAAAGGAGAAGCAGACTCCCCAGTGAGCAGGGAACCCACTTGGGGCTCAATCCCAGGACCTTGAGATCATGACCTGAACCCAAGGCAGACACTTAATGGACTAAGCTTTCCAGGGGCTCCTTTCCTGAAAGGTTTTAACATGCCCTAGGGGACCTTCGTAGATTAAAAATCCGACTCTTGATTTTGGATCAGGTCATGATCTTGGATCTTGAGATCAAGCCCCACATTAGGCTCCAGGCCCAGAATTCTCTCTTTCCCTTTTCCCATGACTCTCCCTCTGCTCTTCCCTCACCAAAAAATTAGAAGTTGGAAATTGATAACTTTTCCAACTGTGTCATTTTAATACAAAAGAAAATTATTTTTTTCCTTCACCAACTAGGGAAGAATTAGAAGCTCTCCTAAAAAGCCAAAGTAGATGATTCTTTCCTTTTGGTTGCGAATATTAAGAATAAGGAGTTGAATCATCATTTCCAATGATAGTAAATGAAATTTTTCTTAGTTTTTTTTTTAAGTAACACTAAGAAGTTGTAGATTTTTCTCTTTATTATTTGATGATCACTTAGTCATTATTCTTTTTTGTTGCTCACATGCCATATTTGACAACTGGTCTTACTTAGGTTGGGACTTATATCCTGTCAACACATCTGTATTAGCTTTTGAATAGCAGAAAGAGGAGATTTGATTTGCATGTACTAAAACATATATCACTAAATATATGCAATAGGGATACTGTGTGAAAACTCACTTGAGGGGCTCCTGGGTGCCTCAGTCCTTAAGTGGCTATCTTCAGTTCAGGTCATAATCCCAGGGTCCTGGGATAGAGTGCTTCATCAGGCTCCCTGCTTGGCCGGAAGACTGCTTCTCTCTCTCCCACTCCCCCTGTGTGTGTTCCCTCTCTCACTATGGGTCTTTCTCTCAAATAAATAAATAAGATCTTTAAAAAAAAAATAAAACTCACTTGAAGTAATTCTTTTTTCTATGTAGTATTCTTATGATTTGGATGCAAGTTAATTTGTTTAGCCTATTTTTAATTTCATATTTTTATAAATATTTCTTTCCTGTCATCACTATGTTGTACATTTAACATGATACAATAGCTATATATTTACAATCTATGTAAAAAGTTACACTTTCAGTCCTATCCTCTCCTCCCCAACCTCGTCCCCTAGCTACCCTTTCTTAGAGATTTCCCTCTTTATTAGTTTCTGGTTTATCTTGCTGGTTATGTGTGTGTTTCCTTCTTCCTTGTATAAAAAGGCTGCATAACTCTTCTTTGGCACTTTACCTTTCTAGATAACTTACATACTTGGAATTTGTCCAGGTATACTAGAATCTTCCCATGCTTTTTATAAAGTGTGTGCTTAATACACCTTTATGTAGATACTTTATTATTGTTTTCCCATCAGGTCAACTATTGGTGGGCATATGGATTTTTTCCAATATCTTGATGTTATATATAACACTCCATGAAATAGTCAAATGCATATATTTTTTCTATTTGTAGGGCTATATTTTAGGACAGAGTCCTAGAGGTAGGATTGAGGGGCAGTGGTTAAATGCCTATGTGATATAATTATGTAGGACGTTGCTAAATTTCCCAGGATATGGTTAAATCATCTTCACTCCTTAATGCAATGTGTAAGAGGGCCTTCACAGCTTTGACAACTAAATATGTTGTTATTATTTTGGTTATTCACTAAACCTGTAAGTAAAAAATATGGTATTTTAGTACCATTTTAATTATATTTCCTTTAATGTGAATGAGATAAATAATTTTTCATGTGGTTAGAGGCTATTTGCCTTTCTTTTTCTGGAAGTCTGCATGCATGTGTTTGAGCCACTTTTCCCCTCAGCGTTTTTATTATTTTCTTATTTGGTAAGAGTTCTTTAAATGTTATGGAGATTAGTTCCTTGCCTATTTTCTCCCTGTGTATAATTTCTAACTTTATTCTTATCTCTTTCACAATAGCTATCCTCCTTTGAAGGCCAAATTATTCCACAGAAAAAAATAAATGAGATTCCATACAACTGAAAACAAGAATTCTTTTTTGTGGGCACTAAAATGAGGGAATTATATTTTTTAACCTACATGACAGGAAATAAAACTCTGTTCAATAAGCAAAACAGGTAAAAATAAAATAAAGAGAGTTTGGGAAAGAGTATTTGTGAGTGCAGAGTGAAAGTAACTGAAAGAAAAAGGAGAAGCCTAAAAAAGCAATGAGAACAGAAGGATAGCCCTATAAATGAAGCAGACAGGAATCTACCTCCAGAATGCCAGCATGAGCTGCCCTGTGGATGCAGTCCCCAGTGAAGCAACTAGAACTGACAAGAATTGTAACAAAAACAATCATTTTCTGCCCCATTGGCAGGCATACAACAAATGAACAAACATTTTTCAAGAAAATTTACTAAATCTTATAAGAACAGTGAGGGCCTGTGCTACCTGACCCATAACCTACTAACAGCATTCCTAGCTCAGTGTGTTGGGGAATCTCCATCTTGGGTGGGTGTGGAAAAGGAGTGAAACTCCCTCTGCCCTTGGCTCAAGAGACGTAGTAGCTCATGGTGAGGGAGGACCACCAGCATTTCTTTCCATCTTCATCCTTGAGCTGCAGAGGCAAATTCTGGGAGCATGGCTGTAAGATCAAAGTCTACATTCCTCTACCCCACTCTCACTCAGAGGGCAGAAGTTCTATCCACATTGTAGCAGACCAAGAATACTGGGAGCCAGTGATTCCTAGCCCATGCTTTCCTACAGGGTAGAGGTTTTGCATTCAGAGACAAACCAGAGGTTATGACATCCACCCAGGGCCTGAAGAAGTTATTTAGAGATTTTGCCCAAGAGGAGAGGCAGTGCATAAAACAGAGAGTTGCTACATTTTCTCTAAGGAACTTATTTCATTTGAAACAGAATGAGGAAATGTTCAAGCCTAAAATCAATTTTGAAAACAGTGGAGATTTTAGGGGTAAGCACTTGAGAGGAGGTTGCTATATTTATGAATGCAATACACTAAACCTTAGGCCAGCTAGCTTACTAGAGAAAATCAAAAAAGAGGCGCTAACAAGAGCACTGAGTTGGGGGGATGTGGGGAGTAAGTGGTGGGGTTAGGGGCAATATTCAGAGTAAACTTTAAACACTGGATTCAAAAATAGCTACTTTAGGTATGGCACAATGGCTTGTATCAGAATAATTCTTTTGCAGGTGCATTTTTACAATCTGAAAAATATAAAAATGTAACTGAGAGCACTGGAGAGTGACAAACACTACCAAGAAACTGGAGAAGATTGAAACTTAAAAGGAATGAGATTTATTATTGAATTTCTACTGCCTGAGGACAAAACCTAGTGCCCCATGCTTTCCAAGGGAAGCTGGAGAGCAAGGGTAAAGCTGCAATCTTATTGGCTTGATAAATCAGAGGTTAGAGTGACGATAGGTGAAAGAATAACTGGCAAGTGAGGAGGCAAATACTAGTAAAAAACAGGTACCACAACGTGGAGTTCAAAAATCTGAATTTGTTTGAAATCTTCACCCAAGTCCTTAACTAACCAATGAAGAGTTCACACACAGGGGAGATTCCAAGGATCCAAAGGGACGGTAATAGCTGCAAAGCTAAAGGTACCCAGCAGGGACTTTACCTGTTGTCCACTGCAGGAAGGCAGAATTTAGGACTTAAATCCTACCAAGCTGTCTGCTTGGTGGTGCAGTCAAAATTTTAGCCAGTATTAATAAAACCAAAGAGTTAAAGGAAAATACAGCTGTGATGAAGGAGGGAAATATCAGCAGGAAAATAGGAATTATAATAAAATACCAACTATAAATTTCAGAGCTAAAAATTATATTACCTTAAATGAAAAATTTATTAAATATGCTTCATATTGGAATTGATAAGGCAAAAGAAACTGGATTCAATTATTAAACAATAAGAAATGAATGCAAAAAAGATACACTCAGTAAAAGAAATTAAATATTAAAAATCTTCAATCAAAAAAAAAAAAAAGGACAGAAGAAGATGAAAAGGAGATCAAAACCAGGTGAGATGCACAGAAAATGAACAACTACATGGTAGACCCAAATCCAGCCATAAAGGTAGGAATTCTCGAAATGGATAAAAATAGAGCTCAAGTATACAGCCTTATAATGATACGTAACTTAAATATAAAGACACAGATAAGTTAAAAATGAAAGAATGGAAAAATACAGCATGCAAACAAGAAGCATAAGAAATTGAGAATTAATATATTAATATCAGACAAAAGAGTTCAAAGTAATGAATACTATCAGATATAAAGGAATTTCATAGTAATGAAATAAGCAAAATATGAGGAAGATAATGATCCTATATACAAATGTACCTAAAAATAGAGAAATAAATAATATTTTGAATATTTACATAAATATTAATATTAGTCATATATTTAAAAATATATTAATAAATATTAAAATAGTACATATTTATATATACTTATGTATTAACATATAAATATTAAAATAAATAATATTTAGAAATTTTAGTTTCTTTTTAGGTATTTGATACACAAGATTGAAAATACAATAATGACATAAGATATGTGAATTAAATTTCAACCACCTTGATCTAATTTACTTGCAAAAATATACACTCAATAACTTAATATACAATGTTTTCAAGTACATGTGAAACATTAACCAAAGGAGACAACATGCTGGGCTGTAGAACACATCTCAGTAAAGTATATAAGACTAAAATCTTACAGATATGTTCTCAGAACACAATGAACTCAAAAGAAAATAATTAAAATAATGTATCAAATAATTAAAAGAATACATCAAAAGAAATAACACATATTTGAAAATCAAGCAATGGACTTCTAAATCACCCAAGAGTCAAATACAAAAATTGCAAGGGAAATTAGATAATGCTTTTAACTTAATACAAATTCTAAATTTACAAGGCGCCACTAAAGCTTTTTTTTTTTTTTTCAAATGGGAAGATAAATGAATGGATAAAGAAGATGTAGGAGAGATATATATATAATGGAATATTACTCAGCCATAAAAAGAATGGAATCTTATCATTTGTAACAACATGGATGGATCTAGAGACTATAATGCTAAGTGAAATAAGACAGTCAGAGAAAGACAAATATCATACGATTTCATTCATATGTGCAATTTAAGAAACAAAGCATATCAACAAAAGAAAAAGAGATAAACCAAGAAAGAGACTATACTACTATGGAGAATGAACTGATGGTTACCAAAGGGAGAAGGATTAGGAGATGGGTGAAATCGGTGATGGGGATTAAGGATGGCACTAATCATGATGAGCACTGAAAAATGTATGGAATTATTGAATTACTACATTCTGAAAAAAAATGGGGAGAGAATTTCAATACAAACTTCATAATTATTCAAAATTTATATCAATGAAAGCGAAGCTTGAAATCACTGTGTTCTGATGGTTTTTTTCTACAGAAAATATTTTATCTAAGTCAGAAAGTAAAATGGTAATAGGTGAAAATTAAAATTAAAAAATAGATGTAAATAGTAAATGTATTTTTCAAAAATATGATACCCAATCTTGCTGAATTTGATTTAGTATATCTAACAATTATTTTAAGAAAGGAGTACACATCAGCTAACTACTAAAGTAAAATGCAGTAAAGCTTTTATCCTTGTGCTATCAGTTAAAAACTGATTTTTTTTTCCTTCTTAACTGCCAATCCAGACATTTTATGTGGCTTAACCTTACCTAAATAAGAATGAGTTAGCCATTATCTTCCAAGGTAATTGGGCTTCAAACATACCTGGATAATTTCTACACATTTTATTTTTATTTATTTATTTATTTATTTTAAATTTTATTTATTTGACAGACAGAGATCACAAGTAGACAGGCAGGCAGAGAGAGAGAGGCAGAAGCAGGCTCCCTGCTGAGCAGAGAGCCTGATGTGGTGCTGGATCCTAGCACCCTGAGATCATGACCAGGGCGGAAGACAGAGGCTTAACCCACTGAGCCACCCAGACCCCCTTTTACACATTTTAAAACAAAAATCTGTAAAAGAAAAGTTCTTTGGAATAGATATTTGTATAAGTAGAAGAAAAAATGTAAATTTTATATATTCTTTCTACGTAGGTAAAATACATCATGGAGCCTACTAGTATCAGTCCTTCATGATTACATCCCATGCTTCTCTAAATTAAAGGACAAGAAAGTATTTAATCAATACATTCAGTGTGGGACCAAGACAATGAGGATAAACTCATATACATACACAGACACACAGACACACACACACACACACACACACACACACACAATGTTAAAAACTTTACAATGGACTTAAAAAAGAAAACAAATGATTATGAAAATATATGTATTTACAGAAATTGATCAATTTATGCAATCAGGTCAGCATGTCATCAAGATCAGAGTTAGCATTTTTAAGTGAGATATTTAAACAGATCTGGAAAAATGCACTACATCAAGGAACTTCTCTAAGTCCTCCCACATAATAACTGTTTTCAAAGTTTTTTTGTTGTTGTTGTTGAACTCTTTCTCTCTAGTTCATAATACCAAGGCCCTACAAAGAACACAAAATCAGAAAGGGCATTCATTATTCATTTATTTATTTAGTAAACTTTTACTGAATATTTAATACTATACTCTGTGCTGTGCAGTGTGGGTATAGACATAAATATTTTAAAAGATGAATTCAAACATTCCAATATAGAAATATTTACAGGGTAACTAGCAGGTTCTATGGGGAATACATGGTTTTAGGTGTAGGAAAAGTCTTAGTGGCTAAAGCAATGTTTTAAACAAGTCTTGAAGGAAAAATATTTTCTGGTATACAAAATGGGGAAGATACTAAAAAAATTATCAGTCAATATGAATTATGTGATTAAATAATAATGTGATAAAACTATATTTTTATACTTCTAAGAGCTATGAAAGTTTTGAAATTTTGCCACGTTCACAAGCTAGGATGTTAACAAGCCCAGGATTAGGCAGGATGGCAGAAGAAAGAGACAAGGTAAAAGAAAAAGAGCCTGATTACTCATGGCTCTGCAGGTAAGAGGTTTATATTTTTTTGTTCTCTTTGCTGCTCAAGCCCCACAGGGCAACAATGTAAGAACGACTCAGGCGATGGAGCTCATGAAGTGGGTTTGTGCCACCCAAGGAACCCTGACCTTGGAAACCCAAATCTTTTATAATGAATTGCACACCTGCCTTACCACTGTCCCCAAGAGTGGTATTTTATTTATACTGGACAGTGAACAAATTTGTTCACTGTTCCTGAGGAAGACACTGTATCTACCTTCCATGCTGTCTGTTATATAAATCTACTAGAAAAGACAAAGGCAGTTAGTGTCTGTTTGCAAGATGTACAAAATATCTGAGAAATCAATGAAGAGATGTCTCCCAATAAACGTGTTGGGATAAGAATATTAAACACCAAATTTTTTTTTAAAGATTATTTATTTATTTGACAGACAGAAATCACAAGTAGGCAGAGAGGCAGACAGAGAGGAGGAAGCAGGCTCCCTGTCAAGCAGAGAGCCCGATGCGGGACTCGATCCCAGGACCCTGGGATCATGACCTGAGCCAAAGGCAGCGGCTCAACCCCCTGAGCCACCCAGGCGCCCCTAAACACCAAATTTTAAAAGTGAGTATTTTAAAATAATTTTATTATAATTTGTGGTAATCAAAGTTTTAATTTTGACAGAATTAATTCATTGTCATCATTTGTTTTTCTTTTTTTCCTGTGGAATAAGATTTGTATATGAGAAATAAGATATTTTAATAAACCTCTATCTAGCACATGAAAACTTCAGAGAATAATTATTCTAGCACTGTATTTCAATTCAACAAAGATATTCTTAAAATAACATTTAGTTATGTTTATAGGTCTCATTATCAACTAGATAAAGCTCATTTCAGCCTTGTAATAATAATAAAAACTTCGGAATTTATTTTATGCACCAACCTTCAGAAAGATGTCAGTGTGAGTGCATATTAGCTCTTAAAATTTAACAAAATAAACAAAAATAATAAAAATAAAGCAGAAAAGTTCATAAATGCTAAAAATGGCCATACTACAATCTTTGAAAATTATCTACTATATAAAATTTAATATTTAATTTAATATGAATCAATTTGAAAGAACACTTTCACAGCTTTCCCACTTAGAAACACAGTACAGTGTTGTTACAAACATGTGAAGAAGATCCTGAAGGGTCCAAAAAATGTCTTTTTTTGGAAAGGCAAGAATAGAGCAATGTTAGACTGCATAAGGGTGGAAAATCTGACTGCAACCCATGCCTCCTCTAGAGATTAATGATGGCAGTGAGAAAGGGGACCAGTGTTAAGGCTTCCAGGGCTATTTCCCCACCTTTAAACCAGTATTCCTACAAGAATGGGCAAGATATTAAGAGAAGTCCACTGTTTATTTACAGATGAAAAACACATATGAGAAGAAAAATAAAACTGACATTTCAAATTAAAATTAGTTAATTTTATATATATATTTCAAGAGAGTGACAAGTTTCACCTTAGCACAGGGAATGAAAGAAACTCTCAAGGATGCACATTCTCAGAGGGCTGCTTTGCTCCAGTTCAATAGAGGAGCCTTCTACTGTAGAGGTTTAAAAACTAACAGAAAACAAAACAGAAATATGATAAGATACACATCTCAGACTTGAATATTTACCTTCAATCACCTAAAATTTTTCCTGAATAATTTGTGGGGTTTTAATTAGATATTTCATTTTTTAAAAAAGATTTTATTTATTGATTGATTGATAGTGAGAAATCACAAGGAGGCAGAAAGGAGGCAGGCAGAGAGGGAGGGGAAAGCAAGCTCCCCACTGAGCAGAGAGCCTGATGTGGGGCTTGATCCCAAGACCCTGAGATCATGACCTGAGCCGAAGACAGAGGTTTAACCCACTGAGCCATCCAGGCACCCTTATGATATTTCACTTATATCTTTCCTTCCAAAGAAAACTGTTAGTCCAAGTTCTTCCCTGTTAAAGTGTGAGGGAATTCTAGAATATTCTAGTAACATGTATTATTGTAGAAATAGCAAATGGGAAAAGTACCAAATGCAAAGATGATTAACAGTAATAATTTATTAAAGGACATTACTTCCAATATGCATGAAGAGCATGATTTCGGTGAGATAAAGGGAGATAAAAATATTTTACTGCTTTTCCTTCCTCAAGAAGTGAATTAAGGAATATGTGGAAATCTTTATGAAAAAGAGAAACAACAAAAATTAAAATGGGTGTTTTTAACTTCATAAGAAATGTGACACAGTAGACCTTGAAAACAAATTTAAAAAGCAGAAGACAAAAACAGCAAAATGGACACCAGATCAGAGAAAGGAGACCATATACAAAATGCAATGAGAAGAGACAGAGATGAAATTTATATGAGAAAAACAAGCAGATTATGAGAGCAGAAAAAAATGATACAACATGGATAAGCAATACACTGAAGAACAAATGGAAAACAAAACACATTCAAAGAAATTATAGAAGCAAACTTCTATAAATAAATGAAGGGATTAAACATTCATAATTGCAAGAACTAGTAAAGATAATAGATATTGATCTACATTAACATATACGGAATGATTGTATCAGTTGTTAACACTGAAGAAAGGACCCTATACATTACCCAGAGAAAAAAATTATGCACACTATAAAGAAATCTATCTATCTATATATACACATACACACACAAGAAATATGAACTCCAGGTTCTACTTCTAATTCAGAAGACATAGAAAAAGTGTCTTCCTGTTTTTAAGGGTAAAGAAATTTCACTGAACGTTGCCTATCTTTATGTCGAAAGAAGAGGAGGGCATCTCACATATGCACAGGTTTGGAGCTATAATACTTATACCACTCCATAAAATTATAATTGAATATATAATTCAACCACACAAAAGATGAATATAGAGAACACATTCAAGAACAAAGAATTCCATGTCAATGTTCTTGTAGTAAGTATTGATACATTTAAATATATAACTTCAACTTTTGGTAATCATTATTCCAGGAACACATGTAATTATAAAAGTAGCAATTAAAATGTTATATTTTAAATATGTATATATGGATATCAATTGAGTGAAAAATAAAACAATGAGTTAATAGCAAGAAGGTAGAGGTGGGAGGAAACAAGAGGGCATCCTTTTATCATTCCCAGAGCAGAATACAAAAAAGTAGTGCACATTGACATATTTTTTTTTGGAGAAAAAGTTTTCAATGTTGTTCAGTATGCCCCCAAATTTATTTAATGGACTAAATAATTCTACCTTCAGGAATAAATCCTATCACTATAATTGCATGCATCCAGAGATATAAACTAAATTGTTCATGGAAACATTCTTTGTAATAGGAAAATTCTGGACTAATCTGTATGAAATGCTGTGAAAGCATTTGGACAACTGAGTTAGATGTGTATCTACTAATGGGGGAAAAATAACCATACAAAATATTTTGGGGAAAAAGTTTAAAATGTATGATTATTATCCTATTTATACCTGTAACTTGTTTCATTTCAATAGGAACATTCTAATATAAATATAACACTGGCTACATTTTAACACTGGCTACATTTTTCAGAATTGTAGCTGGGTATATGACTCGCCATCTAGATTATATTTCCCAGACTTCATTGCAAATAAATTTGGGCAGGTAATGATGTAATCCAATGGAACAGGATTTGCTTCTAAGGCTAGTGGGTAAAATATTCACTGTGAGTCCTGGATTCTGGAGCAATGTCCTATGGAAATAATAATGATTTCTTTTTTTTTTTTTTAAAGATTTTATTTATTTATTTGACAGACAGAGATCACAAGTACGCAGAGAAACAGGCAGAGAGAGGAGGAAGCAGGCTCCCTGCTGAGCAGAAAGCCCGATGCGGGGCTCGATCCCAGGACCCTGGGATCATGACCTGAGCCGAAGGCACAGGCTTTAACCCACTGAGCCACCCAGGCGCCCCAATAATAATGATTTCTTTAAAAAGCCTGAGGGATATGGGAGGACCATGAGTGAATGACCTCATGAAGCAGAGTTACCCCACAAATCTGGGTTGGTCTTATAACAAATGGATGGTTAAAAAAGAGAGAACTAAACATCTACATCATGTAAACCAAATTATTTTGAGATCTCTTTGTTAAAGCAGCTTGCATTTTCTCTAACAAAAACAATTGAAAGTGAAGTTAAATTGCCTATTAAAATACAGTAGGGAGGGGGCGCCTGGGTGGCTCAGTGGGTCCTGGGATTGAGCCCCACATCAGGCTCTCTGCTCAGCAGGGAGCCTGCTTCCTCTCTCTCTCTCTCTCTACCTGCCTCTCTGCCTACTTGTGATCTCTGTCTGTGAAATAAATAAAATCTTAAAAAAAATAATAAAGTAGGTAGGATACTATGAATTAAGTAGAATATAAACCATGTACTTTCATGTATGAAACTATAGAAAATATAACTATACATAGCAAAATTACTGGGAAAAACAAGGAGGAGCTCACAAAAACACAACTGAAGAAGTACTATTTAACAAAATTCTAGTTTTCAACATATCAGGTAAACACGGGTAAGTAGACCTGTGGAGAGGAGTTCAGGCCTGGAGAAATGAGTACTCTCATATTTTGTAGAGCTAGCCATCCTATAAATTTTGTTTTATAATAATAAATAGACATGATTGCAAAAATGTATCTGCATTTGGCAGCACTGTATACAACAGTGAAACAAACAAGACAATCTGTACTCAAAACAACATTTGAGTTGCTTTTCTTGGGCAAAATTCTACAGTTTTTCTCTTCTGTTTAGAAAGTTCTTCCTGATATTCTGATATTTGGCTTAGTTTAATATGTAAAAATAAATGTAGACAGATTAGATTTCCCAATTTTATTTATGTCTTTTATTGAATAGAGCAGATCACAGTAACTTAATCCTCTTACTCCCATTTCATAATTTCTAGGGAAGAGAGTCTGATATGCCCAGCTTTGTTAAGCTACACCTCTGTGCTAGGAAATAATCTTCCATAGGTCTCTTGTGTCTCTGCATTCATGTACATGAAGCCATTGACAACTTTTGTTTTCTTTACAAAGATGTTTGTCTCTTTTTAGGGTAAAAGGCAGAATTTGTTGTTGACCAGAGTGGGAGTGAGGAAAATAATGTCTCCCTCCAGGGGCACAGTTGGGCACGATTGTTAGCAGCTCCCTTATAAAAGATTTCCTAAACTTGGATTTTCCCAGGAGTGACACAAACCTACTACACGTGCAGCATATACCTGAGCCATTATGTATTCCTGTGTGGGACTGAGTGACTAGAAGAACCAAAACAAACATGAAGCTCATGATGTCTACTATACTATAGATAATCAAGTCCTTCATCTTTGGCTTAAGTGTGTCTTGTATTCTACCAGCATTTTTGAAACTGTGGCAGTCTATCTTGTAAGCTTACAAATAGACTGAAATCTCAGACTCTTCATAGTTCTTGACATCTCAAGTTTATTTGGAAGACTGTGTTGGTTAATTCTTGCAGGGGGCAAAGACTATACATACACACAAGCAATGCATCAAATGATCTTTCTATGTACAACTGGAGAAATATATAGACTTAATACTAAAAATATGTATCTGGAAAAGTGATAAAAACATGACCCATGACTATCATTGAGCATTAGGAATTGCCTTTATTGGGCTCACCCCACTTTATGCTTTATCTTTTTAAATGAGCATGTATCCATTTATAACACTGTACCATTTGAGAACATGAAATCACATGACCATTGTTCATTATGAAAGTGATACTAATGGTCACAGTGTTCTTCAGAAATTTTAAACTTTAAAAAGGCTTTTCTTTGATAAATATGTAAATACATTTTAGGAATAACCTATAGCCTCTTAAACATTAGTCACTATCCCAAGCTTAAAAATAACATTTGATGAAATATATTATGAGCATTTTTTATATGTACCATTAGATGACATTACCGCCCTCTTCATATAACTATTTTCTCCTTGTTTCTTTTTTCTATCTCATATATCTATAAATTTACCCACATTAAAAACATTTATATAAACAATTTATATTCAATAAGCTACCTAATAATTTTAAACTATATCTTTACTCATAGTATACATCTATTGGGAAAATCAGAACATCATCTACCATAAACCACTTTTAGATGTTCCTGGGGCAGTACAGATCCTAATGCCAGTACTGGATATAAATTGTGCAGACCACTAAAATCCAAAATGAGGAGTTAGACTGTATGAACAAGCCAGCAGCCAAGCATGAAAATTTGTCCTACAGGGGCAGGATGCAGTAACACACTGTTCTTATTAAAATGTGAGCTACTCATTAATATTATAGACCATTTATTTTAACTTTGCAGCATGAAAATTAATGTCATGAGCAACTGGTGATTGTGCTGGTGGCACTTTATTTAGGCTTATTTTCAAAATGCTTATATCCTAGGTTTTTTTTTTTTTTTTTGTGCCTTTCAGCTAAAAACTAGGAATCCACTTTTTGGTTTATGATAATTTTTTTTCATATTTAATACATCCAGAATTAGGACATTAGTTTTCTAAAATATGAAGAATATAAAAATAAGGACATGTTATAAGAGACTTCCAAAAGTAAATATTTCCTTTTGAAAAGTAGGGGGAAGGATATGCTGATAAAAATTTTATAACAAGGGACATGAATATTCTCTTTATTTAGTGATTAAATCCTCATTGTACAAATATGAAATCTTAGATACAAAAAATTAAGTAATTTGCCCAAGGTGGAATAGTTAAGAATTAACTGGATCAAAAATCAAATTAATTAACTTACAACACACACAAAAGCAAATTCAAAATGGATTAAAGACTTGAATTAAGAGGGGAAACCATAAAACTCCTAGAAAAAAACATAAGGGGTAAGCTTCTTGACATTGGTCTTGGCAAGTATTTTTTGGACTTAACACTAAAAACAAAGGCAACATGAGCAAAAACAAGTGGGACTACATCAAGCTAAAAAGCATCTGCTCAGCAAAGGAACCTATTAACAAAATGAATACTGTCTATAAAATAGGAGAAAATATTTGCAAACCACATATCTGGTAAGGGGTTAATATACAAAATATACAAAGAATTCATATATTAATAGTAATAGATAATAAAGAAAATTTTATTTTCTATAAAAATAGAACTTTTATAATAATATTACAAAATTATATTATAAAATTTATTTCTATGAAATAAATAAAGAAAAAAATTGTTTTCTTTGAAACAATTAACCCAATTAAATGGGGAGAATGGTAAAGGGAACAAACTGTCAGTTACAAGATGAGAAGGTTCTGAAGATCTAATGTATAACATGGTGGCTATCATTGATAACACTCTATTATAGAATTGAAATTTGCTAAGATAGCAAAACTGTCTCCCAGTTTTGCTCCTACCACATATATCTATATGTGAGAGGTGATAGATACACTAAATAACTTGATGGTGGGAGTTTTTTCACAATATATACATATGTTAAATCATCATGCTGTGCACTTTAAATATCTTACAATTTTGCCTCTTAATTAGATCTCAACAAAGCTACAAAAATACCTCCACAAATCCATTATTCTCTTTATGTAGATATTTTTCACATGCAGATATATTTCACAGCATGTATTGTCATATTTACAGTAACCTTGTGTCTGCTCTTAAAACACATTATCTACTAGGCAAATATTTTCACTTTGTAAATATGCATTTGTTCATACACATAAAGGAACATTCAGTACAGAAAGTATATACCTTATTGGGCTCAATTTTGGACTAAAATGAAATATGACATGTTTACTGGATGTAAAGTAAAATGAATTTAGAAACTAGCTTTTCCTGTATAATTCTACTCTTTGTAAATATATACACATACAATACACATAGGCATATGTGTATTTCAAACAACATGATTGCTTGAAGGCTTAATACTTGTTCCATGATGTAAATCCATACTAAAAACTTAATGGAAAATATCAGATCATGTATTGCTAATTACTCATTATAACCTAAAGTAAACAAACTTAATCATATAGTCACAGATGGCTTAATTTTGACTTGTTTCCTATCCTCTTAACCCAGAATTTATCTTATTCAGAAAATACAATGAAATTAAGTATTTCAAATATTCCTGAGGAAAAAAAATGAATCAATTTTTGAAACACTGAATTCTTTTAAAAGATAATCTAAGGGCGCCTGTGTGACTCAGTCAGTTAAGCGTGTGCCTTTGGCTCAGGTCATGATCCCAGGGTCCTAGGATTGAGTCCCACTTTGGGCTCCCTGTTGAGCAGGGAGCCTGCTTCTCCCTCTCCCTCTGCCTGCCGCTCCCTCTACTTGTGCTTTTTCTCTCTCTCTGTCAAATAAATAAATAAAATCTTTAAAAAATAAAATAAAAGATCATTTAATTTACATATTAATTTATTTATAAGAGATTATACCTAAAGAATTAATGTGTATGGACATTCTGGGTAATGAAATTCATGCAGAAGTTAACTATGTATAATCAAAAGTGAATCTGGTATTCTACAAATATGGTGTAGTTTTAATAAGAAAAAAATGAAGCTAAGAGATGGAAATTGTAGTTAGTCCATTTCTCATTTTTTTAAAGATTTTATTTATTTATTTGACACAGAGAGAGACAGTAAGAGAGGGAACAGAAGTAGAGGGAATGGGAGAAGGAGAAGCAGGCTTCCCATGGAGCAGGGAGCCCAATGCGGGGCTCAATCCCAGGACTCTGGGATCACGACCTGAGCTAAAGGCAGATACTTAACAACTGAACCACTCAGCCGCCCCACCCCCCAATTTCTCATTCTTATAAACAAAATCATTTCACTATTACTAGCAACTAATACCTAGAACTTAGTAATTGTCATACACAACCTGTTCTATAGGTTGTCTGAAGATTATCTCATTTAATTTTCAGTACAAGCCTAAACAACATATATTATGGCTATTTCTACCATTTAAGTGGAAGACTAAGTGTCAAAATGATTAAGTAGTTGGCTTAAAATCAAACTGATATTGACTACAGGAAGAAATTTCAACCCCCGTATTCTCGCTCTGTGGCCCACACTTTTAAACATCAGGCTACATGATATCTAATCCTAAATATCTTCTCTTTGCATTTAATTAAATACAATGTGTGCACATGGGCACATGCACATAGAGACACATACTTGATACCTTTTTTGTTTTTGTTTTTCATTTTCTAAAACAAGACCTTTTTGTTTGCAAAAATGTTTCTGAGAAATATTATATACTTCACATCTAGCTGGATTTATTCCTTTAGTTAACCACCACCTGAATAATGTTATTATTCCATAAAGTATTTTAAGCTTTAGGTAAAATTTAGACAAAATTAAACAAAATCAGATAAAACTTTTAACTATTCATGGCTTCCAATTTTCTGCCCATCTTCTTTAATAAAAATTACATAGGATTGATTTAGTATATTCTGTTGTGTTAATGTGGATAATGAGTATGGGTGCTTAATTCTTCAAAGAAGTTCTAAAAAACAAAATCGATAAAGACTTGGAGGAAGAATGCTGTAAGGCTTATAAACAGGCAAGTAGAAGTCTTTGAGAAGTCTGAGCAGAAAGAGGTGAGTTAATCTGAACAATTTTCCTGCAACGCCAGACTTTGGAGAAAAAACAAATTATTAAAACTGAGCTTCAGAGTTATGATTCCCCCTACTCTGCCACTTTCAGAAAGTCAATAATAAAGATTTATATGATTCTTCACGCTGCTCATAAATTATATTTATATTTCTTTAGCAGATAACACATGTTGTGATTGGTCACAAGGGAGCTCAACTTTACTGAGGCACAATAATGATGATTTAAAGAGAATCAAGCAACACCCAAGCTATCAACTAATGAGATGTAAGAGAGTTCTGAATTTAAAACTAATAGGCTGTCACCTAGCAGTAGGCTTGTATCAAAAATATGGGGAATTGAAAGTTATGTGAAAAGATACTACATGTCATGAAGAGAATCCCACTTCCTCACACAGTTCTTTTCAGTATATAGTTGGGGAGATCATCGTTTACTTCAGGTAGTGCATTTTTCTGTGAAACATTTATGCAGGTACACATGAAAGGTCTTGGGGATAGCCTGAATTATGGTCAGAACAACTTATTTTATAGCTCAAAAGCAGCAGCCTGGTTTTCACTTTATGAAATAATATAGTTGCTGCCACCCCTAACAAACCTGAAAGTTACACAGGGATTTTGTGGACCTGATGTCCAAGGACAGGGAAAACGGATCACCCTGAAAAATGCTGTACTATATAAGACAGAGATACAGGGATTTCTGTAGAAAATATAATTTTCTGACAAGGTCATCTCATCTCAGCAAGACATGAATCAGGTGTTAATTCTGTACTTAGACATTCCATTACTAATGATTAAAAAGATATTGTTTACATCACAACTGATTGCACCAGTAATTGATTTACATGAAAATAGATAAGGGCTTTAAAACAGCTGCTCCAAGCTGAAAACAACATTGGGTTTTAATAGTTGAACTCAAAAACTATTTTCAGAACATAGAATATAATCTTTATATTGCAAAGATGGTTAATGCTTTTTAAAAACCATTTTGTTTTAAACCCAGTTTTATACATTATGACACATATATGTGCACACAATCATTTGTGCAGGGTTGAATTTTGTCATTGTGTTTCCTTAATGAGAAAAAAAACAACAACCTAAGAATTCCAATTTATGGGTATATATATTAGATACATGGCAAGATGAAAATCTATTAAATTTGGCCAAATGACTATTATGACAATGACCATTGACCAAGAAACACTGTGTTTGGGGGGAGGAGCAAGATGGCAGAGGAGTAGGAAAGTTAAATATCATCAGGTCCCAGGAGTTCAGCTAGATAGTTATCAAACCATTCTGAACACCTACAAACTCAACTGGAGAAAGAGGAGAGCAGCAATTCTAGGAACAGAAAATCCACCATTTTCCAGAAGGTAGGATATGCGGAGAAGTGAATCCGAGGCAACATTTGGGAAGATAGACCCTGGGGGGAGGGGCCAGCTTCCGGCAAGTGATACAACAGCAGAGTACAAAATCGGAACTTTTAGAAGTCTGCTCCACTGAGGGAAGTAGCTCTAGAGGCTAAGTGGAAAGGTGGAGCCCTCGCAAGGACACTGGTCTCAGGACCCATAAGGTCACAAAAAGACAGGGGATGTCTGAGTGTGGCAGAGCTCCCAGGGATTGGAGCAGCAAAGCCACCTGCAGAGACGGAGTTGAGGAGAGGGCACTCAGCTCAGGGTTACTTTAAATCATGATCCAAGGAACACTCAGGCCACTGCTCTTTGGGCAGGGACTCAATAAACAGCAAGTCCAGGGAGACTCACCTTCCTCCTCTGGGAAGAATGGTGTGGGAGCATGCTTCAGGAATCTGCTGGGTTTGGAAATTCCAAACAGGGCCATGTGCCGGAGACAGAAATGCTCGGTCACAGACTAGGTGAGCTCAGAGTGTGGGCAGAGACCAGGGACACAGGAGGGATTGAGAGCTTTTCTCTGAGGGCACATTGAGGAGCGGAGCCCTGAGTTCTTGACTCTCACTGTCCAGAGACTGGGAGGTTGCCATTTTCATTCCCACCCTCCAAAGCTTTATGGAAAGGGTTCAAGGAACAAAAGCAACTGATTGCTTAGCCTGGACCGTGGCAAGGGCAGTGCAATTCCGCCTCAGGCAAAGACATTTGAGAATCACTGCAACAGGCCCTTCCCCAGAAATCAGCAAGAACATCCAGCCAAGACCAAGTTCACTGATCAATGAGAACTGTGGAACTCCAGAGTGAGGAGAAAGCAACATATAGAATTCATGGCTTTTTTTCCAATAATTCTTTAGTCTTTCAAAGTTAAAATTTTTTAATTTTATTTTTTATTTTTCTATTTTTTAGGTTGTTCCTCTTTCCTATTTAAACATTTTTAAACTATTTTATCAATCCCTTTTAAAAATATTTTTCAATTTTCATTGGTATAGTCAGATTTTATCTCTTCATTGTATTTAAACTTATTTTTTGTATACATATAAGTTTTTCATTCTTTAAAATTTTGGGATACAGTTTCTTCTAGTAGATCAAAACACACCCTAAATTTAGCACATGGCTTTCTTCTAGTCTTCAGCCTGATCACATTGTTTCCTCTTTCTTTTCAACCAACTTCTTATCAATTCTTTTTCTAGAATCTTTTTAAATTTTCATCTTTACAGTCATATTCCATCCCTTCATCATGCTTATCCTAATTTTTGTGTATATATATATATATATATATATATAAGCTTTTCTTTCTTTAAATTTCTGGGAGGCAGTTTCTTCTAAAGACCAAAATACATCCAAAATCAAGTGCGTGGCTCTGTTCTCTTCACCAGTCTAATATATACTAGGTATATATTATGAATATATATGTTCACACACACACACACACACACACACACACACAAACACACACACACATTTTATTTCAGGTTTTTTCTCTCCTTAATTCACCCTGGTGTTTCAGGTCTCTTCTGATTTGGTTAGTGTATATTTTTCTGGGGTTATTGCTACTCTTTTAGTATTTTGTTCTCTCATTCATCTATTCTTATCTGGATAAAATGACAAGGTGGAAAAACTCACCTCAAAAAAAAAGAACAAGAGGCAGTACCAATGGCTAGGGACCCAATCAATACAGATATTATTAAGATGTCAGAACTAGAGTTCAGAATGACGATAATCAAGGTGCTAGCTAGGCATGAAAAAAGCATGGAAGATACTACAGAATCCCTTTATGGAGAAATAAAATCTTTTTCTGGAGAAATAAAAGAACTAAAATCTAAACAAACTGAAATCAAAAAAGCTATTAATTACATGCAATAAAAAATGGAAGCTCATACTGCTAGGATAAATGAGGCAGAAGACAGAATTGGTGATATAGAAGACCAAATGATGGAGAATAAAGAAGCTGAGCAAAAGAGAGATAACTACTGGACCACGAAGGGAGAATTCGAGAGATAAGTGATACCATAGGATGAAACAATATTAGAATACCTGGGATTCCAGAAGAAGAAAGAAAGGGGAAGAAGGCATATTGGAGCAAATTACAGCAGAGAATTTCCCTAATTTGGTGAAGGGAACAAGCATCAAAATCCAGGAGGCACAGAGAACCTCCCTCAACATCAATTAAAAATAGGTCCACACCCCATCATCTAAGACTAAAACTTACAAGTCTTAGGGACAAAGAGAAAATCCTGAAAGCAGCTCAGGACAAGAGGTCTGTAACATACAATGGTAGAAATATTAGATTCGCAGCAGACATATCCAGAGACCTGGCAGGCCAGAAAGAACTGGCATGATATATAGAGAGCACTAAACGTGAAATATATGCAGCCAATTATACTATATCCAGCTAGGTTGTCATTGAAAATAGAAGGAGGGATAAAAACCTTCCAGGACAAACAAAAACTAAAAGAATTTGCAAACACCAAACTAGCCTTACAGGAAATATTGAAATGGATCCTCTAAGCAAAGAGAGAGCATAAAAGTAACAGATCAGAAAAGAACAGAGACAATATACAGTAATAGTCACCCATAGGCAATACAAAGGCACTAGTTTCATATCTCTTAATAGTTACCCTAAATGTAAATGGGCTAAATGCACCAATCAAAAGACACAGGGTATCAGAATGGATAAAAAAACAAGACCCATCGATATGCTATCTACAAGAAACTCATTTTAGATCCGAAGACACCTCCAGATTTAAAGTGAGGGGGTGGAAAACAATTTACTATACTAATGGACATCAAAAGAAAGCTGGGATGGCAATCTTTATATCAGATGAATTAGATTTTAAGCCAAAGACTATAATAAGAGATGAGGAAGGACATTATATCTTACTTAAAGGGTCTGTCCAACAAGAAGAGCTATCAATTTTAAATATCTATGCTCCTAACATGGGAGCAGCCAATTATATAAACCAATTAATAACAAAATCAAAGAAACACATTGACAATAATATTTAACACCCCCCTCACTGCAATGGACAGATCAGCTAAGCAAAAGATCAACAAGGAAATAAAGGCCTTAAATGACACACTGGACCAGATGGACATCCCAGATATATTCAGAACATTTCATCCCAAAGCAACAGAATACACATTCTTCTCTAGTGCACATGTAACATTCCCAGAATAGATCATATCCTGGCTCACAAATCAGGTCTCAACCAGTTCCCTGCATATTTTCAGACCACAATACTTTGAAAATCAAACTCACAAAAGGAAAGTTGGAAATAACTCAAATATATGGAGGCTAAAGAGCATCCTACTAAAGAATGAATGGTCAACCAGGAAATAAAGAAGAACTGAAAAAATTCATGGAAACTAATGAAAATCAAAACACAACTGTACAAAATCTTTGGGACACATCAAAGGTGGTCCTGAAATTATACTGTGATACAAGCCTTTCTCAAGGAACAAGAAAGGTCTCAAGTATACAACCTAACCCTACACCTAATGGAGCTGGAGAAAGAACAAAAAAGAAAGCCTAAACTCAGCAGGAGAAGAGAAATAATAAAGATCAGAACAAAATCAATGAAATAGAAACCAAAAGAAACAAAGAACAGATCCACAAAACTAGGAGCTGGTTCTTTGAAAAAATTAATAAGATTAATAAACCCTTGGCCAGACTTATCAAAAAGAAAAGAGAAAGGACCCAAATAAATAAAACCATGAATGAAAGAGAAGAGGTCACAACCAACACCAAAGGATTATTAACCACGACCAAGGATTTATTCCTGGGCTGCAAGGTTGATTTATTCCTGGGCTGTAAGGTTGATTCAACATCCACACATCAACCAATGTGATACAATACATTAATAAAAGAAAGAAGAAGAGCCATATGATATTATCAATAGATGCTGAGAAAGCATATGACAAAGTACAGCATCCTTTTTTGATCAAAACTCTTCACAGTGTAGGCATAAAGGGTACATACCGCAATATCATCAAAGCTATCTATGAAAAACCCACAGCGACTATCATTCTTAATGGAGAAAAACTGAGAGCTTTTACCCTAAGGTGAGGAACATGGCAGGGATGTCCACCATCACCACTGCTATTTAACCTAGTACCAGAAGTCATAGCCTCAGAAATCAGAAAATAAAAGGAAGTAAAAGGCTTCCAAATCATCAAAGAAGAAGTCAAACCTTACTCTTTGCAGATGATATGATACTTTATATGGAAAACCCATAAGACTCCACTCCAAAACTGCAAGAACTCATATGGGAATTCAGTAAAGTGTCAGGATATAAAATCAATGCACAGAAATCAGTTGCATTTTTGTATAGCAACAGCAAGATAGAAGATAGGGAGTTAATCCCATTTACAATTGCATGTAAAACTGTAAGATACCTAGGAATAAACCTAACCAAAGAGCAAAGAATCTGTACTTAGAAAACTATAAAGTACTCATGAAAGAAATTGAGAAAGACACAAAGAAATGGAAAAATGTTCCATGCTCATGGATTGGAAGAACAAATTTTGTGAAAATGTCTGTGCTACCTAAAGCAATCTACACATTTAATGCAATCCTTATCAAAATACCATCTTTTTTTTTCCCAAGAAATGGAACAAGTAATCCTAAAATTTATATGAAACCAGAAAAGACCCTGAATAGCCAGAGGAATGTTGAAAAAGAAAACCAAAGTTGGCAGCATCACAATTCCAGACTTCAAGGTCTATTACAAAGCTATAATTGTCAAGACAGTATGGTAGTGACACAAAAATGGACACATAGATCAATGGAACAGAATAGAGAGCCCAGAAATTGACCCTCAAGTCTATGGTCAACTAATCTTCCACAAAGCAGGAAAGAATGTCTGATGGAAAAAGGATAGTCTCTTCAACAAATGGTGTTGGGGAAATTGGACAGCCAAATGCAGAAGAATGAAACTAGACCATTTCCATACACCGCACACAAAAACAGATTCTAAATGGATTAAAGACCTCAATATGAGACAGGAATCCATTAAAATCCTTGAGGAGAACACAGGCAGCAACCTCTTTGACCTTAGCCACAGAAACTTCTTCCTAGAAACATCACCAAAGGCAAGGAAAGTGAGGGCAAAAACTAACTATTGGGATTTCATCAAGATCAAAAGCTTTTGCACAGCTAAGGAAACAGTCAACAAAACCAAAAGACAACTGACAGAATGGGAGAAGATGTTTGTAAATGACATATCAGATAAAGGCTAGTATCCAAAATCTATAAGGACCCTATCAAACTCAACACCCAAAGAACAAATAATCCAATCAAGAAATGGGCAGAAGACATGAACAGACATTTCTGCAAAGAAGATATCCAGATGGCCAAAGACACATGAAAAAGTGCTCCACATTACTCAGCATCAGGGAAATACAAATCAAAACCACAATGAGATTGCATCTCACACCAGTCAGAATGGCTAAAATTAACCAGTCAGGAAACGACAGATGCTGGGGAGGATACAGAGAAGGGGAACTCTCCTATACTGTTGGTGAGAATGCAAGTTGGTATAGCCACTCTGGAAAACAGTATGGAAGTTCCTCAAAAAGCTGAAAATAGAGATACCCTATGACCCTGCAATCGCACTACTGGGTATTTACCATAAGGACACAAATATAGTGATCCGTAGAGGCACGTGCAGTCAAATGTTTATAGCAGCAATGCACACAATAGCCAAACTATGAAGATAGCATGGATGTCCATCACAGATGAATGGATAAAGAAAAAGTGGTGTATATTTACAATGGAATACTATGAAGCTATCAAAAAAACTGAAATCTTGCTATTTGCAATGATGTGGATGGAACTAGAGGGTATTATGCTAAGTGAAATAAGTCAATCAGAGAAAGTCAATTATCATATGATCCCTCTGATATGAGGAATTTGAGAGGCAGGGCAGGGGTTCATGGAGGGTGGGGGGGAATGAAACAATATGGGATCAGGAGGGAGACTAACCATAAAAGACTCTTAATCTCACAAAACAAACTGAGGGTTGCTGGGGGTTTGGGGGTTTGGGATAGGTTGGCTGTGTTATGGACATTGGGAGGGTATGTGCTATGGTGAGTTCTGTGAAATGTGTAAGCCTGACGATTCACAGGCCTGTATCCCTGGGTCAAATAATACATTATATGTTAATTTAAAAAAAAATAGAGAGAGAAACATTGTGTTGGAATAGGCCTAAGAGTTTCTGAAAATATAAAGAACATCAGCTCATAGGATAAAAAAAAAAAAAAAAAATTCATCCAAAGTATAAAATGTATCAAGGGAGATATTCAGGCACACGTGCATGGTTTAATATACAAAACAGTATAAGAATAACAAATGAAGGGGCCCCTGGGTGGCTCAGGGGTTAAGCCGCTGCCTTTGGCTCAGGTCATGATCTCAGGGTCCTGGGATCAAGTCCCATCCGGCTCTCTGCTCAGCAGGGAGCCTGCTTCCCTCTCTCTCTCTCTGCCTGCCTCTCTGCCTACTTGTGATCTCTGTCTGTCAAATAAATAAAATCTTTAAAAAAAAGAATAACAAATGAATTAGGAGAAGAGAAACTGGACTTTTGTGTCTCTGAGGTTATGGGTCAGGTCAGGGAGGGAATTATCATAGGAGTCTTATGCAGTTGCTTAAAGAAATTATGTTTTATACTCTCAGTTTGGAATACAGTGCCTAAGTCATGATAGGTACTTAATAGTCCCTGTGACAAATGGATAAGTAAAACAAGTTCTTTTTTTTTTTAAAGTAAAACAAATTTTAAAAAGATTTATTTATTTATTTTAGGGGGTGGGGCAGAGAAAGAGGGGGAGAAATCTTCAAGCAGACCCTCCACTGTGCACAGATCCCCACAATGTGGGGCTCAATCCTAGGACCTTGGTATCATGACCTGAGCCTAAATCAAGAGCCAAAGGTTTAATCAATGGAGCCAACCAGGCATCCCTTATGTAAAACAAGTTTTTTTTTTTTTTTTTTAAGATTTTATTTATTTGACAGACAGAGATCACAATTAGGCAGTGAGGCAGGCAGAGAGAGTGGGGGGTGGGGGTAGCAGGCTCCCTGCTGAGCAGAGAGCTCAAAACAGGTCTTGATCCCAGGGCCCTGAGATCATGACCTGAGCCAAAGGCAGAATCTTAACCTACTGAGCCACCAGGTGCCCAAGTAAAACAAGTTTTAAAGGATGAGTTCAACCTAGCTAGTCTGGTGAAAATGTAAATATTATTCTGAATATGCTATCCCAAGCCTGGAACCAGTCCTGTGTGAGCATGAATACAAGAAACATTCTTAATTTGGCTCACCTAGAGTTGACATGGAAACACTAGCATATGAGGCATACAGATTAGGTGGAACATACATCATAGAGAGCCTTGAAGAAGGGGATTGGAAATAGGATTAATCTATTCCAGAAAGGAAGCTCCAGTAGCAAGGAGAGAATGATTTGATAGTGGAGATGACAAAGAGAAAGGAGGTTGGCAAGGATTGAGGGATTGGGAAGTTATGGGAATTTCACACTGAGCAACAAATTAGGATCCTGCACAGCAAGGAGAGATAAAGGCCAGAACTAAGACAATTTTAAAAGTGGGGAGAGGTGGTTATAGAAGTACAGATTCATGAATTAATATACTGTAAACAGTGACTGACCCCAGTGAAATTTCTGAATCTTGTGTATAATTATCAGAAAATACCACCAACCACCTAAGAATTCTTATACCAAAATTCAGTTCAAACACAGCATCTCTTTCATTACTAGGGCCATTAGAGTCATTACATTAATTTTGTGAATAAGCACTTGATGCATCTCTCTTGCAATTTGTTTCAAAGAATGGAAATGCTTAGGTATTTTGATACCAATGCCCTGGAAGAGCAGTGGAAAGGCTGTAAAATGAAACAGAAGGTAACCATGTAACAACAGAGCGGAATTCTCCAAGGTGATGGAGTGTAGCACAGCTTGTTTCAAAGGATCAAATTCATAAAGCCACACATCAAAACAACTGTAAGAACAAGGCATTCTGAAAGCATCCCCAATACCACTGACACGCTCAAAATATTCATAAACCCAACTGCACAAGGTTCAAGCACCCACATGTCCCTATCCATCTTTCGAAGTGTAAAACAGCCAAGGAAAATGCATTCTTTAAATAAGTGCACCTAATATGACTTTGTAAAGTAACTTTATGTCCTAAAATGCCAGGATTATGGACAATAAATATAAAATCAAAGCAGTAAATATTCCTGCAAACATACTAAAACATTGAACAGCATTCCCTTTTGGGTTTCAGAATAAGCTTTTCAAAATTGTAGCAGGGAAAAAAAAAAAAAAAAAACTGGCTTTGAACTTCCTCCTGCTCCAAGTCCAACTTAAACTGGTCTGGACTGGAACAATGGTCACCTGTAGTCTCTGTGTGTAATGTGACGGCTTTCAAAATTCTTTTCATGATGCTATCAGCATGAAAACTCACAATCGTGTCCCAAGCTTGATCTTTTAATGGCTTTATTTTTGAGCAGAGTTTTGAATGAAAGAATTACTATTCATTTGTTCAAAAGGAGAAAATTTCCTTTATATGTTTGTAAAAGTATAGGTGTTAATTATTCAATAACACAGATTCCTAAAGCCATCCAGTCCAGCAGCTTGGCAGCAGGAACCTTGCGGAGTACAGGGAAATTAGAAAAAATAAATAGGAACCTGTCATTCTTGTGTACATGTTTATTGGAGGATGAGACTTGCTCATGGTTGTAGGTGGAATGAACAAGCCTGCAAAACTGGAGCCCCATGAAATTGCTCTGTGATTCTGGGACCTATGCACTAGCTACTTAATATTTGTGTTAAATAATGTCTTCTGTGAAACTTCTTCTTATGCTATGAATGGCTTTCCTGTACTTCTTATTCAGAATTCCTGGAAGAGGCCTATCCCACTTTGGCAAGACTCCATGAAACTAATAACCTTGGGAAAATGTGCATAAAAATGCATTACTGCTCGAATAAAAAATTACATTACTTCAGACATTATATTCCAATACATAAGGTTCTCTATTTTCTTTATTTTTCAAGGACTCACAGAGCCATATATTTCCAGAGACCTAATTGTGTTCATTTATTGTGGATTTCTTAATAGCAAGCTAAGTCTCTTGGTATTTTAAAATATTAATTTGAAAAAGTAGATCCTGGAGATGGTTGTCTCTCGAAGAGGACAAGTTGGTATTATTTCGGCAATACAGTCTGAGGTGATAGGGTCTGCATGAGAAGGGTGGTTAAAAAAAATAGAAATACTTAGACTCTAGAAATGTTTTATAATCAATAAGAACTGATCAATTATTGCATGTGGTGGGGGGGAAAGATAATCTCAAAATTTTAAGCTTAAAGAACTGATTGATCATATTAACAAGAAAAAAGATAAAAGCTAGTTTGGGGGGGTAGATCAGGTTTATTGTCATATTTACAGAATCTAGGTTACAAACTCAGATCAGGAATAACCGGGCTGGGGGTACTTGGCTGGCTCAGTCAGAAGAGCATGTGAGGTCTCATCTCAGGGTCTTGAGTTTGAGCCTATCGTGGTTTGTAGAGGTTAGTAATCCTTGGCCCCCTGCCCCCCCAAAACAAACAAACAAACAAACAAAAAAATAAACAAAGGAAGAACCAGGATGAATTACTTTTTGACCAAGTCAGGCCTTTAGTGTAGAGACCAGGATGTAATGGACTTCATTGTCAACAAACAGAGAAGCTTTAAAATCCTTATCCTGCAATTGACTGATGCATGTTTTGGGGAAAGTCATTTGACTCATTTCAGATTTGTTTTCATGATCTATAAAATAGGTTTAAAAAGTTTACCCCAGTTGTTGGGGAAATAAAATTAAATTATAGATAAAGTGCTTCAACCTTTTTAGCACTTGAACATGTTCTTCTAATATCCCTCCCCCTCCCCTTACTCTGTAGCTGTGCCAAGGTGTGGATGACCGAAACAAACTGTAGCTTGAGAAAGACAGAGCTCTTTCTGTTTACTTCAAAAAGAGTATATCAAATCAAAGTGCATGCCCTTTCAACTATGCTATGAGGCTTTTCTCAAAATTCCATCATGTGATTGCTATGGGTGTTTACACTTAGGTTTGAAGTTGAGTGAGGCCAGAAATTGCAGGTGAATGCTGATTTATTGGGTTGTACTAGGAGAGTCAGCATCTCAGCATCTCAAAAGATCTGGAGAAAGGATTATAATATATATTTAACTTCATCCCAATGGGGATATTTCTCAAAATTATTTTTTATTTATCTTTCATTTTTTTTTGATGTAAGTGGAATATGTGTGTGTAGCTCTTCCTATATCTATCTATCTATCTATCTCTATATATATATATATATATATGCATGCTCAGGCACTCATATGAAATGACATTGCTCTGAGCTATTTTGCCTCTTACTAGTCAGTCCTGTTATAACATTTGTTTTGTAAATACGAATTTATTCCAGTGTAATTGACTTATTAGGGAACAATTTGAGCATAATGTGAATTTCATGTTTGCCACGCACGAATTCATCCCTGAGAACACAAGGTGAATGCAGAAACTGCACTCAGCTGAACAAAGGCATGTAAGGAATCCACAGTGCAAACGTAAACACAGACCTCAAACATCTCCCTCAGTTCATCATGTGTGTTAGGAGCTACATCTGAACATATCTGCAGTTATAACCTTCCATCTGATTTCCAATAACCCTCCTTCCACCAGTTCACAATAATTCACAAGCTGAACCCTTCCAATGTTTGCTTCCAAAAGAAAACTTAAGGCTTTTTTCAAGGTAAAGTCGTATTTAATGTAATTTAAAAATATTTATTAATTATTTACATGTATATCACGGCTACTTTATTAGTTTCCTGTCTTTTTAAAATGTGTTCCTAAAAAATAAAATAAAACATGTTCCTAATTGTTGTTGAGTATTGTGCCCTTTACACGTCTTTCACATAAGGTTTGTGGGTTTTATTGCATGATTTTACTTCGTGTGGTACTTTTTTTTAGGAATGCATATGCCACAAAGCAGAGCTGACTCTGTCCATGAACTTTACCATGTAACATGAACGTCTGCAATACTGTTTTTATTTCTGTAAAAAGGGGAAAATAGTGGCATCAATCTCATAGGGCTGTTGAAGAACTGAAGAAAATAATGTGCATTGAACATTTTTAGCACACACAATGGGGTTTCATAGTACTTAATTCATGTTACATATCATGGCAGGCAGAATAGCAGCCCCCAATTTCTGGAATTTGCAAATATGTGGGAAAATGGATTGTGCAAATGTTATTAAGATCTTGGACTTTAAACTGGGATATGATCCTGCATTATTCAGGTAGGCCCCATGTAACCACAGGAAGTCTGTAAAAGTAGAGAACTTTCTTAGGTTGGAGTCAAGGAGGTGCAATGGGATTTGAAGAGATTCAAGAGAAGGACTTGGCACATGTTGGGTGATTTGGGAGTGGAGGGAGGAACGAGAAGGGAGAAAGCAGGAGGCTTTGAAGAGAGGCTCTAGACTAACAGCCAGCGAGGAAAAGGAAAGCTCAGCTGTGTAACCACAAGTAATTGGATTCTGCTGATAACCTGAATGATGTTAGAAGCAGATTCTTCCCAGCCAGCTGACCCTTGATTTTGGTCTTGTGAAACCTGGAGCAGAAAACCAAACACCACCACCCATCTGACCTACAGAGCTGCAGGATAATAATTTGTGATGTTATAAGTACTAAATTTGTGGTAATTATTATGGCAACAAAAGAAAAGTTATGCAGGTATCATTTATACCTTTCATTACAAGAGAAATTATATCAAGTAAGAAAGAATACTACTTTAAGCCAAACTATATTTACAAAGTGGAAACTTTTCTGGGCTCAGCCCTTTTAAACTTTGGCTACGGATGAGGCATATGAACTAGATTTCTTATAAAAACAATCATGTTAAAATATTTCATCAAAAAAATAATGTTTCTGGACATAAAAATTTTTCCCTATATAAGCGGTTCCTTTAAACCTGCATTCAAACCTAAATGTTTGAATTTAGGTTTAATTCAAACCTGCATTCAAACCTAGGAATGTTTGAATAAACCAAAATATTTCAAGTTTTTAAATTTAACAATTCAATCATCAGTTATTACCTTGAGGAGAAGCATGAAAGGAACAGAGGAAAATCTCTAGAGAAATAAGCCTTGGAAAGAAGGGAAAGGCAACACAGGCAAACTTCATTTGCTCCCAGAATTAGTTTTAGGCCAGTCTCTCTCCCTCTCTCCCTCCCTCCTTTCCTTCCTTCTTTCCTTCCTTCCTCTTTCTTTCTTTCTAAGGATTTATTTATGAGAGAGAGAGAGAGAGAGAGAACATGCATGAGTGCAAGCAGAGGGAGGGGAAGAGGGAGAGAAACAGACTCCCCACTGAGTGCAGAGCCTGAGGGGCTGGATCCCAAGACCCTGAGATCAGGTCCCAAGCTGAAATCAAGAGTCAGACCCTTACCCAACTGACCCACCAAGGTGCTCCCAGGCCAGTATTTCTTTATGCTTCACTAGAGTTTTCACATGTGTAAGTAAATCCTGAATCTTGTTGTTGGAAGGACAATAAAAAAGAGTAAGCCTATATAATAGTGCCCTTTGTTGTTGTAACAAATTACTACACAATTAGTATCTTAAAACAACAGAAATTTACTCTTACAGTTCTGGAGGTCTGAAGTTTGGAATAGGTCTCACTGTGGTTAAGTCAGTGTGTCAGCAGAGCACAGGGTTCCTTCTGGAGGCTCCAGGGGAGAATCTGTAGCTTCACCTTTTCTAGATTCCAGAGGCCACCAGTGTTCCTTGCTCCTAGCTCCTTCCTCCATCTTCAAAACTAGTAGTACGACATTTTCTTTTTTTTTTTTTTTAAAGATTTTATTTATTTATTTGACAGAGAGAGATCACAAGTAGACAGAGAGGCAGGCAGAGAGAGAGAGAGAGAGGGAAGCAGGCTCCCTGCCGAGCAGAGAGCCCGATGCGGGACTCGATCCCAGGACCCTGAGATCATGACTTGAGCCGAAGGCAGCGGCCTAACCCACTGAGCCACCCAGGTGCCCCAAGTAGTACGACATTTTCAAATCTCTCTCTGACCTTTGCTTCTATCATCACACCCTATTCCTACTCTACCCCTTCCTGCTTCCTTCTTATAAGGATCTTTGTGATTATACCGGGCCCACCTGGAAAATCCAGGAGACTCTTTCCTCCTCAAGATCCTTAATTATATTAGCTTCGTCCCCTTTGCCCTATAAGGTAGCATATTCAGAAACTCTGGGATTAGGATATGGACATCTTCCAAAAGCCATTATTCTGCTTACCACAGCCTGAAACAAATATATTTCTTATAAAATACACGGATCTCTAACATAATGATAGTAACAAATAGTTTGCAAATTACTAAACAGTTACAACCCTGTTTCTCTTCTTAAATCATGTTTCCTTACAGACTCTCATTTCCTGGAGTTTTTTTTTTTTTACTTAATGCGTAAATGATAGAACTTTTCTTGTAAGGCAAATAGGCTGGAAGAGAAAAATAGCTTCCAGAAGAAGACCATATTGTTGAAGGGGGAAAAAAACAGAACACAATGTATTTCTGGGTTACTCCAGTATAATGCTGGTTGTACCACAAACTACACACACACACACACACACACACACACACACACACACACATACACACACCTTTATCTTTATTTCCATCAATCAATTTATCAATCTATTTACATAACTAATTTTCAAAATAATTTTGGGTGTTTCCCTTGGCATCCTACTCAAGTGTCTAAATGTATAAAGATTTGTTTATTTATTTTTTTACAACAGCCTAAATAAAGTATGGTGAGCTTATTCCATATTGTTAAGCACATTTTAGAGATCTAAAACCAGGTAGCATTCATAAACTAACACAAATATAAAAAACTATCCTTATATTCTCTAAGCCAAATATTCCAATTTATACATTCATTCTACAATTACTTATAGTCTACAAAGTGCCAGGTGGTATTCTAGGCATTCCTGATTCAGTAGTACCACAGACAATAACAAGAGCAATAAGAAAAACCAGACACAAACATCTATCCTTACAGAGCTTACATTCCAGTAGGTAGCAAGAGAATGAATGGATGAATGGATGAATGGATGAATGAATCTTAAATAAGTAAAATGTATCAGATAACTAGAAGTGCTAATGGAGAGAGGGGAAAGGCAGGGATGGGGAACTGGGAACAGGTGGCATCCAGGAAAAACTTCAGTTTTATATATGATAGTCATGGAAGGAGTTGCTGAGAAGGTAACATCTAAGCAAAGAAAAAGGAAGTGAGGGATCAAATCTTGATCTAAATCTCTGGATAAAAGAGCCCTAGAAGAAGGAAGTGGAAAGTCACAGGACAGGCAGTAATATTTACTCTTTGAGACTTACTCTTATTCTATCTTTCAATCAATATTGACTGATGACCTCAAATGAGTCAGCATAATAGACAGTAGGAATATATCAGTGAACAAAAAGATTTCTTTTTCTTCAGGGAGTTTAAATTCCAAGGGGAAATGCCACTTCCTTTCAAATTAATTCATTCTACTCTACCCATCGTCTTTATGAAAATGAGGGAAAATTTTACACCCTCCTTATAAAATTACCCTATTTATGAAACAAGAATAACTTGCTTACCTCAACTGAGTACTTTACAGATTTTGTTGCTTACAAATACAGAGTACTAAAAATGATTCTTATTGTAATATGTTTGGCTGGCACAGTAATCATGTGAAAATCTGGTTTCAATTTTCTTATTGTTAGTTTGAATTTTGGTTCCATTGTAACGAGGCCTTACATGTGTAGGGCTCCTCAGTTGGAACCAGATGACATTCAGAACAAAACCGATTTTATGAAGATGATTTCCTAGAGTTTAACACCCAGTAAATGCAAGAAGTTTATTCAAACGTTACACAGTTTCCACAGTAATGTATGTTGCACAAATAAATCATGGATTTAGGGAGAAGCTAAAGCGTTGTCAACTGGGCTGTAAATGTTTCAACATAATAAACAGTATAGTGGAATAGAAACAGTTCCACAGTTGAAGATTTCAGTTTGTGATGGAGGGGGGAAAACGATCTGCTTTAGGTAGGAAAGAAAACAGAGCACTGTGTTCAATTTTAACAATGGAGATGGTTTAAAAGAAATAGCATCTATTAGGATTGTCAGTGTGACAATGGTTGGACTGTATATAATAAAGTCAAAAGATATTCTGATGAGAAAGGGGATAAATCTGACAATTTCACAAATCAGAATCCTAGGCAGCACAGATGAGAAAGTATAATAGAATGTTTGCTAAGCTGATGCATAGTTAATTTTTCAAGCCCAAGGCAACAGACTATGAGAAATGGACAGGAGTGTTAGCAGGTTTGAGAAAAGAAAGAGGCAGAGGAGGACAAAGTGAATAAAAAGAGAAAAAAGGAAACATTCTATTACATATAAAATATTTTCAGTTTGGAAAGCCAAACTGAAACTTATAATTTTACATGTATTCAAAACTATCATTTTGAACAATACAGAGCTAAATTTAAATACTGTTATCCTTTATTTAAATATACAGTATCTCTTAACAGAAAACTAAATTTTCTCATAGCTAGGAAGGGAAACAGTTTTTCCCAAAATAATTCTAGGAAATAAGGTCGTTTCAAAAGCATTAGCTGTTCTTTTTGACCCAAGTATTAGAGTCAGGTTTTTCTCTGGCCTTTTATGTCAATTGTAACTACTATTATTTTAAGGTCTGATTCTATTTTAAGCAAATTTAAAAAACTATGTGTTTTTTATTTTTTTATTTTTTTTAGAAAATGAAAAAAATGGAGCAACAGATTCCCCATTTTCCCTTCAGTAAGTGACAGCATTATTCTTCTAGTGCCATACAGGATTTCTGAATTGCTATCACAGAGACAAAAATCTCAATTTTAGGTTGAAAATAACATCTTTCAAATTGTGAATACTCTGAGTTAGTGTCTCTGTAGTGGCTACTCTTTATATTAAAATTTGGAAATGGTAAAATGTAATGAATCAGCTCCATAGTTGGAGATTTCAGAGGAGAAATCTCTCCTCCTAAGAAATCAAGGAACTGACTCAAGAAAATCTGATCAGGCCTTGGCAGAGGGGACAGCGTTCTGCATCCACAGTCCGTGTCCTTAATGCCCTTGCCATTCTGACTCATGGGCCAGACCTGCAAATCCTCACCCACTCATTACCCTTGTCAGTCACTTGCGCATTTACAGCAGAAAAATGAGACACATATCAAAACTCGTTGAGAAGAAAGCCAACAGTAGAAAGAGTCCAATGCAGTCATCTTTAAAAATCAAGAGGGTCTGTATATCTTCTATGTAAACTAGAGTGCCCAGAGATATTTTCTGTTTATAGCTGAAACTAAAAATGGCACTGCTAGATGCTTTAATAATCTTTATTGCATCATATTTGTGAATATTATACTACATCACTGCCATCTGTGGCGATTCATAAATCACAGAGCAATAAAGCCTCTTAATAAATCTTAGGCTCCCTCTCTTCACATTATTGGCCCCTTTTATTTGCTGATGCAAGAACTATTCCATATGTTGATGCAGCATCTGTGATCTATGTATCGTTATCTGTTATGTCTAATATCATTTTCTATAAATCAATATCCTTCCTCCTTGAAGATAGCCCTGAAGAATAAGTTGCCAGATGCTAGTTCAAGCATGGCCAAAAGGCCGAATGTGTGGCACAGCTTGCCATCCCTTCAGCACTCTGAGGACACGTGTAGGTGTTTTGGGGACCTTTCACAGGTTTTGTCGCAGCTTTGCCCTGTTAGCTCTATGGCCCTGGCTGGCAGACTCAGCAGTTTTACTCTAATCACTGCACTGTGTCCAATGGCCAGCAGCCTTTTATCTGTGCTTATCATCACTATAACTCTGTTCTGCTACTTGACATTCTCCTTCACCATAACCTCATGGTGGTTCCCCCTTCTATCAGCATCCATCTGCTAAAAAAAAAAAAAAAAAAAAAAAAACAAAAAAAAAAAACAATCACTGAGGATTTATTCAGCGCTCATAATACACTCGTTATTGTTGCTTTTGTTATTTTGTTTTAAATGTTTAATGCAAAGGGCTGTGCTACAGAATGTACTTAATGCTGATTTGACAGTGAACTTGAGTTGCTGATTTAAGAGCTTAGAGGTGAATGAAAGACATATGCCCGTTCTCCAAACCCTTACACGTTGGGAGTCCTACAGGGAATGCTATCAGCAATTTTGTATTATATTTCTTTTGCCTGCCAGCATCTCAGAGCACATGCAGTTTTGACATAGTTTCTGTTGCCTTTCCTACTAGCACAGGCAGGTGACAGTACATTGCTGAGAAAGAACTCAGGTTACTTTCAACTTTCTATCATGAGTGCAGATTTTTAATTTTAAGCAGAAAGGCCAGTGCAAATTGAAATATGTCTTCCTTCATATTTTGCAGATTCAGTCTAAAATATGTTGGATTTGATATCACTCTAAACCAACAAAGTCCGTGTGCTGCTCAAAAATCATAAAACATGCAATTCTGTTTCTCAGTAAAGCAATTCATATCTTAAAATCAGATTTCTTTTGAAACTTCATGTGCTAGCACAAAGCATTAATAATGAATGGGGAAAATATAGAATCTTCAGCAATATGTCAGAATACCTTCATAATAAATTATATATATAGCTATATATATAATTGCGCATATCATCCGACATTTAAAATATGAAACTATTTTGCAAGGTTAAGTTAAACTCATTTACAAATTAATAAAAATTTCAAAAAGGGAACAAATAATATGACTCTAACACAAATATACCACATTTAAGCAAATGTGGTATTTGCTTAATTTTTAGTATTCTCAATTTTAAGAGCTGGCTTCAAATTTTGCTAGATAAATTATTGAGGAAGCAAGTTACTACAAAGTCCTTTGTAGTACATCCAAATAAACTGACAAAATTAAGAATCTTAACATTAGGCATTTAACCAAATCAAACCAAATAAAAATACAAAAAAAGCAAACTATGTATTTACTGGGTATAATAAATAAAGAAGAACGTAGAAAAAGATCATAGCACCAAAACCCCTTCTCTTTAATCTCCCATTTCTGGTCCCATATGGGAAAATCTTTCTTTGGGGGGGAAAATCTTTCATTCAAAATCCTTTTTATCCTATCCTAAACAGATACAGCTTATAATAAATGAGATACTATCAGTCCCCTTTTGGACCATGATTTTACTGATAGTAAAGTCTCACATGCAGATGATTATATCCAAATGGAAAGTCACTGTGGTAGAAATGGGTAAACAACTATTATTGGACTAAACGAGTAGTGCAGTACATTCATCCCCCTCATTGAGGAGAGGCTATGAGGCATTATGGTATTTTTCTACCTAATCTGCTCCTATCCATTAGAATAGGGTCCAATTCCCCAAATGTCTGTATCTCACTGACTTATTTACTTCTCAGACTCACTCAGAGAAACAACAATTTAAATCTTTATTGGTTCAGTTGATTTATCTTCATAAGAGACAAAGTTCATCTAAAATCAGAATCAAAACATTCCTAGACCCTTGTCCTTATTATCAGTATAGTATTGAATATGAGTCATCTTGCAGACAAATCCATTTCTACAAGTAACTGTAAGTCATTATTTTTTATGTCTCTTTTCCCAATTTGAAAAAAAGTAACAGTAATATTATGTGAGAAATTTCTCAAGTTGTCAGAATAATAAAAAAATTATATGTATGTTATTGTTTGTAGAACATCAGTTTTCCTTTCGGGTATTATATTACTCTTACTAGATTTGTAATTCCTAGGTTTTTCAAAATGAATTTAAGAAGAATTTTACATGTCCTCTCTACTCGTATCCAGGAGTTCTCCCTTGACTTTTCAGTCTTTTAAAAAAAAAAAAAAATTATTTAAATGCAATTTAATTAACATATACTATAATATACTAATATTCAGTACAATATACCATTTTACAGAATTCAGTGATTCATCAGTTATATACAACACTCAGCGCTCATTACAAGTGTGTCTCACCCAATTATCCCTTCCCCTTTCCCTCTCCTCCAGCAGCCCTCAGTTTGTTTCCTAAAGTTCAGCCTCTCTTATGGTTTGCCTCCCTCTCTATTTTCATCTTATTTTATTTTTCCTTTCCTTCCCCTGTGTTCACTTGTTTTGTTTCTTAAATTCCACACGTAAGTAAAATCATATGGTATTTTGTCTTTCTCTAACCAACTTATTTCACTTAGCAAAATACTCTCTAGTTCCATCCATGTCATTACAAATGACAAGATTTCATTCTTTCTGATGGCTGGGTAATATTCTGTTGTGCTTTTAACACTAGCTGTTCAACTTTGCCACTTTCCACAATGGTTACTTAGACATCTAGAAGAAGCAGCTTTCCCTTACCTTTTCCACTTTATCCACCATCACTTCCAGGCCCCAAATACATATACACATATGTTTTTATGTCTCATTTCTGTGCAATCTGAACTTTGTCCTCACCAGTCCACCAAAGTTGCTTTTCATTATCAATACACTTCTAATTACAAACTTAATAAGATTTTCTCTCTTAAATCTTTTCCAAGTTCAAAACCCATTAACACGTCTTCACTTCTTAAGGCTTTGCTCCCTTTACCTTTTACCACAAAACATTCTCTTAGTTCTTTCCATCCCTCCTGATTACTCCTTTTTCATTTCTGCAGACACTGTATGTCTGTATTTGCCAAGATTTTCTTTTTACATCTCTTCTTCTATTATATTTTTCCTATCTGAAATGTCATTCATTTTCAAGTAATTCTCTACCAACTCTATGCAGATAACTTTCAAGGCTGAATTTCTACTTATGACCCTCTCCCCAAACTGCAAATGTAATTTTCAGCTACATGCTGGATATGCAGCTTGATGTCTTAGCAGTACTTTAGATGTGACCTCACCACAAGGACTTTTTAATTTTCAAATACAAATGTTGTTTTTAAAATCTTATCTCAATCACATTTGAACAATGTTGGTTTCTTAACGCTCTTTTCATGTATTGAGTTGTACTGTTATTCATTTCCTGTTTCCTCTTCTGGTCTATCATTGTTAATCCTCACTAGGAATTTATTTATAATTTTTTTCCCCCATGAATAAATGTATCTGTTATTTTGGAATCTAATTATCACCTATTTCCTTTTCTTTCTTTCTTTTTTTTTAATTATTTATTTTCTCACCATAGCACATACTCTCCCCAATGTCCATCACCCAGCCACCCCATCCCACTCAACCCCCTCCCTTCCGGCAACCTTCAGTTTGTTTCCTGAGATAAAGAGTCTCTTATGGTTTGTCTCCCTCTCTGGTTTCATCTTATTTAATTTTTTAGCTATTTCTGATACTGTATATGTCTAGATTGCTAAATTAGAAGTAATTCTAAGTATTTTAAATTTTTTTCTTGGTATCTCTAGTGAATATCAGATGCACATGCCAACATATTAAAAATGAAAACCACATCTTCTTTGACTTGTTCCTCTGAGACTTATTTCACAACAAAACAACATCACCATCCACCAAAACATCCAGCCCAGAAGTTGAAGACATCACTGAATCCACATCAACCTCCACATCCAATTTAAATATGAATCTTATTGTTTCTACCCACAAAACTGCTTTAATCAATCTCCTTTCCTCTTCCTCTTCTGTTGTTATGCTCTGTAATTTCTAGGGAGCTATCCTCATAAACGATGAAATCAATTATGTCACTAGCTTGATGAGACACATTGGGTGGTTCTCCAATGCCTACAAAATTTAATCCAAACTCTTTATCATGATGCAATATAAACCAAAGTATTTTAACAGCTTCATTTTGTTTGTTTGTTTGTTTGTTTTTGAAAGAGAGGAAGAGAGAGAGAGAGAACACAAGTAGCAGGGAGGAGCAGAGACAGCATCTTAAGCAGGCTCTATTCTCAGCTTAGAACCCAACGTGGGGCCTGATCTCATGACCCTGAAATCATAACCAGAGTTAAAATCAAGAGTCCCATACTTACCCAACTGAGCCACCTAGGTGCCTCAACAACTTCAATTTTTTATCAACACTTTATGTTACAGGTTCAAAGAGCCTCCTACCTTTCCCACTACTTTATGATTTGACAATTTACAAGAATTTTTTCCCTCTGTTCCTTCTTAGTAAGTTGCCTTTCATCTTTTCCTCTGCCAAACAAAATCCAACGGATCCTCCAGGGTCTAATTCAAATCTCATCCCTCTTTTGTGAGTCTTGCCCTAAAACACCTATTTCTTTACATCACAAGGCAAACTTAATGGTTTCCTTTGCTAAAGTAAAATTATTTGGTTATTATTTATGTGTGGTGAATATCTACTAATTTACCTTCCTGCTTGTAAATGGGCCCTGGAGGGCAGAGAATGTCTAATTCATCCTTGAATTCCTAGTATTTCACACATTGCCTAGCACTTGCATTCATAAATATTTACTGAGTCCAGTAAAATTCTCTAATCTTTTAAATATGCAAACATGATCTGTGTACTTTATTTAAATAAAGTGGCTTATGACTTAGTAGCTAATTACAGGTCGATATTATGTAACTATTTTGTGTAAGGATGGTCACACTATATTTTTACCAAAATGCCAAAATAGGAAAGGAGGAGATTCAGGTTGGAAGTGTCCTTGGAAAGGACACTTTTCTTCTATGGTGAATATAAGAATACAGCCCTGACTAATTCAACCACAGCAAAGTCCTTTTATAGAATTTAATCTTGTGACTCTATTCAATGAAGTTAATGATTGTTTCACATGAGTGATGGTGATGTATTGAGATTTAAAGAAGGGTGTGGAAGATAACACAGTAGAAAGTAGATATAATATTTAAAATATAATTCCTGTAGAATGAAAACAAAATCTATAAGAGAGGGCTCCATAGAAGCATAATGTTCCATTTCAGGCTTTCAGAACAGATTTACAAATGAAACATTTCATAAACAATGAATAACGTGCACTTAAAGAACCTCACACAGAGGAAAACTGCAACTGAGCGTGCATAATTTGCACTACAGTAATCTTATTTTCTAGCAAAAGCAATGAATCCTGTCACCAAATGGCAAGCAGAGACAAAGTGATGGGATGCATACTGATGTTACTAAAAATCTCTCCGAGGATTAAGGAGATAAGAAAATAATTGTGATGAATTTTGTATTTTTAATTCTTAACTAGCAATAAATCTAAACAAATAATTTGAAGCTTTTTTTTTTTATCAAGGTATAGATATGCAGCTTAAAAGATTAGGTCACTTAAAACTGAATAATTAAACATATTAAACACTGTATCATTCTAGCAGACAATCATTTCTGCACTGTATAATTCTATGTATTATAGATTCTGTTTGTGCCAGCTTTCCCACTTCCCTCAAACCATGAAATTCTGGGGCTTAAATTTATTAGATATTGAATTTTTTCTTTATTTATATACATATAATCCATAAGTCATCCAGCAGTTTATACATTTTCTCATGAATCAACTCTCTTACATCAACCTATCATCAAACAGCGGTCTTATTACGTATTAGGTTGTCAGGGATCAGAGGTTACTGGTGCTTCTTGCACTCTCTCTAAATGTGTTAAGTAGTCAACCACATAATTATCTTCTTAAACTGAAGGGTAAAAAAACCTTCGGAGGTCTTGTGAATGAAGATGAAGATATCAGCATGACAACATAGCAAAAAGTAAAGGTGAGTTTGAACAACACAATAAACTGACTGGATTGGGATGCCTGGGTGGCTCAGTTGGTTAAGCATCTGCCTTCAGTTCAGGTCATGATCCCTGGGTCATGGAATCAAGCCCCACATTGGACTCCCTCTCAGTGGGAAGCCTGCTTCTCCCTCCCCCTCTGTCTGCTGCTCTGCCTGCTTGTGTGCTCTGTCAAATAAATAAATAAAATCCAAAGGAAAAAAAAACCTGACTGAATCTAACAGACATGTACAGAACAGTCTACCCAATGACAGAATACACATCCTTCTCAAGTGCACAGGGGTCATTTTCCAGTACAGAGAATGTATTAATCTACAAATTAAGTGCAAACAGATTTTAAGAGATAGTAGATAATATACAAAGTATCTACTCTAACCACAGTTAGATGAAGTTAGAAGTCAAAAACAGATGGAAAATTGGAAAATTCATAATTTGTGGAAATTATCACACTTTTAAGCAGTTGATGGTTCAAAGAAGAGATCTCAAGGGAAATTAAGAAATGTTTAGAGACAAATAAAACAAAAGTGCAACATACCAAAACATATAGGACAGAGTGAAAGTAGTACGAAGGGGTAAATTTATAGCTATAAATGCTTACATTTAAAAAATAAGGAAGATCTCAACTCTAACTTTACAGCTTGAACTAGAGAAAGAAAACAAGCTAAACCCAAAGCTGGAAGGATTAACAAACTGTAACTAGCTGGACTAAGAAAAATAAGAAGACTCAAATTGCTAAAATCAAAAATGAAAATGGGGGCTTTACTAACAATTCTATAGAAATGAAAAGGATTCGAAGAGATTATTATGGACAACTATACATCACAAATTGGAAAATCTACACAAAATGGACAAATTTCTAGACTTCTAAACCATTAATAAATATAGAAAATCTGAATATACCTATAACTAATTAGGAGATTGAATCAGTAATAATATATCTCTCAACGAAGAAAAACCCTGTACTTGATGGTTTCAGTGGTGAATTCTTTTTTTTTTTTTTAAGATTTTTTATTTATTTATTTGACAGAGAGAAATCACAAGTAGGCAGAGAGGCAGGCAGAGAGAGAGGAGGAAGCAGGCTCCCCACTGAGCAGAAAGCCCGATGTGGGGCTTGAACCCAGGACCTGGGATCATGACCTGAGCAGAAGGCAGCGGCTTAACCCACTGAGCCACCCAGGTGCCCTCAGTGGTGAATTCTAACAAACATTCAAAAAAGATCTTGACACCAATCAATCCATCTCAAACATTTAAAAAAAAAATGAAGAGGAGAGAACATTCTTTAACTCATTCTATAAGTCTAGCATTACCTTGATATCAAAACAAGACAAAGACAGTATAATAAAAACAAACAAACTACATACCAATATCCATTAAGATCACTGATGCAAAAATCCTCCACAAAACAGTATAAAATATACACAAAATATAAAAGTGATTTTATAACATGACCAAATGGAATTTATTCTTGCATTGCAAAGATAGTTCAACATATAAAAATTGATTCTTGTAATACAAAACATTAAAAAATGAAAGGACAAAATTCCATAAAATAATTTCAATTGGTGTAGAAAAATCATTTGAAATTCAACACTATTTCATGATATAAACACTCAACAAACTAAGAATAGATTAAAATTATGTCAACATGATAAAGTCATAGATGAAAAATCCACCATAGACATCATCCTCAATGGTGAAGATCTGAAAGCTTTTCATCTAAATCAGGAGCAAGGCAAAGATGTCAGCTTTCACCACTTCTTTTTTTTTTTTTTTTAAAGATTTTATTTATTTATTTGACAGAGAGAGATCACAAGCAGGCAGAGAGGCAGGCAGAGAGAGAGAGGAGGAAGCAGGCTCCCTGCTGAGCAGAGAGCCCGATGCGGGGCTCGATCCCAGGACCCTGAGATCATGACCTGAGCCGAAGGCAGCAGCTTAACCCACTGAGCCACCCAGGCGCCCCACCACTTCTATTCAACGTGTTACTGGAAGTTCTTGACAGACTGCTTATTCAAGTAAAAGAAATAAAAGGCATATTAATTGGAAAGGAAGAAGGAAATGATCTCTGTTCACAGATAATAATGATTTTATATGTAGTAACCCTAAAGATTCCAAAATAGCTATTAGAATTAATAACTGAACTCAGCAAAGTAGGAGGACACAAACTCAACACCCAAAAAACAGCTGCATATATATATACACTAACAAAGAACAATCCTAAAAGGAAATTAAGAAAAATTTTCACTTATAATAAGATCAAAAATAATAAAACCACTTGGAAATTAATGTGGCCAATAGGGTAAAAGTTTTGTACAATGAAAAATACAAACCATTTCTGAAATAAATTAAAAATAAATAAATGGAAAGATATTCATTGGAATGTAAAATGGCTCAGCTGCTGGAAAAAATATAATTCCTCAAAAAATTAAAAACAGAATGATCATATGATTTAGCAATTCCATTGTTGCAATATACTCAAAATAATGGAAAGCAGGATATTGAAGAGATATTTGTACACCGATGCCCACTAGCAACTGTGGGAACAACCCAAGTGTCCACTGACTGATGAATGAAGAAACAAAATGTAATATATGCATATAATACAATATTATTTAACCTTAAAATAGTAAGGGAATTCTGACATATGCTATAATATGGATGAAGTTTGAGAACATTATGCAAAATAAAACAAGACAACCACAAAAGGACAAATATTGTGTGATTCCACTTTTTTGAAGTACCTGGAGTAATCAAATTCATAAGAGATAGAAAGTAAAATGATGTTTGCTAGGGGCTGGAGGAAAGATGAATGGGGAATTATTGTTTAATGACTCAAACATTCATTAATGACTAAACCGTGAAGAAATAGAAAATCTGAATAGAGCTCTAATTAGTAAGAAGATTGGATCAGAAATCAAAACTTTCAAGATTTACAAAATGGCAGTGGAGTAGGAGGAGCCTAGGCTCTTCTTGTCCCATGTACACAAGATAACTATCAAATCATTCTAAATTCTCCAGAAATTGACGTGAAGACTGACAGGACAAATTCCACAACTAAAGGAGAGAAGAGGCCACACTGAAGAAGCTAGGAAGCGTGGATATGTAGCTTAGGGAAGAAAAGAATCACAGGTGCTATGGAGGGGAGGGAGCTGTGGTCATGGAGAAGGGTGAGAGAGAGAAGAGCATACAGGGGAGTGCACAAGGAGAACTTTTCCCCAAAGCCACTGTCTTGGAGTATGAGAAGGGCTGAATTTCATGAGTTCTTGCTACCAGTGGCGCTTAAAGCCTAGAGTTTTAATGGTTAGCAGGTTTGGCTGGGAAAGAGCCAGGAGGGTACTGTACTGCTCCTGGAGAGAAGACTGGCATACACCTGGGGGGCAGACAGTGTGGACATAGACATAGTGATCTGAAAAATACCTGGGGCATACAGTGGGGGAGATTATTCACTATTTTAGGGGCACTTCCCTGAGAGGCAGCATTCACAGAGACACCTCTCTGGGAACAAAGGAGCTGATTGGCACCATTTCCCTCTCCTGCCCCTCAGCACCCACACAGAGTCACCTGCAGGGAGTAGCTCAGCACAGACAGTGGCTGCCTAACTTGCTAACACCAAGCCCTACCCCCTTGTGTTCTGGCAGGACCACTGTTCTCCGATAAACTTGCCTCAATCCCAGCACAGTGGGCCCCACCTCCAGAAGACCAGTACAAACCCCTGCCCACAACATATCTCCTGATTTGAGAGTTCTTCAGGGCCTCAGTTCTCGTAGAATTGATGTTAGGTCTCATTTCACAAGCACAGTTAGTTAAAATTTGCCACTTTCAGGCCAGGGATAAAACACAGCCTTTATCATGCAAGCAGGGCTTCTGAAGACAACTGGCCTGAAGGATACAGCAGCAAATCACAATAGCAGAGGGCATGCAGCACACACTGGACATTCCTGAAGTGCCAGGCCCTGGGCACCACATGACCTCTTCTTCATAAGGCCATTACTTTCAGGAGCAGAAGACATAATTGTCTCTTCTAACACAGAGAGGAAGGCAGAGACTTAGACAAAATCCTTATGGGGAAATTTATCACAAATGGAAGAACAAGATAAGGCCATAGCCAGAGATCTAAGTGAAACAGATATAAGTTACATGCCTGATGGAGAATTTAAAGCCACAATCACAAGGATACTCACTGGGCTTGAGAGAAGAATAGACCACATCAATGAGACCCTTACCACAAGGTTAGAAGAGTTAAAAAAAAAAATCAATCAGAGCTAAAGGATGCAATAAATGAGATTGAAAACAGGATGCACTGAACAGCAGGCTGGAAAAAGCTGAAGAATGAATCTGAAATAGAAGACAAAATAATGGAAAATAATGAAGTCAAACAAAAGAGAGAAAGAATTATGGGTGATTTGAATAGACTTAGGGAACTCAGTGACTTCATCAAATGTAGGAACATTCATATTATAGGAGTCCCAGAAGAAGAGAAAGTAAAGATGGCAGAAAATTTATTTCAAGAAATAATAGCAGAAAACTTCCCTAATCTGAGGAAGGAAACAGACACTTATATCCAGGAGGCACAGGGAATTCCCACCAAAATCAACAAAAGCAGACCAACACCAAGGTATAATGTAATTAAATTTGTAAAATATAGTGAAAAAGGAATAAAATTTCTTAAAAACAGCAAGACAAAAGAAGTCCTTAACTTACATGGGAAAACTGATAGTGCTAACTGGGAATTTCTCAACAGAAACTTGGCAAGCCAGAGGGGAGAGGCTTCATAGGGAAAAATCTGCAGCCAAGAATACTTTATCCATCAAAGATATCACTCAGAATAGAAGCAGAGATGAAGAATTTCCCAGACAGTCAAAAACTAAAGGAGTTCATGACCCCTAAACCAGCCCTGCAAGAAATACTAAAGAGGGACTCTTTCAGTGCAAAGGAGAGACCAAAAGTGACAAAGACAAGAATGGATCAGAGAAAATCTCCAGAAACAATGACAAAACAAACAATGAAATGACAATAAATACTTATCTGTCAATAATTACTTTGAATGTAATTATTGCTCATCAAAAGACATAGGGTGTCAGAATGATAAAAGACTCATCTATATGTTGCCTACAAGAGACTAATTTTATTTTATATTTATTTTATTTATAAGAGACTCATTTTAGACTTAAAGACAACTGCAGATTGAAAGTGATAGGGTAGAGAAATATTGATCACATAAATGAATGTCAAAAGAAAACAGGAGTAGCAATACATATACCAGATAAACTAAGTTTTTTTGTGCTTACATTTTTTTTTTCCTGCTTTGGTATCAGGGTATATTAGCCTCATGGAATGATCTTGAATGTGTTCTCTATATTCCATTTTTTGTAAGGTTTTGATAAAGACTGTCATTAATTATTTTTCTAATGTTTGGTAAAATTCACCAATGAAACTATGTTGTCTTGGACATTACTGTGCTGGAAGATTCTTGATTCCTAATTCAACTTTTATTCTTATTGGTCTAAGATGATTCCTTATTTATTGGATTAAAGATACAAGATTCCAACTTGGTAACTTGTGCATTTTTAGGAATTATCTGGTTTTCCCCTAAGTTATCTGCTTTGTTAGCATATAATTATTGAGAGTAATCTGTTATCAAACTATGTATTTCTGTAGTATCTGTTGTACTGTTCTCTCTCCCATTTCTCATTTTTGTTTTTGAGTTTTCTCTCCCTTTTTTTTTCTTAATGTAGTTAAAGCATTGCCAATTTTGTTTCTTTTTTTGGAAAAACTTGTCATAACTTTCAGAGGCACCTGGCTCTGTCAGGTAAGTGGCCAACTCTTGATTTTGGCTAGGTCATGATCTCATGAGGTCCTGGGATTGAGCCTCATGGTGGTCTCCACACTTAGTGGGGAGTTTGCTTAAGGTTTCTCTCGCCCTCTGCCCCTCCCTCACTTACACATGTATGTCTCCTCTCTCCTCCTCTAAAATAAATAAATCTTTATTAATGTTTATTTTTTTAAGATTTATTTATTTATTTTAGAGACATAGAGAGAGGGGGGTGGGTAGAAGGGCATACAGAGAGAATCTTCAAACAGCCTCCCTGCTGAGCACAGAACCTGATATGGGGCTTGATCTCATAACCCAGGAGATCATGACCTGAGCAGAAACCATTGAGCCACCCAGGCACCCCTGAATAAATCTTCAAAACCAAACCAAACAAAACAAACTGGTTATAACTTTCAATGTTATGTTATTGTTTATTCTGGTCTCTATTTTATTTTATTTCTTTATGATTTTTCTTTGTTATTTCATTCCTCTACTAAATTTCAGCTAAGTTTCTTCTTTTTCTCATTTCTTACAGTGTAATGTTAAGTTAATTATTTGAACATTTTTTTTCTTAATACAGGCATGTATAGCATAAAAATATTAAAAAAAATAGAATAAAAAAAGAAATCAAAACTCTCCCAGTGAAGAAAAGCCCTGGCCCTAATGGCTTCAAAAGTGAATTATTAAGAAACATTTAATGAAGATTCTAACAGTAGTGACTGAAAAACTGAAACTTTACAAGTTGAAAAAAAAATTCTGGAGATGGATGGTGGTGATGGTTGTACAACAAAAAGGAATAGACTTAATACTGCTAAACTGTATACTTAAAAATGGTTCAGTAAATTTTTATGCTATGTGTTTTTTACAAAATAAAACAACAGGGAAAAGAAAGTAAAGTTGAGGCCTGTTTTGATGTTTATAAAGATTCCATGATTTTATCTCAACCATATTTTAGTCTATAGTCTGATCACATCACACTTGAACAGTGACCTAATCCTAGAGCATAGCATAGGCTCCACTCATGTCTGTTGAACCAAATGTGAGGATATAGATGTTATAAAATCACTCAAAAGAATAAGTAATTTTTAAATTGTGAAGTGACCTAGTCTGTGCACTGTCCAATGACACATATTCAACTGCATAGTACAATGTATGTCAAATGCATCATCACTTCTAACTGTATTTGAAAATGGAACTGAAATCACTACCAAAGCTGTATAGTATCATAAAACCCAAGTGAGGTAAGTTAAATTAATACTTAGCAAATACTCATGCATTATTTCCTTCCATGAAAGGAATATATTTCCCTGACCAATTGATGTTGGGCATAGCTATCACTTGCTTCATTTAGTGGGATGACAGTGGAAATGATATGAAAGAACTCAAGGTTTGCCTTTCTGACTTGACTTGGCCTCTTACACTTTTATCTTTTCCCATAAGAAGATCATGCCTCAGGTAGCTGAAGGTGTATGAAAATGAGAAACAGGTAAACTCAGTTCACAGGTAGAAAACAAATCTAAATGAGCCAAGTCTAAATTACCTGAATTCCAGCTAATCTACAAATGAGTGACTGTGAAACAGATGCTAAGTGCTACTCAATGTTATTATGGCTATAACTGACTAATATACTAGGGAAGAAAATAAATTCATCAGAACACAAAGAGAATCAAGATTTTAAAAGTATTTTTTGACACTGTATTGGTTTAACTGGGTGAAACATTTGGAAAAGTGAGATTTTAGCTTTGCTATGCATGTAAAGATAATAGCTGAATATTTTTAAAGGTAAGTGCCTTGTGAGAAAATAAAGAAGAAAAAATAGCAAATATACATAAATCTTAAATTCTTTATTGATGAAAGAAAGGGAAGAAATAAGACTGATGTTAGGGCATTAAGGAAGAGAGAGGGCTTTCTGATTTTGTTGTTTACTTTTTTTCCTTAAAGAAAGAAAGGATCAAAATATATTTACAATTATAAGAGAAATACCAATGAAGCAGGAGGATTAAAATGCAAGAAAGGAAGTTATTGACTGATTATAAACAAAGCCACAGCTCAGTTGTCTGAGAATGACATTCAGCACACAGTGAAAGACAGGAAACAAATTCTTGCTCTGAGATGGGGCAAGAGAAGAATAGTAATGTTGCAAATAAGTTCTAAAGATGTGAGGAAGGTGTGCCTACACAGAGCTGTTGAAATGTGAAGAGCAAAGACGGCACTTGTGTTGGATGGCTTTTATTTGCCATCATTGGATAAGGGGATGGTATCATTGAATAAGAGGAGAAGGCTGCAAACAACTTTTGTGGGAAATTTTATTGCCTGTTTAAAATGTATGTTTAAGATGATTGTTGACAAATAAAAAAAGCCAAATCTACAGTAAATATTCTTACAGTGTCAACTAGGTTGAAACAATGGTTCAAAGACCAAGAATGGATAAAGTGAGCTGAGGGAGTTATTTTGGTCTGATGGTCTTTCAGATCTAGTTTCACTATTTCCCCTCTATCTTAACATCTTATTCACAGACCCCATAACTCTTCTGACCAAAGCTTTTTATGAGACTGATGTGCTACCTACTGTGATAACGAGGCACCTTCTGACCAAAGCTTTTTAATGGCGCTCCAGTAGTCCTGTGGCAAAGTTCACTTTCTTTGATGTGATACAGTAGATTATGATTCAGAAAATATTTACATACACACTCCCTAAAGAATAGGAACAATATACTTCCCTATTCTATTATACAACTAGGTATTTTCTGTCTAAGCTTTTACAACATCATTCCACATATCTCAACACCCTTCTCCTTTCATTACCTTGAATATTCATGACCATTCTAACTTTTCCCAAGAGACTTTCTTTGATTACTTTATGTGGATTTATTACATAGAATTGTTCAACTCTTATTCTCTTTCATCATGTCCTTGATATAATGTAATTTTTTAGTTTTTCTCTCCATAAATCTATCCACCTAACTTTCTTCTCTTCTCAAGTAGAATTGCTAGCTCTTAGGGAGAGAGTACGTTGAAACTTTTATTCCCTGTGCTTAAAAGTCTACTCTATACTTTTGTGAATATTAATATATATTTGTATCAATAACAAAGAGAATAATGAACAAGTCACACATTCAAAAAAATTGACATTTTTCACATTATTAAATATCACAACCTCTCCCTCTTAATAAATTTATTCTAAAATCTAGCCTTAACTTAAAACTAAAGATCCCTCTGGAACAGACAATTAAATGTCTGGTGACACTTTATTTCTGCTTTCTTGTGTTCAGTGTAGGATAACTAAAAATTCACCTTGGCAGAAAGAGAACCAAAGAAATTTGATCAAATAGTATCATCTTCTTCACATAAACAAGATAACTTTTACTTTATTTTGAAAAATAAGGCACAAAGGTGAAAGAATATAAATCATATGAATTATACTAATTTGTTTTTAAAGAAAATGACAAAATATTTTCAAATAACAGAATATATGATGTCAGGATAATTGCATTTAACACAATAATAAAGCAAACGAAAACCAGAGATGAGATCTACAATTTCTATTATGTTTTAGAGCCTACCCAATCTTTGAGCTTTTATTCACATTGCAGATACTCTGGGGGAAGGGAAGATATGTTGGGGATATAAACAAATTCCCTTTTCATTAAAGTAATATAATTCAAGAAGAACTTGAGGACAGAAATGATAAACACTTCGACTTTCATTCCCCAAAACACAAATTTTATTTGTGAAAGGAAAGGATATGACACTTTAGAGTTTTGCTTGAAGTATTCCTTAGCAAATCTCTTTATAGAGGAAAAGTAAATGTCTGGTATATTAATCAATCAGCATAATTTTTACTTTGTATTTGTTTTGCTGAATTTTTGTTCTGGAAATATTGCTATAAGAGCAAAGAGATCAGAATAAGATTGATGTCCTTAACAAAAATTTAAAATTTTGTGTATACAAGCTGTCATAAGTTGTTCTATGTGAACTTTTTCTCGAAGTATTTTTGTTGTTCCCTATAAATTTTTGTAAAGTTTGAGGCCACTCTGGTCCATTTAAGTCCTCTCTCAATATAAAGACTTATTTTTTACCTAAAATTAATTATTATAGAAAACATATGCGTGTGGTGAGGAAAGCTTGTGTGTGGGTTTGTTTGTGTGTACAGGAGAAGGGAGGTTTGAGACAAGGTGCACACAGATAGAAAGGGGTATAAGTAGGACTGTTTCAGACATATGGGGCAAAAACGAGACCACTGTATATATTTTTTCTTAATTTTAATATATCTTTAAGTATTCATATATGTTGATATTCTCATTAATTATGTTCTAAGGGGGAAAATGTGGTCGAAATCTATATTGATGATTTCTTTATTGTTCCTCCATTGTTCCTCTATTTTCCTCTAACGCATGACTAAGATTGCACAGAAGTATATCTAAATGAACCTAAGTATATTAACGGGGTAATTAAGTCATTAATTTTATAGGATATGTTATATTTTAACATTAGAATGTCACATCTAAATCATTCAATTCATGCTACAGTGTAAGTTTAATGACATTTTCTGCCTTCTACTTATATTCACATTTGGATAATGATAGAAATAGTCTTAAAATTGTATGGCTATACCTTTTCCAAATACTAATCTATTCATAGGGGAAAAACAAATTGATACAGTTTTTAAAAATAAAAATAATAATTATACTGTATAAATAATACTTTATCTTATTGAACTATTTCTTTTTTTTTTAAGATTTTATTTATTTATTTGTTAGAGAGAGAGAGAGAGCACAGGCAGACAGAGTGGTAGGCGGAGGTGAGGGAGAAGCAGGCTTCCCGCCAAGCAAGGAGCCAGATGTGGGACTCAATCCCAGGACACTGGGATCATGACCTGAGCCGAAGGCTTAGGTCTTCTGAGACTTAATCAACTGAGCCACCCAGGTGTCCCTTATTGAACTACTTCTATTTTATAGCAATTAAATTATGTACTGAGTTGGGTTTCACTTTCTTAAATCAAAAGGAAAATGACTGAACACATTTGAATGATCTTATATATTACTGAAAACTTAATAATAGGAAAATATAAAATAAAAAATATTTATAATTGTTAAACTTCATGTATAGGATCTGAGAAATTATTTTTCCTTTTGACTATCATGAGTTTTACTATCATAAAGTATGTAATATACATACAACATGTATTTTAGTTATATATATAACATAACTCAACATTGATAGACTACATATCCTATTCCATGTTAGAATGGAAATAGGGGCACCTGGGTAGCACAGTGGGTTAAAGCCTCTCCTTCGGCTCAGGTCCTGATCCCAGGATCCTGGGATAGAGCCCCACATCGGGCTCTCTGCTCAGCAGGGAGCCTGCTTCCCTTCCTCTCTCTCTGCCTGCCTCTCTGCCTACTTGTGATTTCTGTCTGTCAAATAAATAAATAAAATCTTTTTAAAAAAAGAATGGAAATAAAGAAAAATACAGAAGAATGGTGACACATGTGAAATCTTAAAACAGAATCTTATATTATTGTTAGATTAACTTAAGGTTCTTTTAGAGTTTTATATTTCTGTTATGATGAAGATGCTAGCTTGGTCCTGGCGGTTCTATAAAAATGAATTAAATTTAGCATTCATAATTAGCTTTATGCTAAACAATTAGTGACTCAAGTTTTCAAACCTATCTCAAAGTTTTTCTTCTGACAGGTTATACTACTGATTAATGAAAATTCGTAAGAAATGTCTTTGAAAATGTGTTAAACTTTAACAGTTTTTGAAACATTCCACAATAGCTTTTGAATTTATTATTCCTATTTTTTCTCTTATTTGTTTAAAGAAACCTGTATGAATATTACCTTTTATAAAAATGAGATACTTCAATAAATGAAAAATAAGGATTATGTTGTTAAAAATAAAATTATCTTTTAAGAGTGCTGAATAAACAACAAAGAGATGACTAACTTCCCAGAATATTTTACATAAATTCAATATAAAAACCTGTAAAGAATGGTTAAAGAAAAAACAGAAATGTTAATTTCCTAAAATCATCTTCATTCTTCCAGTGTTGTTGCACTAACTCTGACTCAATAACAATAAAACTACTTTAAAGTGTTCTTCTCAGAATCATTAAGAAGTATTGATTACCAAATCTTTTCCAAATTCTTTCTACTCTTTGGCCCAGTACATAACTGTTACTATTTCATCTTTTCTGGGGAGTCTTTCTTGGTAAGTCAAATATTTTCCTTTCTAAGTGCTTTTAATATTACATCTCTATTGTGAAATGATCCCTTTATTAGGCATTTCTATATTTTCTAACTGGTGGTGTTTATTAAGTATATATTCAGAACCTCATCACTGTGTCAGACACTGAGCCAAGGATGAGGGATACAAAAGTGAAGTGAAAATCAGTCAAGGGGAACTTCCTAACTATCAGAGAAGACAGAGACTAAAGGAATAACACAAAAGAATGTAAACTGATAATTCATGATAAATCCTACAAAGGGAAATTTCATGAAAATCTGAAGGACTTGTCCTTGTCTGGGAAACAGGGGGATACGACTTAGAATTTCATATTATTTTATGATGTTTCATTGTCTGGTAATTCTCATTTTAGATGAATATACTTTGCCTCCTGAGTTTTATGCCACCAGAACTTAGGAAAGAACAATGTAATATACTAGTTTTTACTCATTACTTTCAATCTAGGCACATAGAAAATGTGACTGATTGTTTACTAACGTGAATGCAGACTAAGATCATTACTGTGGATGAATTACTATAATAATCTACTGTGACATGACAAGTTTCTGGAGTTGTATCTTTAAAAATGTCATAAAAACAAAAAATATTTCTTTACTAGAATAACCTAATCAGGCTTCACTTTATTTAGAACAATGATAATAGCAAATAAAACAAGCCTAGAGAGACCATAGAAGGAAGAAAAAAGATTTATGTTTTAGAAATTTTAATACCACATTTTTTCATTGTTTGAATAAGCAGCCTACATTTTCATTTTGCAATGGACCCCACAAGTTATTTAGTTGACCCACCATAGCCATAAATAATCAAATAGTCTTTTCCACCCTTTGAGTAGAAAGGGTTAGTCATGCAGCAGTCATTTCTGAGATATCTCAATAACTTTATAATAATTATAATTTGGTTTTTGAAAACTAAATCTATTTACTCAAATTAAGAAATTGAAACCATGCTGTGATACCATTTCTTAGAGAATCTCTTAATGTAGATATTTAAAATCTAAACAAGAAACAAGGTCAAAAGTAAGGGCAATGTTGGGGCACCTGGGTGGCTCTGCCTTTGGCTCAGGTCATGATTTCAGGGTCCTGGGATTGAGCCCCGCATCGGGCTCTCTGCTAAGTGGGGAGCCTGCTTCCCCCCCTCTCTCTGCCTGCCTCTCTGCCTACTTGTGATCTCTCTCTCTCTCTGTGTTAAATAAATAAATAAAATCTTAAAAAAAAAAAAAAAAAAGGTAAGGGCAATGGTATATATTTCAACCAAAGAAGATAGATCACAATCTTATGGGTTGAAATATAGATTTTCTAAAAAAGATGAAAGATGAACATGATTATCATGACCAAATATAAAAATAAAATTCTATGGTGATAATAAATACTGTATTATTGTCAGAGAGTTGTGACTAGGCATCTTAATTACTGACAGTATCTGATGGATTATACATCTACTAAAGTATTCAATATTATTTTCTTCATGTCCTAGTTGAACCTATTGTTCTTTACCAGACAGTTCCATCCAGAACCATTACTTTTCTATACCCGGAAGAATACACAATTTGTTCTCTAACAGAAATCCTTGATTGCCACCCTGAATAACATTTAAAAATTTACTATTTCTCAAAAATATTCTATAAGGACCTTAAAACAATACCATCATTCCTCCAAGTTCTCAGGAATTCCAAACTACAGTTTACCATAATTTTTAGTGTCCTAGACTAACTCCATTAAGGCTTCATCATCCATTTTGTGGTGGGGGAAATAGAAAAAATGTTTATCTTAGGAAAAGAAAATAATTGAAAATGAAATGTTTTTAATCTTATTTCGTGTTAACACTTGCAGAAAGGTGTCACTACTTACTTCTTTACTGAGCAGTTACCATTTTATTATTGAGCAGTGAAAACTATGAAACTATGAAAAAGTAAATACAATAAAATACACAAAGCTACTGACATTAAAATAAATCTATGTGAAAACACATTTACAAGCAATTCCAATGAATTTTCTAAGTCTTGCATTATTGTGTTGCCCCTACAAAATTTACACTAAATGTTAGACTATATTTTCAACTTTCAATTTTCAACTTTCCTCCAATATTGGGCTGCCTTCTAAAATTTATTTGTTGCTCTGGAATGAGAGAAAGGAGATTCAAAAATGACCCTGGTTGAATTTCCCTCCAGTCAAGTAAGACAGAAGTTAAAGAAAGTTTAGGCTGAAGCTTAATAAAGAAATATGATATACATGAATTTATTGTGTAAGACTATTATGTGTTCTGAAAGTTTGTTTCAATCATTTGCATTCTTTACACATATAAATCTGTAATTTATTTGGTACCTCAGTAGAGCCTATAAAATGATAGGGTAATTTTTTAAATATGACATATGTAAGTGACAAGACATAAAATCAATCAGGACCAACCTAAAATGCATTTGATTGTATTATAGCTGACCAAACCATATAGTTGGATAATTATACAAGCAAAAATCTTTGACAAATTTCAATATAAGTTTTCTTGGTTCTGTGCATTCTTGGTTCTGTGAGTTTTTGTTTTTTTAGAGTTTTAATATATTTACATCTAGATATTTAATATATTTAATCTTCAATTTAAAACATAGTATATATATGTCATTCTTAACTACAGATATTTTAGGAAGCTCTCATCACCAGATAACACCAAATGATCTATTCTTCTTGTTCCAATGCTTTTAAAAGAAATTATGGTTACTTTATAATAAAGGGATTTTCATATCAGGAGATCGAAGTCATGTAGCTATTTGTAGAAAATATGAGTGTTATCTATTCACTCATTGTTTCAAATAGCAAAAGCATTCTAGATTACGATTCTTTTATCTGGGTATTTTATCTGGAGATAATATCTCTACCTATCTGGAAATAAGGGCTAAAGTACATGGAACCCTAACAGAGACTGAAAATAATTGAAGAGTCATTTTCACTAAAAAACAAAACAAAACAAAATAAAACAAAGCATATTTTAAACTGAAAAGAAAGGCAAAAGATACCAAAATATTACTTCTCTTTAGCTAAAATATGTCTCATCATATTTTAATTACTGTTACATCGCTCTAACAAATAGAAAATACTATCAAATCATTTGCTATTTCTACCATAAGACACTTTTACAATGCATAGATGACTATCTTTGTTAAGTTTTGACATATGTTTATGTCTTTATAGACTGAAAATATGGATGGGAAGTGTTGCTTAACTGGTAGTCTTTGATGAAATTGAACTATGATGAAGAATCCTATTTTCTAACATTTAGAAAACTAAAACAGATATTTTACCATTCAGTGAGTTTTGGAAACAGCAAAATCTCAAGTATATCATCTGGTAGCATCATTAAATCATTTTTCCAGTTGGCAAAGAAATCAGGAAATGAGCTGAAAACCACTAGGGCCACAAACTACTAATCTATAATTTAAAATTTCCAGTTAAAAGAGATTTAAATCCCCAATTGGATAGGACTTAGATAAACAGATGCTATTTGTATTGAGCTTCTTATCAGATACCAGATCTCCAATGGCCACATTCAAGTGACACAATCAAGGCATCTCATCATCTGCTCAATGTTGGTTTATTTTAGATATTGCTAGGATTGCTCTCTAGTGTTCATAGCCAATGTAGTACCTGGAGAAGAGTTTCACTGACTGTACAGAAGTAGATTAAAAGTTAAATAATATTCCAGGTACATTAATATAATTAGGTATTATAATAAATAATTTATTAAAGCTTAAACTAAAAAGAAGGCAGTAACTGGAGAATGAATGTCTATAAAAATTCATACATATAATATATTCAGAGTAAAAGTAATGCTATTTTTAGAATACACATAACTTGAATAGTTCTGGTTGTTGCAAGAAGAAATGAAATACGATTGAGATATCTTTATCTCAAAGTATTTTTTTAAATGAAAAAGGGAAAAAAGAATGGGCAATTATTTTAATCATCCAAATTTAAAAAAAACCTATTTGACTGCAAGTTGTATACTAGAAAGCCTTTAAACAATATTTCTGGGTATAGTGGAAAGACTTCTGCACAGACTATAAAATTGTTAGGAATAGATATGTTTTAATTTTAAAACTCAGAAGAGATATGGGCAAATTTCTATCACAGCTTTCTTATTCCTGTAAAATCAAATTCTCATATACAATAAAAGGGAAAACAAAGTGCCATGCACTCTACTTTCTTTTTTGTCTTTATGGGAAAACAAAATATTCTCATATTTGAAAACAGATTCATATAGTTTTTAAAAAATAAAATTGTTTTATTCTTTCTTTTGAAATTTCTCCAGTTAATTTTAGTTTTCCAAAAAATTCAGGAAAATTTCTCTAAGCATCACAATGGCTGTTCTGAGAGACATGTGATTAAAAAGGCAGACTATTAGTAAACTGATGGGGAAGTAGGGATTTAAAAAGTAGGTAAATATATATCAATATACACACATCAACTATTTATAAGCCTAATGGGGGAATAGAGATTTTCACTTTGTCAAGCAATAATGGTTGTTTAGTTAAGATAAAATTCATATAACATAAAATTAACCATTTTGAAGTGTCCATTGAAGTAACACTTAGTACATTCATAATGTGGTACAAAGACCACCTCTACCAAGTTCCAAAACATTGTCATCACCCCCAAAGAATATCCTGTATCCATTAGGCAGATACTTTAGCAACATTATTTTAAAACTTATTAGCTCCTGGTATACAGAAAATTTGGATCACTACCTTAAAAAATAATCAGGAGAGGGAAATTTCATATGGTTCTTGAAACATGAGGATTCTACATGGACAGATTCTTCTACTCACAGTACTTTCAATTTTAGTGCAAATACTTATTGTGAACACTTTGATTGCTTTATATGGGATACGATTCAAAAACAGCTCAAAGTGGGGTAGAATCTAATTTAATTTCTTTAACTCAAAGTACAGAAGTATCCATCTGATCATTTCATTCCATTTCATTACAAGTGTCACACACATCCTTACATAGCCTTTAAGGGGTAGCCTCACTAGGTTGCAGTGGACCCCATAGGATATATAGAGTAGGAGCCCCTGGTGTGCAAGACAAAAACATTAGAATTCTCATACTTTTAAATTTTTATTTGGAGTATGTTTTCAAATGTTTATGATAAAATAGTACAATAGTATATCTATGGTTTTTTGGTTTTGTTTTGTTTTGTTTTTTTTACAGCTATTTATTTGAGAGGGAGAGAGAGAGACAGAGAGTGAGGCGGAGAGGCAGAGGGAGAAGGAGAGAGAAACTCTAAGCAGACCCAGGGCTCCATGTGGGCTTGATCTCATGACTGGGAGATCATGACCTGAGCTAGCACCAAGAGTCATAGGCTTAACTCATTGTGCCACCCAGGCACTGCCATCTATATGGTTTTTAAACAAACAACTGTTGGCAGAATATGCTTAAATAAATTGGCACTATTAGGTTTCCAGTATCCATCCTGCTGTTTCCATAGCTCCTTAAGTATTTTGAGTCAGTTCTACTCCAAGATCCATTCTTAGCAATCTTCTGTCCAGACTGTGTATAAGCTAATGTGCTTCCTATATACATAAAGTAAGTTTGTCAGCTCATCCCTCATCAGTCACCCCAATTCTTTATATCTTCCTGCAGGGTTGTCTGATGCCCTTTGGCATTGTAGTATGATTCACCTGCACTTTTACAAATTGTAATAGGTTGGAAAATTTGATCATTTCAATTTGCTGCGGCTGATTAATTCTGCCATGGTCTATATCTGCTCTTGGAAACAGGAGAACTCAGCAGATTACTGGCTGCTAAGAGCTTTCTTGCCTGGAGCTGTCTTCCTCAAAACAACAGCTTGGAAAGCATAATTTTTCTCTCTCTGCAACTAGTTGTCTGCAGGCCACCAATCTTAACTATCCTCCAGGTAAAGCTATAGTTAAAGTAACACTCATTTAGCCTAGTTTTTTGTTTTTGGGTTTTTGTTTTTGTTTTTGTTTTGTTTTTTAGCAGCTAAATTGTATTGTGAGATACTTACAAAGCAAAGAAACATTTTCATGGTAGTTTTTGTTCTTGAGTCACATATTATATTTAAAGGCATGTAATTCACTAGGGAAATACACTAAACATAATTATAAATACACATAATACATTTCAGAGATGTTGGCATTCCAGCTACTTCAAGTTGGAAAATTTGAGTACTCAGAAATACTGAAAAGTGTCAGGTATCTGTCAGTTACCTTGGTTATAGCGCTTATCTGTGTCTATTTTGTGGGTGGCGGGGAAAACAGGAATGGAAAATTATGGTAAATAGACAATGTCTGTTCATTGTTTACCATTGTTGTACTAGTTTTAAATCTCTAAACATTCCATTCTTTCTTTTTGAATCATCTAGAGTCTAGTAGATTAGCCCTTGCCTATGAATTGCCATATCTGGTGGGTCATGTTGTTCTGCCAATTCTTTCTTAATAAAAACGTTTACCAATTCCTATTCCTCTCCCTGAATATTCACAGTCTACAAATTGGCCTTTGTAATTAAATATTACCTATACTCCAGATACCTAAACTTCCCAAAAAACTCATTTATCATGGTGCTCCACAAAAAGAAGGGTATATGTGAATCCTGTGGGGCCAGAAACGATAGAGGTTAAGGAAACACCATGGAATCTGAAGCTTCCAGATGTTTTAATTACCCAAGTGGGTATGGGAATACTAGCATGTATCATGCAACATCTTTATTCTCTAGAGGTTCAAGTTAGGAATTTAGAAAATTATAATTTCCATAATTAAAAAAAATCCTATATGCCAGAGATTTTATTAGCATGTATCTTTAACCTTAACAGATTATTTCAATTTTCTTACCAAGATGAAATCTACAACTACAGACATATTTTTTTAAATGTAACAGACTATGAATGTAGACTGCTCACCTTTGTTCATCTACCTGTAAAGTATTTCCAATATCCAACTTATTTTTCAACATTTCCTTAGCAATTCAGGGTCTCTTCTGGTTCCAAACAAATTTTAGGATTGTTTGTTCCAGCTATCTGAAAAATGCCAATGGAATTTTGATTGGGATGGCACTGAAAGTATAGATTGCTCTAGGCAGTACAGACATTTCAACAATGGTTATTCTTCTGATCCATGAGCATGGAATGCTCTTCCATCTTTTTGTGTCTTCTTCAATTTCTTTCATGAATGTTCTGTATTCTTTGAGTACAGATCCTTTACCTCTTTGGTTAGGTTTATTCCCAGGTATCTTATGGTTCTTGGTGCTATGGTAAATGGAATTGATTCTCTAATTTCCCTTTCTCTATTTTAAAAATTCATTAGAAGCCTCATTGTCTTCTAAGAGTAAAGAATATGGAGTTTGGAGATAGTTTACTTTTTTATTCTCTTTTTTTAAGAGTCTAATTAGGACCCCTGTGTTCAAGCCATAGTTAAGTGAAAAATAACTAGAGCTAACATTTGAAAGCTTACTACAGGTCAACGCTATATAACATAGGTCACATACTTGCACCCTTAGTACTTATGATCGTAAGAAATAGTTTCATTACTACTATGGATGGGGTACCTCAATGGTCATTCTAAAAATATTTCAACAAGTCTACCTGAATAAAAAGAATAAATGAAAAAGTTTCAAAATCAGACTCTATATTCTGTTAAGCAAATATACCATCAAAAACTGGAAAGCAGATCTGAAGTACCATCTGGTCTTTGGTGCCCCAAATAGTTAGTGTGTTACAGGAAGATCCTATGAGGATAGTCAGGTTATAGTCAAACCTTCTTCAGGCTGCCTCCTTCCTTTATATGTTGCATGAAGCTTGTTTTTTAAGCCTTCCTGAAAATACTGTAAATTACCTCATACTTTATACACAATCACTTTCTATTTACACTAAATTTGACTTTACTGTCTATAAAGAATAATATTAAAACAAATGTAGTTTATAAATGAGATAATTGAGGCTAGAAGAAATTAAATGACTTGCGCAAGCTCATATGACTAATCAGTTAGTCAGGCAGAGCCAGGAACCCAGTTTGTCTGCTTTGTAGTGCACGACTCTAGCCACTGTGCTTTTGTACATTTTTTTCCTTCTTTCACACACATTTTGACTTTTGATATTTGAATAAATGATGGAGTTTAGTAGGAGTAAAGTCTGGTACTTAATGCATCATAAAAATATTTTAATATTGCTGATAATAGAATGACTGAGTCAACAGAGTCATTTATATTTTCTAAAGATGTTATATAATTGTATTCTATTATGTTATTTGGGATTACTTTGATTGTGGAAAAAGTTGGTTTTTGGTTTACTTTGGAAAACTCCACTTTCTGGATGAACATGATATTTATTCCAAAAAGTCACCAAAAGGACTTAACATCTTCTTACCTGGCTACCATTTTCAAAGCTATATTTTACAAAGCTTTTGCTGAAAGCTAAATATATAATTAAACAGACAGCAAAAAAGGTACTAAAACTGTTATGTCAGCTTGTTTCTTAGATTTCATATGGTAAATTTTGAGATTCATCTAGTGGCTCTAGATCCAAGAAGTAATACAAATACTGAACCGAAGAGTAAACAAGGCATAAATAAAGATAAAACTCTGACTATGAGTTTAGAGGACTAGTGAAAGTAGAAGCTAACAGCTAAATGGTAGTAGAAGTAGTGGTAGTAGTAGTAGCAGTAGAAATAGCTAAATGGCAAATAATATTTTTTTCACCATAATGCGTTTCATCTGAAGAAAGCTACATTAGACAGAAAATAAAATAGAAGAGCCAGGGTTATTCACTTGGAAGTTATCTGCATTAAGGTGGATATATTCACTTATTTATAAATGGCAATTTAGAATAAAGCATGTCATAAAAGGAATTTAAGGTTATTTCATATGTCTACATAAATACATATTTATATATAATTGCATTTCATAGCTATAACATTTGTAAGTGTTACAATAGTACATTCAAACAAATCAAGATAATATTTTCCCTGAAACTTTTTCCATTTGAAATTCTTCTCTAGCAAACTAGTAAACAAAAATTATTTTCCACCCAAAACAAATATATGGTATAGAATTTAGTGTACCATAATAGAGTCATAAACTGATCCCCATATTCTTTGGGTATTAAACATTTAGTATTTGTCCCTTTAGTTGAAAATTTGGTTCCAAAGTTTGTTTCAGAATTAAATTCTATCTAGTCGTTCCAAATTCAATTGACTTTTAGATTTGATTTATGACAGCATTTAAAATCCTCAGCAACGCCAAAACATTCCTTTCCATTTAATGATATGCTTGTAGGCATCTACTGTTTTTCAATCTGAGACTTTAATTTGAACAAAGACTTTGCTTTTTAGTCATTAGATGCATATAAAATATGAATGGGGAATAGGACCATAGCAGAATTCATGCTGAAATGTTTCATAGCCTGTTTACAAATACCTTAGATCTAAGAATATTTCCACAAATTTAAGATGTATTAATTTAGCAAAAACATTTACAAAATTGTTAAAATAATATATGTAAGTTTTTAAAAACCATTCATGCTTGTAGGGACAAGGAAACTTGTACTTCATCAACTTGTCTTTATTTTTAGTTGAAAACAGAGTCATTTTAAAATTGGAGCATTACTGTAGTGTTGTGTGGTTCATGTCTTACTTGTGAAACCACCACAAGCAGGGCCCTTCTACTCAGCACAGAACAAATTTTCCTGGATGGAGTTCACAGTAACAGATAGGAACTTTTATCTTATCATGCATCATATATAGTTGTAGGGGTGGGGGAGAAGCATCCTTAAAAACCACTCAAGAAACAGATAATTGAAAATAACTACAAAAATCAAAGTTAGTACATTTTCTGAATTTAAAAATTATAAATCTATAGTGTTTTTTGTACATACGTGGCATTTCTTTATGCAGTTGTTCAGGAAGAAGAGAAATTTTAATGTAGTCACTTTGATATTAGGGCAATTTATACCTTTTCTTTAAGACTTGGTAGATGTAGCCTTACTAACAAATATACATACACTAGGTTATTATCTGATTTATAAAATACAAAATTCTTACAATAACATGGAAACCCCTATATAACCTGTTCTCAACCTACTCTCCATCCTTATATCCTACTATTCACATTTTTAAGTGAGGACAAAAATTCCATTTTCCAAGAAGACCTATCCTACATGCCTGATGCTCTCTGTTGGTTAGGAATGTGCTCCTGCATGATCTCTCTGTAGACAAGTCCTACTGTGCCTTGAAAAATCATCCCTGTCAACTGCTCCTCTTAGGACAACTAGCTAATAATTCTCTCCTCTCCCTGACATCTTGTTCAGACTTCCATTGCAACACTTACTGCACTGCCTTTTAATTATCTTTTATTTCATCTTTCTTTCCCAAAAGCCTGAATATTGGAATTTTGGAATATTGGATATTTTGGTGTCATAACCATACTATAACATCTCGTATTATTTTAGAATGTATACAGCCCTTCCACAGACAATTTTATCCCAATCTGCTAAATGAGAGAGAGAGAGAGAACATTATGATGACTTATAGAATCAGTAACTAAATGGGTTTCATGTCTTTGGACTCCAACTGTTCTGTTCTTTTTCCTATTTTGCAACAACTTTTGCAGTAGAGTAATTTCTTAAAAGGCTAATTATAAATATATCTCATTATCATACAGTTTTTTAGTGGGAGTCAATCCTGTATGTTATTCTTTGTCTCAGTGGTCCATTGATAGGGTACCTGGGGAAAGCCCTCTTTGGGAAGGCTGGACATCTGTATTTGCCTCATTGGCCACTACGCTCTTCCCTAAATAAGTTGAAACCTTGGCGTTTTAGATTAAAAGCAGACTAACACAACTTGATTATAATGCAAGGCAAATGCTAATATCAAAATATGAGTATGGTTAGATATTTATAGTAAACTAAAGAAAAAAAATTGTTGTGTTACCAGTGATTGGGCAGCTTGACACCTGAGTGTTTGGTGTCTTTTGATTAGAACAATGACAAAAGAAAGAATCTATGACCCTCTTCCTTGAGTAGTAACCCCAAGAAACAGAATTTGCACCCAGTTCATCCTATTATTATTGTGCTGGCAATAAACCCCTGAGGGAGTTTTATTTTTCTCTGACTTGAGGACACAGACCCAGTTTTTCTGTTCCTTGCAATGCAAGGTGCACAATACTCTTACTAGAATGGATTAAAGCTGTGACACAATACACCTTTCTTGGCCCAGATTTCTTTTCCTTCTTCTACATTGCACTAGGAGAAAAACAGGAGATGCAGCTAGGTCTACTTTTGTTTTAGTAAATGGTCTTGTTCTGGGGACAAAGGTAATCAATTTGAAAGGAAAAAAAATAATACTCTTACATCTGCTTACCACAGTAGAAAATTAGTTTTTATTTGTGTAATGAGACAGGTAGCTATTAAGAGATAGAAGATATTTGGCTAGATAATCTTTGTTCCAATTTTTTTTGACCCATCATTGATCACTGTACAGAGATCATTTCACAGATTCAGTGCCACAATGACCTACTTATCACCACTTCCTTTAGTCTACTTTCATGTAGCCCAACTAATAAGTTATTTTTATGCATTTATAAATCTAATTTTGTCTATATAATTTTACCTAAAGGCAATTCTCTTGTCATTTCACCTACTGTTAAGGTGAAAATAGTGTGCTTGTATAAAGTGAATTGAAATGTATAAGAGGAGTCATCCTATTTTTGGAAAGAAATAATATAACACTGATAATTTAATTCCATTTCTACTATCTCACTTCAAAATATAATCAATTACATTGCAAGGGCAGAATAAATTAGTAATTGAGAGATTAAAAAGGAACTAGAGCTTCTAAATATATTTCACAGGTAAAGAGAGAACTATATTTAAAATAAAAATAAGGGAGGTTGTGATTATCTAATAGTCTACAAATGATTGAGATGGAGAACTCACTTCTTCTGAGTTATTTTTAATAATAGCAATAAGGATGAAATATTGACAATTAGAAAAGAGTAAACCTTCAAGAGTAAAATTTTTGAAAATAAACTAATGGAACACTTCATAAAATGTGTAGGATAGCCTCTGTAAAGTACTAGATGTTACTACCATGGATAATGTCCATGGGTAATAGTGCTAAAATAAGGCAAATGAAAACACTTCCCTATAACATTTAAACCTTGTATAGTATTGAAGCCAAAAATATCTTCAGCACAGAAATGTACATTGAACTTTGCTATACTAATCCTGCATTTGTGTGCCCTTGATGAAAGTACCAAGGAGATGATGTGTAAAAATATTCTACACTGTCAGAATACTGACAGTCCAGACTCTCTGAGCAAGGATAATTTGGTACTGAGCACAGTTCCTCCAGTCCTCTCACTCTAAATGGTTATAGGCTTTCTATCTTTCCACATTAGCACCTGTACTCTTCTACTTTTCTCTTCAATCTCAACATGCCACACACACTGGCCTCCTTGATGTTCCAGGCTGGTGAGGATTTTGAGATATTATCTTTGTATGTAGGGTGGCCAACCATCCAGGTTAGCCTAGATGTTCACAGCTTTAGCACTGAAAATTCTCTCCGAGAGCTCCCTCAGTACTGAGCAAACCAGGATGGTTGCTCACCCTACTTGCATGCTCTCTATAACGTAGCTTCCTGCTTAAGGCTGTTTGAAAGCAGTAATGGCATCAGGGCAGATGAAGGCAGAAAGGGAGAGAGAGTTCAATGGAGGCAATTTACACACATTTGTTCTCCTCAGGTGGGTGTGAGGTATGAAATGAACCAAAAATATTTCCTATGGCTATAGCAAAGGAAGCTTACAACTTTGTTCTCGTGTCTCCTGCCACAGGCTATGGACTCATCAAAGGGACCCAGAAGAAAGAAGCTATTGTGTGGAAACAGTCTTGAATCTCAATGGATCAACATTGCCTTTAATTGGGGCTTGTCAGTTGGAGGTGATGAGCACGTCAAGGGCTTAGTGCATTTACAGGTCCAAGAGGACCCCAAGAATGGATGCTTCAGTAGGAACTCTGTGAAGTCAGAGGCTGAAATTCAAGACAACCAATGAGATAAAACATGTCAAAAGGGGCTTGATGGTATCAATGAGGAATAGTGGGCACCTCAGAATCAGCCATCCTCTCCAACTCTTTGATGTGACTTGCTGGGAGAAGTAACAGGGAGGGAGGAAAATAAGCATGCTTTTTGAAAACATTTTGCCTAAAAAGACTGTTTTAAGTGGGAAGTAAAGGACTAAACATTTTCATGTCCCATTTTTCTGCCATCGGTGGATTTGGAGATTTCTTAACTCTACTTGAATTTAGTTGGAGTGTTCTGTATAAGTGAGTTGAGACCATCAAATATAAAGCCATTACAATCTTGTCTAAGAAGTTGGAAGCTCAAGGCTCAGAAGAGATTCATATGGAGCAGAGAGGGATAGAGATGCTTACTTTGTCACTGAAATGTAGAGAATCAACCCGTCTGAAGGTCAGCCACAAATTCTGATTATCACTGAGAACTTATTTATAACTCTGCTTGTCCTAGGAAACAGACTTAGTTTCTCTATTTTTGTTTCTCCATATTTAAACAGGAATAACAACAAAACAACAACAATGATAATAATAACTATATCCTCACAGGTATTTTTTTGAGGATTATCAGAAACAATATATGTTTGTGGTATATAGTAAGTGCTCAAACAACAAAAAATAGCTATTGATGTTATTATTAGTATTACTTTAGTTTCTTTAAGAGCTTAAAAGCAATTAGGAAAAGTAAACTCAGATAAAGCATCCTATATATGCCTGATATTTCAATTTCTCCCATTTATGATATAATTTGTCAAGTAGCATTAATATGAAAATGTAAAATAATATTTTGTTAGGATGATTGATAAAAAAAATTAAGAAATTAATGAATTCCCTCATTCAGCAAGTTTCAGAAGGTAAAGGCTAACTTGTTTTTGCAACATACACACATTAGGGACCCTGTTCACTGATTACCCACACATTCATCTGCAATAGTCTGAGCTGAAATCATTGGGCCCCTGAAAACCCATTAGTTGGAGCTAACATCAGCTGCTTGTAAAGTTTCTCTAAAGGGCAACATGGGAAGGCTATGTTATGAAATTGGGTCTGTTTCTGCTGTCTCTGTTGAGACTAAGACATGATTAATTTCTCCAAAAGATGCATCCTTTCTTTTCATTATTTTTCTTTCTGTTTCTCCATACATACAGAGAGAAGCAGATATATGTACACATGTGGCTCCTATGGTAAATATGCATGTATTTTCATATATTTGAGATGTGTATATACACACACACATACATATACACCACTTTCCTTAGATATAAAATTGTTTAAAATTTATTTGGCACTTTGAGTCCTCTACTTTTCAAGAGTGACTACACTTTATACACCACTGCTTTACTATCTTGAAAGAAAACGTGCATTTATAGTGTATTGATTTCAGTAAGTATATCTATGGTCTACTTTAGATTAGATTGTTCTAGTTTTGAAATGAATTTATTTCACAAAATTATCAATAGAGTATCACAATTAAAATAAATTCCTATAGAATAATATTAATAAGATTACTAAAAATAACTTACTATAAAATCCAACTTTTTTTTTTTTTTTAAAGATTTTTATCTATTTATTTGACAGACAGAGATCACAATAGGCAGAGAGGCAGGCAGAGAGAGAGGAGGAAGCAGGCTCTCTGCTCAGCAGATGCGGGGCTCGATCCCAGGACCCTGGGATCATGACCTGAGCCAAAGGCAGAGGCTTTAACCCACTGAGCCACCCAGGCGCCCCTATAAAATCCAACTTTAAAAGGGATTACAAACAAGTATGAAACAGAAAAGAGATCGCTTGCCACAGTTATTCGTAAAACAAATCATCTGTGTTTCTTTTATATTGAAAAAAAATATATCTGATCTAATGTTGCAAATTACCATTTTATTTTAAAGAAATGAAGCTGGACCTTAAAGAAATATCTTTGTAAGTACACTCACATTTAATAAATTCTGAGAATATTTAGCACCAAAACTTCATTTGTCCTTTATTGAGCTGTTGGTTCTATTTTCAAATAATTAAGACCCAGAAAAAAAATAGCTAGGCTTGGGACGCCTGGGTGGCTCAGTTGGTTAAGCAGCTGCCTTCGGCTCAGGTCATGATCCCAGTGTTCTGGGATCGAGTCCCGCATCAGGCTCCTTGCTCATCAGGGAGCCTGCTTCTCCCTCTGCCTCTGCCTGCCATTCTGTCTGCCTGTGCTTGCTCTCTCTCCCTCTCTCTCTCTGACAAATAATTAAGTAAAATCTTTTAAAAAAAAATAGCTAGGCTATGGAAAATTTTTGAAATATTAATTTCTTATAAAAATTTTTTATCACCTTTTTTTTTAAAGTTTCCAATCAGATTCAGTTAGTTAACATGCTGTGTACTATTAGTTTCAGGTGTACAATATTGTGTGTGTACAGTATCATCCAGTGCTCATCCCAACAAGTGCACTTCTTAATCCCTATCTGTTTACCCAACTCCCCACCCATCTCCCCACTGGGAAACCTCAGTTTGTTCCCTACAGTTGCGAGTCTATAACCAAGAAGCCAAGTTTCTTGATTTACCTCTCTCTCTCTCTCTTTTTACCCTTTGCGCCTTTGTTTTGTTTCTTAAGTTCCACATATGAGTGAAATCATATGGTATTTGTCATTCTCTTACTGACTTATTTCACTTAGCTAATAGTCTCTAGCTCCATCCATATCATTGCAAATGTCAAGATTTCATTCTTTTTTTTACGAATGAGTAATATTCCATTGTAACTATACACCATATCTTTCTCATCCATTTATCCTTCAATGGACACTTCGCCTGTTTCCATAATTTGGCTATTGCAGATAATGTTGCTATAAACATTGAGTGCACGTATTCCTTCAAAGCAGTATTTTTGTATTCTTTGGGTAAATACTTGGTAGTACAATTACTGGGTCATAGGGTAGATCAGGGTAGATCTATTTTTAACTTTTCAAAGAATCTCCATACTGTTTTCCAGAGTGATTCCAGCAGTTTGCAATCCCACCAACAGTGCAACATATTTGCCAACACTTGTTGTTTCTTGTGTCATTGATTTTAACCATTCTGACAGGTCTGAGGTGGTATATCATTGTAGTCTGACTTCTACCTCTCTGATGATGAGTAATGTTGAGCATCTTTTCATGTGTCTGTTAGCCACCTGTATGTCTTCTTTGGAAAAAATGTTTATTCATGTCTTCTACCCATTTCTTAACTGGATTATTTTTTTTTGGGGGGGGGGTGTGGAGTTTGATAACACTTTACAAATTTTGGATACTAAGTTTTTATCCAATATGTCATTTGCAAATGTCTTCTCCCATTCTGTAGGCTGCATTTTAGTTTTGATTGTTCCCTTTGCTGTGCAGAAACTTTTTATTTTGATGAAGTCCCAATAGTTTATTTTTTGCTTTTGTTTCCCTTGCTTCGGGAGGCATATCTATAAAGTTGCTACGGCCAATGACAAAAAGGTGATTTTCTGTGTAGGATTTTTGTGGTTTCAGGTCTCACATTAGGTCTCTGATGCATTTTTTTTTAAAGATTTTTATTTATTTATTTGACAGAGATCACAAGTAGGCAGAGAGGCAGGCAGAAGAGAAAGGAAGGGAAGCAGGCTCCCTGCTGAGCAGAGAGCCCGATGCGGGGCTCGATCCCAGGACCCCAGGATCATGACCTGAGCCAAAGGCAGAGGCTTAACCCACTGAGCCACCCAGGTGCCCCTCTGATGCATTTTTAATTTATTTTTGTGTACGGTATATTAAAGTGGTCCAGTTTCATTCTTTTACATGTGGCTATCCAGTTTTCCCAACACTATTTGTTGAAGAGACTGTCTTTTTTTTCCATTGGATATTCTTTTCTGCTTTGTTGAAGATTATTTGACCGTATAGTCATGGGTTCATTTCTGGGTTTTCTATTCTGTTCCATGATTCCATGAGTCTATTTTACCTTTTAAGTAATATAAATATAATCTAGTACCAAATCAAACATTCTATAATAGTAGAAGGTAAGAGGTAAAAGCTTCTATTACCTGCTCTTCAATCTTAGAACCTTAGGGTACCATGAGGTTTTGCTTATATTTTCTTCCCTTTCTTTTTCCCTCCCTCTATATTTCCCTTTGTCCCTCCCTCCCTTCCTTCCTTTTCAATGAAAAAATATCTTAAAAATATTCATTGGGCTTTTCCTATCAGTACTTTCACACTTGCCCTTCTACTGAAAAACACATTTGAGAACATTTCACAGATAAAATCAAATATATTTATTATTTTCTGCTCTAATAAGTTCTTACTACATAATCCTTTGAATGGAATTTGAGTATTTTATTATTTTGAAATAGAAAGTAATTTAGATTATTCTCACTTTAAGAAAATGGCTGAGTCAGGCAAAGGAAGACTTGATTCCCAGGGAAAAGAGATTATGTGTTCAGTTAGGTAAGGGAAGGTAAAAAGAAGTCAAATATTTATTTTAAATCTACAGATCCCTCAAAGGTATGAAAAGAAATGGAAGAAAATTTTAAAATTATATATGGATATATATAGTTATATATATAATAGTTAACTATATATATGTATATAGGTATATATATGTAACTATATATATGTAGTTATATATATATATGCATATATCAGAGATACACTATATGTTCATATAAGCTGCAAATAATTCTAAACTTAAATCACATAAAGGTAAAATGTATTATTCTATGGATAAAGTATCAATTGAATGTTGTGTGTATCTCCATTATTAAGATGAAATAAAGATTAACATAGAAGAAAGAAGAAATAGTAGAATAGCAATGCAGTAAACTATTATGCTTATTATATTTTCATATAATCTCAAAAAATATATTTTTTCAATATGAATACCTCAGAACATAGAGTAGAATATTATTTTAAAATACTTTGCTATCAGTTTGCATTAAAAGTCTAAAAAAAAAGTTTTTTTAAAGATTTTATTTATTTATTTGAGAGAGAGGGAAAATGAGAGAGAGCATGAACAGGGGGAGGGGCAGAGGGAGAAGCAGACCCCCTGCTGAGCAGGGAGCCTCATGATGTGGGACTTAATCCAGGGACTCCAGGATCATGACCTGAGCTGAAGGCAGTTGCTCAACCAAGTGAGCCACCCAGGCACCCCTAAAAAAATGTTTCTTAAACATAAAGGCAATTTCAAAAATTTCATATTTTTAAAAATAGAATATATAAAAAAGATGATGGTGGTGATAATGATTTTTAATAATGCCTTCATGTATATATTTAGCAAAAGGGATACCCACATGCAATGGGCAGAGGTGGGAAAACTGAATTATATTTTATAAGGAATTTAGAATGGTTGAAATGGAGCCTGATGGTATGGTTTAGTCCTTTTGAAAGGTCATTTACCTGTTTGATCTTTGTAGAAAATTGTTGGCGAGGAATTCTTTATACAGGGATCACCAGTGTGAACCATTTCCCTTAAGTGTGTCCTTGGTCATATCAGAAAGTTTTATTATAACTTCAGGGCAGTTCTCTGATAAATTGATAAGGATGTCTTTAAATGAATATGCAACCATAAAATATGCCCTTTAGTGATTAAGTTCAGGAGTAAAACTTTTTCTCCAAGATGGTCTGAAGTTTGAAAAATCAAATTGCCATGAACCGCCTTAATGAGTGAAATTTTGAGTGCTGGACCATCCCTTAACAACAAAGAAAATATTGTTTATGATCTTATCTTCTCCCTTGCCATTATTCATGTTATAAAATATGATTAAAATAACATTTAAAAAAATTTTAATTGTAAAAACACCTAACTTGAGTTCTATCCTTTAAACAAAATTTTAAGTGCATAATACAATACTTTTAGCTATAGATGCACTGTTGTACTATAGCTCTCTAGAACTTATTTATCTTATATAACTGGTAATTGAAACATTATACATTTTCCCCAGTAACTCCACTTTCCCCCCTCTTCCCAGCTACTGGCATCCACCATTCTATTCTCTGTTTCTATGAGTTTTAGTAATACAGAAGGAGATCATGAGAGACTTCCATAGGCACAATGATAAGGAAGAGCCTATACATCTTACATTGATGATGACTTTAGGAAATGAGTGTTGCCAATTGCCTATGTACCAAACTAAGTTTATCTAGTTGCCTCCTTGAGTCATCTAGTGGCTTGTTTACTGCACCTCAAGCCATTGCCAGGGAGTCACTTTGATGTTAGAGCAAAATAGACCTCATTTTTGAATAGGAAAATAAGAGTTTATATTTCCTTATATTCAAGATCAAAGCTGCATCCATAAATGGGATAGTGGTTTAACAAGGTGTGATCCATTATATTATTGCAGGCCTGAATACTTTTTTTTTTTTAATGCTTTCCAGGCTCTTTCTGAGGAATAGTCAAGGCTACAGCATACTTATGGTGTTGCCCTGCTCCACCTGCTCCAGGTGTCAATGGTACTGGCCACAACAATGGTCATTTAGAAGACGGCCAGTTTCTGGATCATTCAGTATCAGAGACAGAGGTAATGAGATCTGAGCTCCCACAACAGTAAGCAGGAAAAGAAATAAAGACATTATTTCAATATCCTGGGATTATTCAATGAAAAGTAATTGAGAGCTTGAAGCTATTATATTTTTTGACAACATTGTAGGTTGATACTATAGACAGGTGTAGGCAAACATTTTCTAAAATGGACCAGATAGTAAATATTTTTGGCTTAGTACAGTTTGTGGTTCCTCAACTCTGCCATTCTTGCACAGAAGTAGCCAGGAACAATATATTAATAAATGGGCGTGGTGGCATTCCAATAAAATTTTATTTATGAACACTTGAAATTTTAATTTTCACATGCATGAAAATTGATTCTTGAAACATGAAATATGACGCTTACTGATTTGTTTTTAAGCTTTTCATTATGAAACAACTATTCTTAGCTGATGTCAGTATAAAAACAGATGCGTGGATGGATTTGGCCTTCATAGTTTGCCCACCTATGTTGTAGCAAATTTAGTGAAGATAGAGTGCTATCACATGACTGACCACATGATTTAAATATAGTTGATAACTGCTAAGAAGGAAAAGGACCAAATATGATTGGATCACTTAGAAAATATATTCAGTCAATTTTAAAGATTTAGGAATATTTCCTTTTGGAGATAGGAAGCTGAGGCAGAAAACAAAAATAGAAGCTATCTAGCTGAAGATGGGAGTAAGGTGTGTGAAGCCAAGACAGCATAGGTAGAGACTAGTAGAAGGTAGAAGATAGTAAAGCAAGTGTAAAGAACTAAGAATATTAAAGTTGAACAAATTTTGTCATGTCTGTATATATTGTTTTCATGTATGTTGATAAACATATTTCTTTTTCTATTTGAGAAAATAATTTTCTTTACTTTTATCCTCACATTCCTTTACATGAAGTTTGATAATAACTTCAGTGACAAGAGACATTGATTGTAACTTGATCTTTGTGGTACTACTGCCTACTAGATTCTATATATAATTACTCAGCAGCTAGGATTAGGGAAGCATACTGTGGAAGCTTGAGAGATTGTTTAGGATCTGGTCCCATGGAAATTTTCTTTTGCATAACTCTTAAAATAATTATGCAGACATATTTCACATGTAAAGGAGACAAAAATATAAACAGGAATAAAAACAGCCCATAAAGAAATTTTTAAAAAAATTTTAAAGGTATTATTTATTTATTTGAGAGAGAGAGAATAAGAGTGAGAGAGTGCACAAGAGGGGCGAGAATCAGAGGGAGAAGCAGACTCCCTGCTGAGCTGGGAGCCTGATGTGGGACTCAATCCTGGAACTACAGGATCATGACCTTAGCCAAAGGCAGTTGCTTAACCAACTGAGCCACCCAGGCACCCCGAAATTAAAAATATTTTTAAAATATCATAAACACTCTATTTTGTCTACTGATAAAAAAGAACATACATTGAAAGCTATATAGCTACATTTATTCTTTCCAAACAGTTAGAGTCAGAAAAGTCCATCTAGTCTCAGAATAATTGTCTTATCACTATTTGTTTTTATAACATTTTAGTTTCTGGAAAGGAAAAAAAAAATCCCAGTAGGATCCATCCTATAGAAAAACAGATTATTTTACCACTGCAGTTGAGTGGAAATTGTACGTGTATTGACACATAACAGTATCCAGTGATTCTAAAGTCCACAGTAAATTTCTTTTAAATTCAATCTTCAAAACTAGATTTTGCTTATAATGGGTGACTGGGAGACTTTTAAGGTATGCAGCACCATGCTGAATCAAATGTTATGTAAAGCACATATCTCCAAATGAATTATTAGTAGTAGTGACAGTATTCATAAAGGAACCCTCAAATAAGCATTTGCTCTTATACATAGAACTTTTTTGGTTGCATAAAGTATTTTAAAAAATCGAAGTCAATGACATTAGAGTTCAACAGTACCACCCCATACTCTGTAGGGTAATTCCTTCTAAAACACAGCAAAGGTTTACTTACATCCCCAGAAACCCATAATTACTGACAACACTGCACTGCACAGAGGAGTGTGATATGTCACGATTCAACTAACTCCAAATAACCAAATCTGATTGTTTCATTGAACCCTCACCTATTTGTATTTCCCTGATATTTAATGCATGTAAGCACTTCCTTCTGTAAGGTTCTGCTCCTTTGACTCCAGGATCTCTCTCATTCCATAGTCTCATTTTTCTCTGACAGCATTTCAAACTTCTCCATTTATTCTTTCCTTCTATCTCTTGTATACCTATATGAAAACCATCTTTTAGTCTAGATTTTTCAAGCTTTTGATATATAATTGCATATTGTATTTATTTTTAAAGTTTCTACCATCTATAGTTAGGTTTACTTTCTTATTCCTAATATTTATTTGTGATTCTTCTCTCTCTGCACTACCAATCATTTGCCTATTTTATGAAACTTCAAAAATCCTAGTGTGTTTTGTTAAGCAAATTTGTACTTTTGTTGTTACTTTATTTGTTGCTGCTGCTGTATTCTAGAATATTGATTTTGATTTCTATTCTAATTAAGGCTTCCCTCATTTACTTCTGGAATATTATGTTGTTCCTTTTTTTTTTTTAACTTTAGCTTACTTACACATTAATTTTTAATTATTATTAAATTCTTCTCCATGTATTTAAGGATACACATTTTCCTTTGTGCCTCCTTGTCTATGTCACAGTTTTTAGTATGTAGTGTTTTTTTTTGCTATTAATTCCTAAATAGCTTATAATTTCAGTTTTGATTTCATTCTTATTCTAGGAATTTGTTAACTCTTTCCATTTTTATTATTAATTTCACTTTTATTTTATTGTGGCTAGTAAATAAGGTTCAAAGAAAATCTGCCTTAAAATTTAAGATTGATTATCTTTTGGTACACAGTCATTTTTCTCTATTTCATGAATGTCTTAAAAGAAGTCTCATTTTCTATCTGTTGTATGCAATTTTCTAAATGTAGTAATGAGTTATCTCATTGCATTATTCCTTCTTTTAATCTAATTTATCTTTTATATTGTTAAGAGAGGTTCCTCAGAGTAGAGCCCAGATGTGGACCCTCAACTCTATGTTCAAATAATCTTTGACAAAGCAGGGAAAAGTATACCTTAGAAAAGAGGCAGTCTCTTCAATAAATTGTGCTGGGAGTAGAAGAATGAAACTCGACCATCCTCTTACACCATACACAAATATAAACTTGAAATGGATAAAAGACCTCAACATGAGGCAGGAATCTATCAAAATCCCAGAGGAGAACATAAGCAGTAACCTTTTTGACATCGGCCACAGCAAATTCCTTCAAGACATGTCTACAAAAGCAAAGGAAACAAAAGCAAAAATGAACTTTTGGGACTTCATCAAGATCAAAAGCTTCTGCACAGCAAAGGAAACAGTCAATAAAACAAAGAGGCAACCGAAGGAATGGGAGAAGATATTCACAAATGACAGTACAGACAAAGGGCTGATATCCAAGATCTATAAAGAATTCCTCAAACTCAACACACATGAGACAGATAATCATGTCAATAAATGGGCAGAAGACATGAACAGACACTTCTCCAAAGAAGACATTCAAATGGCTAACAGACACATGAAAAAATGTTCAACATCATTAGCTATCAGGGAGATTCAAATCAAAACCACATTGAGATACCACCTTACACCAGTTAGAATGACCAAAATTAACAAGACAGTAAACAAAAATTGTTGGAGAGAATGTGGAGAAAGGGAAGCCTCTTACACTGTTGGTGGGAATGCAAGTTGGTGTAGCCACTTTGGAAAGCAGTGTGGAGATTCTTGAAATTAAAAATACAGCTACCCTATGACCCTGCAATTGCACTACTGGGTATTTACCCCAAAGATACAGATATAATGAAAAGAAGGGCTACCTGCACCCCAGTATTCATAGCAGCAATGGCCACAGTTGCCAAACTGTGGAAAGAACCAAGATGCCCTTCAGTGGATGAATGGATAAAGAAGATATGGTCCATATATACAATGGAGTATTATGCCTCCATCAGAAAGGATGAATACCCAACTTTTATATCAACGTGGACAGGACTGGCAGAGATTATGCTGAGTGAAATCAGTCAAGCAGAGAGAGTCAAGTATCATATGGTTTCACTTACTTGTGGAGCATAAGGAACATGGAGGATATTCAGAGATGGAGAGGAGAAGTGAGATGGGGGAAATTGGAGGGGGAGACAAACCATGAGAGACTGTGGACTCTGAGAAACAAACTGAGGGTTTTGGAGGGAAGCGGGGTAGGGGATGGGTGAGCCTGGTGTTGATTATATGGAGGGCACGTACTGCATGGAGCACTGGATGTGGTGCATAAATAATGAATTCTGGAACACTGAAAAGAAATAAAATAAAATAAAATAAAATGGAAAAAAAAAGAGGTTCCTACTGGACTATGCATTTTTAACAAAATCTTATTTTTTATATATATATATAAATCTTATTTCATACACACACACACACACACACACACACACACACTGTTTTATCATTTCTCAAAACGAGTATAATAAGAAAATCCCATTTTATTCAATAGTGTTGGAATTTCTTTTTCTTAGCATTTTCCTTTGGACTAACAATGAATTTTATACCAATGGTTTCTTTAGTTATATTTACTGAGAATAAAATGATCAAAAATTTTTTTTACATAGCAGTCTAACATATGCCTATATAATTAAAATATATTTTTTACTTCACAAAATTAATTTTGATTTAAGCTTTTACATGTTCTCTCCTATATCAGCTCTCCTGATTATCATGGTCTTCTTTTCCACGCTGGTGGTTTTTCAAAGTTTTGTGAACATGGCTGTCATTTAGTTTTGAGTATAAAGACCTGTTGATTAGTTTAGACAGCTGTAATGATTTGCTCAATGGGTGTGTAGCTCTTCCAGGGGTCTAGTGCCCTGGTTAAGAAGGCTCTCTCAGGGGCGCCTGGGTGGCTCAGTGGGTTAGAGCCTCTGTCTTCAGCTCAGGTCATGGTCCTGGGGTCTTGGGATCCAGCCCTGCATCAGGCTCTCTGTTCAGCAGGGAGCCTGCTTCCCCCCTCTCTCTCTGACTGCCTCTCTGCCTACTTGTGATCTCTCTCTCTCTCTGTGTGTCAAATAAATAAATAAAATCTTTAAAAAAAAAAAGCAGGTTCTCTCAAACTCCTTTTTTTTTTTTTTAAGAGATTTTATTTATTTATCTGACAGACAGAGATCATAAGTAGGCAGAGAGGTGGGCAGAGAGAGAGAGGAAGGGGAGCAGGCTCCCATCTTAGCAGAGAGCCTGATGCAGGCCTTGATCCCAGGACCCTGGGACCATGACCTGAGCCTAAGGTAGAGGCTTCAACCCACTGAGCCACCCAGACACCCCTCTCAAACTCCTTCTAAGTGAATGTGGCACAGTTCCTTTAGGTTTTGTAAATACAAAAAGAGGAGGCAGGGCGGCATATCCTTTCACAACTTTTAAATTATGAGGTTTCTACTATAAGACTGGAACACTTCTATTTATTTCTCTTCTTGCCTTTTCTTTCATTTACCCTATCTATACTTCAGGGACCCAGAGTTTTCCTAACCTGTGATTTAATCTCAAGCCCCATCACCCATGTTAATAAGTTTCCTATGCTGATCATTCCATTTCTTCAGAGCAGTTCTAGGTTTTTGCCTGAGACAGAACTGCTACTGCTTGACTCAGAAAAAGAACAAGGTGGGGTAGAATGGCCTGAAGTTCACAGTGTTATCTCTTAATTGCATAGATTCCCCTGGGCTTGGGTCTTCCTCTTGCACTCTTTATGTGGGCTCTGGGCTTTGATTATTACTGAAATTGCAATTGCCTCTGCACCAGTTTTTTTCACCTTTGTATGCGGGTTTTTTTTTTTTTTTTTTTTTCTGCTATGGTTTATTTCACTCTTGCTTCTTTGATAATTATGAGTTTGTTTTCCAGGAATTTGTCAAAAATGCCTTAGCCACCAAAAATATTCTTTCTTAATTGCGGGCACTGTTAAACTTTACTCAAAACAATGACAACAACAACAAAACCCAACAACAGGTTTTTGCTTTTCCAAAGAATTTAATTGGAAGGGGATGTAAATGTGTATGCAGAATTTATCATCCTAATCCACCTTCCAATCAAACATTTTCTAATATAATCTCATTATAAATACTTTCACATTCTGTTTTATAAAAATACAGAGCATCAATAAATAAAATAAAGCAAACTCAAAAATTTTATCCAAAAGAGATAAGTATATTTAAAATTTTGCTTGTGTGTTTGTGTGAGTGTGTGTTTCTCTGTGTACCTATATGAGGTCATATGCAATATATGATCTCCTAGGCTATGATGTAATAATATTTATCTACAATATCATGTTTATTTTTGGAATACAATTATTTGTATGAAAATACAGAAGAAATACTCCAGAAATGAATACTCCTAGGGGGGAAAATTACAAAAGAAGAAAAGATTAATTTATAATTCTTTATTACCTGACTATACACTTAAATGTATAACAGATATAAACACATGTTTAATCATATACACATTTTTACATATATGTATTCAATCACTTATTGTTGGATATATTTTCAATGATTCTATTATGAAATACATCTCTGTTGTACACTGACACACATATATAATCACATGAAACTTCCCCCACATTCTAACTAATTTATTGAATCATAAGAAGTGGTGTTGGATCAAAGTCTTTTGATAGATATTGTCTAATGGACCCCTACATTTACCAAAAGTATATGTTATAGTATTTTTTTATATTTTGGCTAATTTGAGAAGATTAAATGACTTTTTTTTTTTTAGAGAACTGTCCTTTTAATTAAAAGTTGTTTTGAAAACTATAATAGACTTGTTAACGTTCCCTATTTTTTCCAGCATTTAAATATTCATATTTTTTGTTCATTTTATTATTGTTCATGGTTTGTTATTGTTTTCTTATTGATTTTTAAAATTCCTTAGGAGTGTCTGGGTGGTGCAGTCTGTTGAGTGCCCAATTCTTTGTTTTGACTCAGGTCATGATTTCAGGGTTGTGAGATCAAGCTCCTTGTCAGGCTCAGTGCTTAGTGTGCAGTCTGCTTGAGTATTTTCCTCCCTCTCCCTTTGCCCTTCACCCTGTGCATGCTCTCTCAATCTCTCTCCCTAAAAAATAAACACATCTTTAAAATTTCTTTACTAATATATAACATGCAACAATATTTGTCACATTGTTTTAAATTTTTCTTTTGTTATTAAAGTTAGTTTTTATTGTGTCTTGATGTACAGAATATTTAACATTTTATGTAATCAAATTGTCAATATTTTCTATTTCCTCTTAGGTCATATTGCTAAAGACATTTCCCATTTTCACCTATATTTTCTTCTAATATTCTTATGGCTTTAATTTTCACATAATAATCTTTTAATCCGTTAGGAATTAATTTTATTGCAAGCATGTGGTGCAGACCTAATCATATTTCCCAAATGTATAGACTTTCATCCTGACATATTTTACTAAGTGTTGTATTTTTCTAAATTTATTTTTTATGCCACCTTTAATATATAGTAAATGTCCTACGTCTTTGTTTATGTGTTTGCATCATCTCTCTCTTTTTGGGATCTACTTACTACCCGTATCATTGCAAATATGTATAAAGTTATTAGCAATTGAAAACTACACATTCATAGTTAAAATATCACCTAGCCTACAGCTCCCAACAAAGACACTGAAATTCCCAATTAATAAAAATTTTTAAGAAAGAACATTATTAATGGAATAGGATAGAAAGTTCAGAAACAGTTTCTTTCAGTTGAAGTAGCATATTTAATCAATGGAAATTAATGGCTTACTTAATAAATTGTGTTGGAACATTTTGTCAAATCTGGGAAAGCAAAAGTAGGGAAAAATGTTAGATTTCTATCTCATGTCAAAGGACAAATTATTTTCAAGCCTAGTAAGTATTAAAATAGAAATAATAATAGAAAAATACTGATAAAGTCAGATAATATTTATGAAGTTTAGCAAAATGAAGTGACTTTTATATATGTATTCAGTCCTGAATATATGTATATGTATGTATACAAACACATATATACATATGTACATTTAGCAATATGGTCTCCTCTCACTGCTCCTTTTCAACATCATATGGAAGTCTTGAAAAAAGCAATAAAACAAGAAAAGGGAATAAAACTTTGTTCATAGATATGATTTTCTATGTAGAAAATGCCAAAGAACTAACAATAAAACACAATAGCATTTACATTAGCAACAAAAAAATGAAATACACAGGTATAAATCTAACAAGATTTACATGAGGTAAATTCTACAACTCTGGTTAAATAATCAAGGGAGAAATAAATTGAAAGACTACTCCATGTTCACAGATAGAAAGACACCATATTGTGAAAGTGTCATTTCTTCCCAACTTGATCTATTGATTTAATAAAATGCCAATGAAAAATACCAGCAAGTTATTGTATGGACATTGACAAACTGATTCTAAAATTTATGTGTAGAGGCAAAAGACCTGGAATAGTAACACAACACTGAAAGAGAACAAAGTTGGAGACTGACACTAGCCAACCTCAAGAGTTACTACGGAGCTACAGGAATTCAGAGTGTGAATAGACACAGCGAGTGAGTAGACAAATAGATCAATGGCACAACTAGAGATCCCAAAAATAGATCCACACAAATATAATCTATTGATCTTTGACAAAAGAGAAAGGTAAGTCAATGGAGAAAGGATGGTCTTTTTACAGATGATGTTGGAAATACTGAACATCCACATATTTTCAAAAAATGATTCTTGACACAGACCTTATACCCTTTCTAAAAATTAACTCAGAATTGATCACAGACCTAAATGTAAATCACAAACCTACAAAACTCCTGTAAGACAACATAAGGGAAAATCTGTATGATTTTGGATTGTCAATGAATTTTAAATATAACACCAATAGCACAATTCATGAAAGAAAGAACTAATGAGTTGTACTGTAACCTTATTTTTTTGATACTGTAATTTTAAAATTAAAAAATTAGGCTTTGCAAAAGACACTGACAGGGAATGAGGAAACAAAACAGACTGGGAGAAAATATTTGCAAAAGATATGTTTGATAAAGAACTGTTACATAAAATACAGAGAAAAACCTCTTAAAACTCAACAATAAGAAAATAAACAACTGCATTTTAAAATGGGCCAAAGACTAACAGGTATCTAACCAAAGAAGATATACAGATGGCAACTAAGCAAGGATGCTTCCCAACATAGTCATCATGGAAATGCAAATTAAAGTGTCAGTGAGATACCCTATTCACCTATTATAAGGACTAAGATCCAAAACACCTACAGCACCAAATCCAGGGAAGAATATGGAGAAATAGTAATTTTCATTCATTGCTAGTGGGAGTACAAAATGGTGCAGCCATTTTGGAAGACCAAAGTGAAAAATACCAATCTGAAAAAGTTACACTGTATGTGATCCCAATTATGTGATGTTCTGGAAAAGCCAAAACTATTGAGGAAGTAAAAAGATCAGTGCTTTCCAGGTGGGGAGGGTGGGAGGAATGAATTGGTGGAGCACCAAGGATTTTTAGGGCAGTGAAAATACTCTGCATGATAGCAAAATGATAGATATATGTCAATACACATTTGCCCAAATCCATGGACATAAAGTAAACTGTGAACTTTGGATAACTGTGATAAGTCAATGTAAGTTCATTAATTATAACAAATATACTATTCAGGTGGGACATGTTGATAATGGGGGGGGCTATGCATGTGTGGCAGAGGGTATATAAGAAATCTCTAAATCTTCCCCATTTTGCTGTGAAGTTAAAACTTCTAAAAAAATAAACTCTTAAGAAAAAAATGATCCATTTATAGTATATAAGAATGTAGCATGAAGTCAAATATATATATACACACTGAATTGTGTATATTTAAATATTTACATTATAGAAGACAGTAAAGGAACTATCCTCACAGCATTCTGTGATTAAAGAAGTTTAACCACTAGTGGATTTGTATCATAATAATGTGAGGAAACACACAAACAAAAAGAACTTCTCCTTAATTCTTTGTTATAGGAAGTGATTAATCCTTGATCATGAAACCAGATCTTAATGAATAATAAAAAACTGGAATAACCTTTTATGATTGTAGTAATGTAGCTCTTAGATAAGGATATGGATAATATTGCTCAAAGCAAAATCAGTGTTTTCAGTATGATCTGAGCATTTTCACATGAGCACTTCCAAGGGCAAAAATTTTATTATGTCTGATGTAAACTGGCTGGTCTTTTAGAATTTTACACTAAGTAATAACAAAAGCTCCAAGCAAAGTTGAGAACTTAGAGAAGCAGAGCACAAGAGCCCTGTCTCTACCAGCCTTTGCTCTCCCCCTGTCACCAGCAAGACCCCACATGATTAACTCCAAGACATGATCTTTACTGGCCACCTGCATGTACCCACTGACCATTGTTCTATATTTTCCTTAAGTTTTCTTTCCAGCTTATCTCTTAATTCAGACAAAAGATCTGCTGTGCAAAGCATCCTATGATGGGAACCAAAACTATCCCTTTAGTTAGTAATGACCATACTGATGGTAGAGCTCTGGCTATCCAAGACCACCCAGACAAGTTTGAGTTCAACCACAAACTCAAACCTGTTTAGAAGGACAATGGAGTGGCTGACAGTTGCCTTGACATAATTATAATGCTAAAATCTCTGCCCAAGGCAAAGCACAAACCTCATTAGCATAACATAGAATGAATGCATGCATGACCTTATGGCTACCTCTACATAAGATGACAAAACTCCCCTTTCTGAGTATTCATCCTAACCCTAAATAAAAGGAACCCATTCACCCTTGCTTGGGGAGTAATGGCTTTGGAAGTTTCTACGTGATTTCCTTAATTGCCACAAATAAATTGTCCTTCCTGTGACAACTCCAACTGGTGAAGTCCCTAGCTGTAACTCAGTGAGGAAGGAACTCATGTTTGTTCAGTTACATCCCGGCTATAGATCTCCATGTAGCCTCTACCTCTTCACCCCCAAATCAGTCGTTAAAAGGGCCTTTGTTCTTTTAAGGAGAACTCACAAATTTCATGTTAATCACTCAGAATCCTGTTTGTACTTCCAAGGTTTGTTCAGGGTTGATTGTGAGAGAAAGATTCAGAAAAATGAAGCTCATTTGCCAAGCTGTTTCTAACCTTTCTTTATAATTCTGCTTTTTTTTTTTCTTTTTTAAAAAGATTTTATTTATTTATTTGTCAGAGAGAGAGAGAGAGAGAGGGCACAAGCAGGGGGAGCAGCAGGCAGAGGGAGAAACAGGCTCCCCACTGAGCAGGAAGACCCAGGGCTCCATCCCAGGACTCTGGGATCATGACCTGAGCTGAGGCAGATGTTTAACCAACTGAGCCACCCAGGCATCCCTAATTTCTCTTTCTTTCATGTTAAAAGGGAGGGAAGACAACACAAAATGGTTAACATAAACCCATTGTTATAACTGCAAAGGCTTTAATTGGGGTTGTTTAATGTTAATTTGCAGGTTTATCTTTACTCAATCTGAGATCACTCCTAGACCCATGTAGAGAAGGAAAAGCATAAAAGCACCTCAATTCACTTATGAATCTGCTTAGCAAGGAGTTAATTCTAGCATTTTAGTTACATTTAACATGTTAGTTTTAACATTAGCTTTTCATTTACCTCTGTACACCATTTTCCTAGAAACTAAGGTCCCTCCTGATCCTTGATTTATGCCACTATCAGGGGTCTGTTTTCTGTCCTTGAACCTCAGGTCTCTCATGTTTAAAATATAGTTCCCAAACTGAATATCTTAATAGCATGTACCTCTTTGTTTGTTTGTTTGGACCCTGAGATCATGACCTGAGCCAAAATGACGAGTGGGATGCTTAATCAACTGAGCCACCAAGATGCTCCAACAAGTACCTGTTTCTTAAATCTCTGTTAATCCTAATCTGGCCTATCCAAGATTAGGCAGTCTCAAAATTTCTCAACTTCATTTGAAACTTCCCATTAAAAAATTTACTCTTCTCAGACTAGATTTTTATCTCATCTATCCTTGTAACTACTTCCTTTGTTAAACTTATTACATTTTATCTGATTCCTTGACTGAACATGACACTCCATCCTCTGATCTATACATTGGATCCTGCTTAGTGGGGACCCTGCTTCTTCCTTTCCCTTTGCCCCTCCCCCTGCTTATGCTCTCTTTTTCTCTCTAATGAATAAATAAGATCTTTAAAAAAAAATTACCTGAGGCAACAGAATCTAAGACTTTAGTTCAAATCCCAAATCTTCCATTTAGGAGCTGAATCATGTGACATAACAATTAACTTCTTTGAGATTCTCTCTTTTATAAAATGGGCATAATTATTTACATAGCAAATGGTTGTGAGAAAACTAAAGGTAAACTAAGAAAGAGATTCTAGAACAAAAAAATAAAAATTTTCATGTTAATCCTCTCCTCACCCTCATACATTCCACATACCGGATATTTTTTATTTCGGCCAAAAACCCTCTTAAGAACAATCGTGCTTTTAGCAGTTGAACTTCAGGACCAGAGCATTTGTTGTAGGGAAATATTATTATCTACAGTAAAAATTCCCAATAACTATATTAGTGTTTTTATATGGAAACTTCTTCATGAATTCTTATTAAAAGTCTAAAACATATCAAGTATATAGAAAAAAAAGGTAAGCAGAAAGGCAGTGTGTCTAAATTTGGGAAAAAAGAACATTATAAAATATAATTGCTAGTTATTTGTGTTTTGTTTCCTCTGAGACTCATCTCTCAGTGGTGCTGATATTTGAAAACAACACATCTCTATCAGGTTCAAGTTCTACATACCCTTTACCTTTATCAACTTGCAAAATTTATCAACAAAACAGAGCCTGCTGCAGAATTGCTGTTGTCTATAAAAATGCAAATGGCACGAAATCAAAATGGGCTGCTGAAAAACCAAAAATCAAATATCGTACAAATCACCCAGCTGCCTGGGCTTAGAAAGAGAGCATTTGAAAGCTCATATGTGGACTGATATTGCCAATTGACATACTCTGTTGTTTTAAGCAAACCCTTTAAAAATTCATTGCCTGAGCAGATCTAGCAAACCTGTTTTTCTGGCCAGATATGCTTTTTCTATTTCACTATCTTATGAGGGTTCATAGGATGAGTTTTAAATTACTCTAAGAATAGCTATAGGGGATCCTATTTACATCATAAAAGATACACTGACTGAACCAGAGGGTTTATGACAATCTGTAAGACTACACAAAGATTTTTCATTGTGTCGTAGGATGTAGAAGGAGCCATTTCTTGAACATATATGGGGAAAAAAAATAACCCTTTTTATTTTTATTTAAATATATATTTTTAGATCTCTAGTAGGTTGTCTATTTTCTAAAGGAGAAATTTTATTCAGTTCTTTGCTGACTGCTGCTGTTTCTGTGTAATTATATAAAATTATCAGAAACACTAAGTCTGTCTATATCGAGAGTGGAACTGTTCTAAGTTATCACGATATATATCACAATTAGCCTTTACTTTATTTCCAAATAAAAACATAAATATATGTAATAACATTTTCATTTGGTGCTTAGCAAATGAATACCACTTGCTACACTGTCAAATGGTATCACAACTACAATGGTTGACACTTGCTGAAAATTTCTTCCCATGCTTCATTAGCTAGACTAAGAAGTCAGACAGGAACATTCCTGTCATCAGGATCCCTACTAGATTTCAGATGTTATCTGATTATATAACAGATTGTGATATAAAATAGGCAAGGGAGACTGCTGTATTAAGTGGAACTCTGGCTTCCAGATAACAACATGATTTTGGTTATTATTCTTTATACTTTAGAGTCTCAAAGCACTTGACAACCAACAGTCTTAATTTGGTAGTGAACATGTTATTGGAATGTTGGGTTCAGTAAAGAAATAAATGGCAGCTAAAAGGATGAAGAAACAGAAAGTATATAAGGCAGTGCACTTCTTTTGATTTGTTTATAGTGCTTTAAATATCACACTCTGACTGAGAAGTAATGAATAGGTCTTGGGCTTTCCTTAAATGTGTTTTGTGCTTGCTTTGTTTTTAAAATATTGATTTGTTTTCCTAATGAGATCACAGCAAAGTTGTTACTTCTATATAAAAGCTTTGCCACAGGTTGCAAGTAGTGAACACTATAAACTCTAATAAAATGCTTGCAATTTCTTTGTTTTTAAATTGAAAATATTCTTCTTTTGGAATATATAAGGTATCCTGGGAGAAATTAATAAACTTCATGCTCTTTCTTCATCCTCCTTTTAAAGACCTTAAATTCTAACAACAAAAACTATCTTAATCTGAAGAAATTGCCATGAATTAGAAGATAATCTCAAGACCATAATGAATTAGAACATAATCTCAAGACCATGGGAGAATTAATTAAAAAATAAAATAAACCCTACATTTATCCAATGCCAGTAAACAATATTAAACTATAGAGAACCATGAATGTGAATATTTAAGGATAACATTCTATAAATTTCTATAAGATTCCCACCCAGCTAAAAAGTTGATTATATGTTTACCTTCTAAATTAACTAGTTGACTTAGTTTGTTCCTTTTAGAAAGGTACTGGTAGGTGTAGTCTCGTAATAAGGAGTGACCCAAAATCTGGCTGCTACTGAGAATATAGTATATGTTCACACACATGTATCAGATACCAGAAGAACCTGGATGGAGGCTGATGCCATTATGGCTAGGGAAGTTTATCTTGCCTTGAAGCTGAAAGTGCTAATGATCATAAAGAAGAAAGGAGACACATTTGAAATTTATAATACCTCATACCTCATGTAAGGTAAGATATTGCTTGTTCCATGTTCAAAAAAATCTGCAGAAACTTATGCTCCAAGTGTTGGCAGAGTAAAATTTAAGAAGTCTGAGTATGTGTGAGGATTATGCAAACCAAAAGAGCCCATCTACTCTTAGGCATCCTGTACTCTTCCTTTGCCAGTCAGATCCACCAGCCCTGATGGATTACAATCAAGAGAACATCCTGCTCCTATGTTGCTCTCTCTAAGAATTTAAGCATGAAGCCTTCAAAAAATACCAAAACAAAACAGTCACTTGGGCTTGGGATGTATCAAGAATAAGACAAGCCACTGACTGAAGACAATATTTCCAAAACACATATGTAAAAAGAGCTGGTATCTAAAATACAAAAAGTACTCATAAAATTCAACAACAAGAAAACAACAGAATTAAAAGATGGGCAAAGTATTTCAACAGACACCTTACCAAAGAAGATATATGGATGGCAAATAAATATATTAAAGGATGCTCAACATAATCCATCATTAGGAAAATGCAAATTAAAACAAGATATCACTACACACCTATCAGAATGGTAAAATCCCAAACACTGACAAAACTAAATGGTGACAAGGATGTGAAGTAATAGGAAATTTGATTCAGTGCTGGTGGGAACACAAAATGTTACAGCCATAATAGAAGATATTTTGGCAGTTTTGTTTTGTTTTGTCTTACCAAAGCAAGCATACTTTCCATACAATCAAATAATCACATTCTTTTGAATATACCACAATGATTTGAAAACATATGCCAACAAAACAAACAAACCTGGAGGCAAATATTATAGCAAGTTTATTCAAAGTTGTCAAACCTTGGAAGCGACCAAAAAGTACTTCAATAGGTGAATGAACACATAAGTTGTGGAACATCCAAACAATGTGATATTTTTCAGTGACAAAAGAAATGAACAATCAAGCCACTAAAAGAATAATTTTAAGTGTATATTGTTAGGTGAAAGAAGCTGATTCTAAAAGGCTATATTCTGGGTGCCTGGGTGGCTCAGTCAGTTAGGCATCTCACTCTTGGTTCCATCTCAGGTCATGATCTTAGGGTCCTGAAATCAAGCCCTGCATTGGGCTCCATGCTTAGCACAGAGTCTCCCCCTCTGCTCCTCACCCTGCTCTCTCTCTTTCAAATAAAATTAATAAAGTCTTTAAAAAATTAAATTTTAAAAAGGCTATATATACTATATGATTTGAACTATATGACATTCTGGAAAGGTGAAACTATGGAGACAGTAAAATGATCAGTAGTTGCCAGGGGTTGAGGGTGGGGGATGAAAGACTAGGTAGAGTGACAATATTTTTAGGGCAGTTAAAATATTCTGTATGGTAATTTAATGACAAGCTAATGCCATTATATGTTTCTCAAACCCATGGAATAGTAATTCATATTAAACTATGGACATTGGTTAATAACAATGTATCAATGTTAAGTTCATCAACCATAACAAATGCCAAGATGTTAATAAAAAAAGGAAATTGGGGTGGGAGTAGTGGGGTATCTGGGGACTTCTTGGACTTTCCATTCAATATTCTTGTAAACTTCAAACTGCCTTAAAAAGTCTATTAGTTAAAACAAAACAAAACACAATAATTTAAAAAGTGTTTCTTGATGGATTAACTGCAGAAGGGAGTGACTAGAATGAGTTCAGTAATTATGTGATCCCTCCCCTGGGAATCAGTTCTCCAAGGCCCACCACTTAACACTGTTTATGTGAATAACACTCCGTAGACTTAGGCAGTGCTTTACCTGCACAAAGGCATTCAGCAGCTACACCCTTATCTCCTGAAACTTAAGAGCAAATACAATCCAGGTCTTAGTATTCAGAGCTTTCTGAACATAAATGCCAGGGTCTGATATTCCTAGATCACCGCGGATCAAATAAGTAAACACTCTAGAGATAACCATTATAAAGGAAAGATAGCATATGCCAAATGAGGCCAACTTTTAAATCAGCAGGATTAAAAATAATCATGTTATGCAGGCTTAAATACATAGGGAAGACTATAAGTAATAAGAGGCAGAAATAAGATCTCATTTAAAAGTGGATTTCTGATATATGAAAAATGCAATAGTTGAAGAAAAGAACATGGTAGATGGGATTTTTAAATGTGAGTATTATAGATGAAGGAAAAAATAAATGATTTGTAAGTTTGATCTGAGGAATGTACTGGTTCTGTCTACCTTGTTCTCTACTCCCATTATGAATATAGACACACAATCATCAACATGGCTGACATCATGAAATATGAATAAACATCAATGTTTTTCATGTTCTGTTGCTATTTTTGTGAACTTGTATAAGTTATTTAAGTGCTATAGGTTTGTATAAGTTATTTAAGTGCTATGGTATAGTTATTTAAGTGCTATATAGGTATGGTCTTCAGCTAAAAAACATATGACTACATTGCTACTGAAGAACTTTTTTAAATGTCAAGATTATATAATATCATGACACTATAACACCTCATTGTTTAATGCTACGACAGTACTACATTTTTCAGTATATACAGTACTATTACATAGTGCTACTGTAAGACACTATATTAGTATATAGTACTATATAAATAATAATGAAATAAGCAACTATGCGTAAGAAATTAGAAATAGACTTGTAGGAAAAAGATTTAACTTACAGAATTCAGAAGAAACTAAATTTTGCCTACCTTTCTTATGGTTTAAACATGCTCCTTACAAAGACAGTGAATAATAAGCCTGGTTTATGATTCATGTAATAATTAAATGATTCATATAGTACCTTGTAGATTCAAAATCTATTTTAAAATAAAGAGTAGTTTCTTAGATTCACAGCCTAACATATGGATTAAGCTAGTAAGCTATTCTTTCCAGGAAAAAAAAAAAAAAAACAGAACAAAAGAAAACCGAAAAACCCCCAAAACATAAGGATCTTTCCTCAATAACATTAAATAATTGTATGGGCACAATAGTAATATGACATGGGGAGAACTTTTAGATCCTCCTAAAGACCTTTTTACCCTTTTCCACCATTCAGTTGACAGATTCTATTATCAAAAATAAAAGAGATTCTTTAAACATTAATTAATTTCCTCATCTTTTTATTTTTAAACAAAACCACAACATTGTACTCTGTAGCCTTGAATATTTCATAATTTTTCCCAACTAGTATTCTAAATTATAAACTATCAACACATTAAAATGGATTACATGTTTGACCTTTCCAGTGAATTTTATTATTTTCCTCTGCTTTCCCATTGCTATGCCCTGCCAGCTCCTATTTTATAGAACTTGTTACATTAAATTGTACCTTCAATGTAATATAATGCTTGGTAGGGGAGCTATGCTAATTTAAGAGCTTCTTAGTCAATAGCCCTAGTGAGAATATACAGCATTTCTACCAACAAAATGATATAGGTTAGAAATAGTATCTTTACAGAGTCACATTTTTCAAAAATTTTGCAGAAAGGGTGTCATGATCTGAATGCCAGATGATTTTCAATTTATTCCCCAAAATGAAAGGCAAATCTGATTTTAATCTTATCTCTATCTATATTGAGTAACCTGCATCTCAACATAAGGGAAATTTCTGGAAGACAGCAATGGGGAAATAGTACTAATTAATCAAGTACCCTTCCAAAAATTAATTTGGTTCAATTTAAGGTACAGTTAGTTTTATGGCTCAGGCTCATTCTAACTGATTCTCCATAGTCTAGTTTAGGATCATAAATGCAGGATAAATTTGTAGCTCACTATTGACACAATTTAAAGTGCAATTTTAAGGTAGGTTGTATTCTTACCAATATAAAAGCAACACACAGTGCAATCTTTAGTCTTTACCTGCTCAAACCAACAATAAAATTATGGTTTAGCAATTTATGTCATTTGTGCAAAAGACTAAAACTTTTGCCCTGTCTCCTGATTGTCACACAATGTCCCTTCTCTTGCATAGGTTCCAACTCTCTTCTGTATTACATAGGCTAGAAGCCAATTTTCAATAAACAAATATTTCCTTTCCAGCAGATATCTCAGAGATTATTTAACATACAATGATATTTTAAGTTACCAAAGTCTAAGTCACACATAATATAGTTACAGAAAAAGAAGTGAGTGGAATGTTTTCATGGGCACATATGTGAACTTCTGGAACAGTACAGAAGTGCAAACCTTTAGATCATTTTTTCTCATCACTTCAATTACTTAGAAATTATAGTCATTCAATGGTAATACTGTATTCTAAACATGTACTAACATGAATGTGGATTATCATTTTTTATTAAATTATTTTAGAAAAAAAATTAGAGATTAGAGGATAAATTAAGAATTATATAATTCTAATAAATGAAATTGAAATTTGATTAATCAATGTAATTTTGTATATGGGTAACACAAACTGTTAGGGGTTCTTGGGTGGTTGAGGCAGTTAAACATCTGCCTTCAGCTCAGGTCATGAGCTTTAAGCTGGAATGGAGCCTCACGTGGGGCTCCTTGCTCAGCAGGAAGCCTGCTTCTTCCTTCTGGCCCTCCCCCATTCATGTTCTCTCTCTGCCTCTCAAATAAATAACATCTTAAAAAACAAACAAAACAAAACTTGAATCACACTTTGAATCAGGTATTGTCAGAATTTAAGAAGCTTAAAGAAAACCAGCTTTTATACCCAGGATCAATACGTCCTTTAAATGAACAGACAGACACATGTGTGGGATTTCATTTGAAAAATGTAACTATAATTATCAGAGAAAATCAACCAATACAGGTATAATTAACTTTTATTTACTAAAATTTTCAGCAGGATACACATTATTCAGCTGTATTTTTACCCCAAATTTCCAATGCAGAGTTACCATTTCAAAATCTTTTACTTTTTCTGAAGAGTTTTATTCCTGATAGTTGAGTAATATTTATAGAAATTTGTCATTATTTAGTTTACATTATAAAGATATTTTCTGAGGCATTAGTGAAGACCTCATGCAGATATCCTTTGGGGGATGCTTTGGTATGCTTCCATGTATTCTAAAAGTTGTATAACTTTTTTTTTAAATAACTTTTTAAAGATGTTTTGACTTACTGATGGGTAAAGGCATTATACCTATCAATTTTAGGTACAGGATGTCTTCAGTTTGGAGAAATTCAGATTCTTGCTTGCTGTTTGCAATTTGGTTGTAGAGAGCTTAAAATCTTCTATATAATAATAACATTAATTATTTTAATTATATCTTGATAATCTTAATGAAGAATCTTACAGGGGTATATTCTTTTCTCTTTTCTAACCTCTTTCTTTATGTCATAGTTTCTCAATATCATCACTAACTACATTTGGAGCCAGATAATTGTCTGTCTTGGGGGTTGTTCCGTGAATTATAGGATGCTCGGCAGAAATCCTGTCCTCTACCTATTAGATGCTAGTAGCAACCATCTCTATGAGTTTTGACACCAAAAGTGTCTCCACATATCACCAAATACGTCCTGGGAAGTAAAAGTGCTGAAGACTGACAAAACAGACTCTCCACAGTTAATGTAAAGAAGAGGCCATATCAAAGAGGGTATAGGAAGGGCAGAAATGCAGTCTGGAGCTCAACAGACCTAGGGGACTGTCCACAGGAAGGTGTGATGACATGAATTTGGGGAGAGAAAAGAAACAGACCCTCACATGAATCTCCCCAAGCACAGGGAACCTGCATGGGGAAGACAAATCCCCAAAACATTTGGTTTTGAAAATCAGAGGGGCATAATTTTGTGAGTTCTCGCAATCAGTGGGGCTTAAAACCAGGAACTTTAAAAGTCAGCCAGTTCTGCCCTGGAAGAGCCAACAGAGTGATAGGAAGCTGAGTCGCCCACCTTAATGGGACAATAAGATAAACGGACTCACGGAAACATAGCATAGAAGCAGTTTGAAAAATGTCTGTAGTATAGAGGAGGGAGATTTGTTTACTAACTCAGAGTGCCCACTGGAGAGGCAGGGATCATTGGGAGACTTTGCCAAGACAAAAAACTGTCTGGCTCCATACCCCCCACCCCAATACCCTCCAGCCTGGATACATGGATATCTGTGGGAACCAGCTCAGTGCCAACACTCACTACTTTACTTGCTCATAGTATGCTTTCCCCCAAGTTCTCCCACAGAAAAGACCCCTCCAGCCAAACTCCCACTTCATGTCACCTCCCACGGCAGACTCATGCAAATCTTGCTAACATTGTGTGTCCTGTCCTCTTATTCTCCTTTAGAACTGCCCCTTCAATATGCCCTTGGCAGAAGCCTATCTAAAGTGGTGCACAAGCCTGGTCATGTGCAAGTAGCCCTCACAGGAACCTGCACCACTCTGAAATGATTCATACCCTGGGGAGAGGGAAAGATAACCACACACATACCAGTCCCACTAAGCCCCAGCAGTAGGCTGGGAATAAACATCTGGTTTGACTGCAGTCCCTGCCCACCAATGAAGCTCCTCAGGGGACAATATAGGAAAGGTGCCTTGTAGTTTGGTCAGACAGCAGCTCAGAAATACTTCTGGTATGACCCAACTCAAGCCCAAGGTCACCCCAGACCAGCCAACTAAAAACTTCCTGAATCTGGGGAAGGAAACAGAAGTCCAGATCCAGGAAGCACAGACAATCCGCAACAAAATCAACCCAAGGAGGTCCACACCAACACACATAGCAATTTAAAGTGACAAAAATTAGTGATAAAGAGAGAATTTCAAAAGCAGCAAAAGAAAACAATTATATACAAGGGAAACCCAATAAAGCTATCAGTTTATTTTTCAGCAGAGATATTATAGGCCAGAAGAGAGTGGTATATATTCAAAGTCCTAAAAGGAAACAAAAACAAAACAAAACAAATCTGTAGCCAAGAATACTCTATCCAGCAAAGTTATCATTCAGAATAAAAGGAGAGATAAGGAGTTTCCTGGATAAGCAAAAGTTAAAGGAATTCATCAACACTAAACCAGCCCAAGAAACATTAAAGGAGACTCTCTGAGTGGAAAGGAAAGACCATAGGTAGGAATAAGAAAGGTAGGAAGCATAAAAGTAGTAAAATTAAGTATATCTACAATAATAAGTCAAGGGATTCACAAAATAAAAGGAAGTAAAGTATGACACAATAGTCCTAAAACAAGAAGAGAGAAGTAAAGAATGGGTTCAAACTTAAGTGACTGTCAACTTATTATCTGCATAAGATGTTATAATGTTATATACAAACCTAATGATAACCACAAATCAAAAACCAGTAATAGATATGCAAAAGATAAAAAGAAAGGAATTCAAGTGTATCACTAAAGAAAGCTAGCAAACTATGAGTTTATGAGAAGAAAGGAACAGAGAAGAACCATAAAAACAACCATAAAACAAGTAAAATGGTAACGAGTACATACTTATTAATGATCACTGCAAATGATCCAGTTAAAGACAATGTTGATGGAATGGATAAAAAAGCAAGACCCATCTATATGCTGCCTGCAAAAGATTCAAATCAGAACTAAATACACATGCAGATTGAAAGTGGAGCTATGGAGAAGCATTTATCATGCAAATGGTTGTGGGGGAAAAAAAAGCTGGGTAGAGTTTAAAACAAAATAGAGTTTAAAACAAAGAATTAGACAAAGGATACTATATAAAGGGAACAATCCAACAAGAAGAGATAACGATTAAATATTTATTCATGCAATGTTGGATTCATCCAATGTGGGAGCACCCAAATATATAAAACAGCTAATAGCAAACATAAAGGAAGTAACTGACAGTAATACTATAATGGTAGGGGACTTCAGCAGCCCACTTACATCAATGGATTGACATCCAAATAGAAAACCAGCAAGGAAACAGTGACATTGAATGACACATTGGACCAGATGTATCTAACAGATATATTCAAAACATTCTATCCTAAAACAGTAGAATATACATTCTTTTCAAGTGCACATAGAACATTTTCCCAAATAAATCACATATCAGGCCACAAAATGAGTCTCAACTAATTCAAAAAGATCAAAATCATCTAATGCATTTTTTCCAACCACAATCCTATGAAACCAGAAATCAACCACGAGACAAAATCTGGAAGAACACAAATACAAGAAGGTTAAATAATATGCTACTAAACAATGAATGGATCACCCAAGAAATCAAAGAGAAAATTTAAAAAAATACATAGAGTCAAATGAAAATGAAACACCATGGTCTAAAATCTTTGAGATGCAGCAAAAGCTGTTATAAAATAGAAGTTTTTAGCAATAAGGGAAGAAGCAAGAAAAACCCCATATAAGTAACCTAATATTAACCTTACACCTAAAGGAGATAGAAAGAGAAGATCAAACAAAATTTAAAACTAGTAGAAGAAAAGAAATAAAGATGAGAGTTGAAATAAAGGAAATAGAAATGAGAAAACAATAGAACCAATCAATGAAAACAGGAGCTCTGGTTCTTTGAAAAGATCAACAAAATTGATTTTCAGCCAGACTTGTAAAAAAAAAAAAAAGAGGACTCAAATACTCAAATATACAAAATCAGAAATGAAAGAGGAGAAATAACAATGAACACCACAGAAATACAAAGGATTATAAAAGAATATTATGAAAAGTTATATGCAGCACACTGGCAACCTAGAAGAAATGGATAAATTCATGGAAACATATAACCTACCAAAACGGAAGCAGGAAGAAATAGAAAATTAAACAGACTGATTACCAGCAATGAATTTGAATCAATAATCAAACAACAACAACAAACAGAAATTCAGGAACAGATGGCTTCGTGGATGAGTTCTATCAAAGGTTTAAAGAGTTAACACCTATTCTTTTCAAACTGTCCAAAAAAAAAAAAAAAAAGAAGAAGAAAGAAAGCTATGAAGCCTCGTTATCCCCCCTGAAACCAGAAACCAGATAAAGACACTACAAAAAGAGAACTATAGGGTAATATTTCTGGTGAGCATAAATGCAAGAATTTCCAACAAAATATTAGCAAACCAAATCCAACAACATATTACAATAGTCGTTCACTACCATCAAGTAGGATTTATTCTATGGATGCAAGTATGGTTCAATATTTGCAAATCAATTAATGTGATACATCACATCAATAAGAGAAAGGATAAAAAAACCACATGATCATTTAAATAGATGCAGAAAAAGCATTTGACAAAGTACAATATTCATTCATGATATAAACCCTCAACAAATAGATTTAGAAGGGACATACTTTATCACAGTAAAGGCCATATATGAAAAACCCACAGCTAACACCATACCCAATGGTGAAAACCTGACAGCTTTCCCCCTAAAATCAAGAACAAGACAGGGATGTCCATTGTCACAATTTTTATTCAAGATAGTACTGGAAGTCCTAGCCACAGCAATCAGATAACAAAAAGAAAGAAAAGGCATCCAGATTGGTAAGGAAGTGAAACTCTCACAATTTGCAGATCAATGATACTATTTATAGAAAACCTGAAAACTCCACCAAAAAACTATTAGAACAGTAAGTGAATTCAGTAAGGTCACAGGATATAAAATCAATATACTAAAATACTTTGCATTTCTGTACACTACTAATGAAGCAGCAGAAAGAGAAATTAAGAAAACAATCACATTTGCAAGTGACCAAAAATATTAACATAACTAGAAATAAACTTACCTCTGGAGCTGAAGGACCTGTACTCTGAAAACCATGAAACACTGATGAAAGAAACTGAAGACAATACAAATAAATGAAACAAAATTCTGTGCTCATAGGTTGGAAGAAGAAATTTTGTTAAAATGTCCATACCACCCAAAGCAATCTACAGATTTAATGCAATGCATATGAAAATATCAAGAACATTTTCCACAGAACTAGAACAAATAAAACTGAAATTTGTATGGAACCAGAAAAGACCTCGAATAGCTAAAGTGATCTTGAAAAACAAGAATAAAACTAAGTATCACAATCCCAGATTTCAGGATATACTACAAAGCTCTAGCAATCAAAACAGTAGGTGCTGCACAAAAACAGACACATAGATAATGGAACAGAATAGAGAACCAGAAACCCATGCTTATATGATTACTTAATCTACAACAAACAGGGCAAGAATATACAATGGGGAAAAGACAGTCTCCTTAACAAATGGCACTGGGAAAACTGGACAGCTACATGAAAAATAACGAAATGGAACCATTTTCTTACACTATACACACAAATAAAATAGATTTAATACCTAAATGTGAGACTTGAAATCATAAAAATCCCAGATGAAAACATAAGCAGTCATTTCTTTGACATGAGTCATTGACACATTTTTTTTTTTTTTTTAAGGTATGTCTCCTTAGGCAAGAGAAACAAAATAAAAAATGAATGATTGGGACTATAGCAAAATTTTCCTTCTTTACAGCAAAGGAAACAATCAACAAAACTAAAAGACAGCCTACTGAATTGGAGAAAAAATTTGCAAATAGCATATTCGAGAAAGAGTTAATGTTCAAAACATAAAGAATGTATACAATTCAACACCAAAAAACCCCAAAACAAATTCAAGTAATCCAATTAAAAATGGGCAGAAGACATGAACAGAAATTTCTCCAAAGAAGACATATAGACGGCCAGTAGACACATAAAAAGATGTTCAAAATCATTAATCATGAGGGAAATGCAAATCAAAACTACAATGAGATACCCCCTCACACCTGTTAGAATGGCTAGAATCAAAAACATAAGAAACAAGTTGTTGTCAAGGATGCGATGAAAAAGCAACCTTTGTGCACTGTAGGTAGGAATGCAAACTGGAGAAGTCACTTTAGAAAAAGGTATGGAGATTCCTCAAAAAATTAAAAATAGAACTACCATATGATCCAGTAATTCCATTACTGGGTATTGACTCAAATAATATAACACTACTTTGAAAAGTATCTGCACCCTTATGCTTATTGCAGCATTATTTAAAATAGCCAAATTATAGATACAGCCCAGTTGTCCGTCAATTGATGAATAGATAAAGATGTGGCATATACATAAAATGGAATATTATTCAGTCATAAAAACGAATGAAATCTTGCCATTTGCAACACCAGGGATGGAGCTGAAGAGTATAATGCTAAGCAAAATAAGTCAGTCAGAGAAAGATAAACACCAGGAGATTTCATTCATATGTGGAATTTAGGAAACAAAGCAAAGAAAAAAGAGACCAACCAAAAAAGAGACTCTAACTATGAACTACGAACAAATGAATGGTTACCAGAGGTGTGTGTTTGGGGGGGTGTGAAATAGAAGGGGATTAAGAGTACACTTATCTTGATGAGCAGAGAGTAATAGATGGAACTGTTGAATCACTATATTGTATACTTGAAACTATGTTAACTATACCAAAATTAAAATTTTTGAAAAGACCAGAAAGAGAGAGAGAGAAAGAAACACACACACACACACACACACACACACACACGAATAAAATATACTCCTCACTGAAATTTGGGAAATCTCAAACATTCATGAAGTTAGTTGAAAGAAATTAACAAAGTTAAAATAAATTTTAACAGGCCTACTACATGATATGTAAAGCTCTTAAATTCTTTTTGTAAAACTAGCATGAAACTAAAGCTAAATTTAATGTGTACTCTTCACAGTAAAAGACAAATCAAGGGTTATCTGGAATTCTGTCAAATATGTAACAACTATAAATTTTAAAATATTATCTTGCAAAACTTTTCTTTTAAAAATTTATACAGAGAATTAGTCTTTTAATTTCCTTTCACCAATGTTTTAAAGTTATTTCCTAAGGATGAATTCATGAGAAAATAAATGAACATATATTTACTTCTCAAGTAACAGTCTAAGTTGTGAAATCAAAAAAGAAAACCAAGGGAATAAAATATTTTGAAGTTTGCTTTTCTTATGCCATAGTTGCTTTGCAAAATCCATATGATTTTTATTAATCAAATCTATTGATTCTGAGTGCAAATGGTCCTTATGTCTCAAGATGTTGGAATGCTTCTCATAGAATGACAAGTTATCACAAGAAGAGGACAGGAGTGACTCCAAGGTAGAGTTGCTAGATTTATAGCAAAAAAAAAAAAAAGAAAATACAGGAGGCCCAGTTAAATTAGATTTTTAAGTAAGTGATGATAGTTTTAGTATAGGTGTTTCCTAAATTTGTGTGTGTTCTTCTTATTGATCTAAAATTACTATACAGGGGCGCCCGGGTGGCTCAGTTGGTTAAGCAGCTGCCTTTGGCTCGGGTCATGATTCCAGGGTCTTGGGATCAAGCCCCACATCAGGCTCCCTGCTTAGCAGAAAGCCTGCTTCTCTCTCTCTCCCCCGCTCCCTGCCGTTCTGCTTATTTGTGCTCTCTCTCTAGCTCTCTGTCAAATAAACAAATAAAATATTTAAATAAATAAATAAATAAATAAATAAATAAATAAATAAAATTACTATACACATTATACTGATACATGGAGACCAATTATGAAATCTGTCCTATGTAGATGAAAATCAGAATTCAACATCCTTTCAATGATTATGCCAACTAAAAACATACACATCTGGTCAATGACTACAGCAGAAAAAACAATTACTGTAATTTTTTACATAGCCAAGACTTCTGTTCTTTATTAGAATAGACTTTTGTCCTTCATTAGGGTCATCAAAAACTGTCAGCAAATTTAAAAATCTTTAATAATCCAAAGTGTTTAACATCCAAACTCTAAAATATCCCAAAAGTAGGTTTGAACTTTCTGCACCTCCGTTCTGCTTTTGGAAGCCATGTTCAGCCAGTATTTCCCAAACTGACAATCATTTGAAAGGCAGATTCTTTGAAGAAACAAATTTAAACAAAATATCATTTGAAAATATTGTCTGCATGATGAAAAGATTATAGGTACATTATCTTACAAAGTTCAGTTTTATATTAAAAATATTATGATATTTACCATTAAATTTATGGTTTGGGGGTCATTTTTATATTTGTATTTAATATTGATTATATAAATATAAAACTGCTTTTAACATTCTTAATATTATTTGTGATATCTTCTTAATCAAATTTCTGAGTTTTGCCTTTATTGCATTATCTTTCTGTTCTTTCTATATAACCAATTTTTATTACTTTTCCTCTAATTTCCTTAAAGTTACTATTTTTTTCTAATTATTGAGTTAAATACTTGTTTTGCTGGTTATATATATTTCATGTTTTCTAATATGTGCTGTAAAGAATATAAATTCCATTTTCTATAATATTGTTTTACATGTACCCAAACATCTATATATAATATTAATTTTTATTTTTATTTTGTCAAACTGTGAGAAGTGTTTTAACTCCCTTCTTTTAGTCATGACTAATATTACCGCACTGTGACTACTTATCTTACTTATTATCTTTCTTTTACTAAAACATAAGCTCCTTGATAGTAGGACTTTTTGTCTGCTTTGTTCATTGTTTTATCCTCTGAGTCAAAAGAGAACCTGGAACATAATAAATCTCAGTAATTACTTATTTGGTTCTAGAGGTTTTAGCTGTCTTGAACTAGTTTTTATATTATTAATTTCTTCACATGGATTCTATAATCAATGATGGTGTAAATTGAGCCATCAGATACTTTTTGTACAGGCTGGAATCTTCGATTTATCACTGTTTTTCCCCTTACCTATATTCTCTTCATGGATACGAAGTTCTTTTATTAAATAATACTCAGTTTGTGGTGTAAAGTGTTTCTAGGTTTCCTTTCACAGATGGTGCAGGCCCTAGGGAATCATTTGCATCATGGTCCTTTTTCTTTCTGACTTGGGTAGACCCTAACTGTCTTCTATGCCTGTGAATTTAGTAAAATCTTAGACTGCAATTTCTAGAGAACATACACATAAATATTTGTTTACATATAAATACTTAAGTTGTCAATATTTTAGCTGGACTTCACAGTTTATCTTTAATTGCCTTTTCCATTTCTAGCCCCTGGCAGTTTCTACTTCTTTCTTTTGAGTTTGGCTACATATTAAAATTTCCTTTATTATGTTTTATCTAGCATTTATATGTGGTTGTGCTAATATTTCTTGTTGAAAGCTCACAAGCTTTCTTTAGATAAGTCTTGATTTAAATCGAATGTACTCAGGTTGCTGACCTAAGAACTGTTCTGTTTCCTTAAGGAAAATGTATACAAATTAAAGGGTTATCCTCTAAAAGCTACCATAACTCTCTTATTTCAGAATTCCTATAGCACTTACTGTTAGACCCATAGATTGAACACCACCAGGTACCAGTTTCTCCTCTCAAACACATTCTTCCTTATTATCATGAAAAAAAAAACTATATTTATCCTAATCTAAGATTGTTCTTAGAGTCCCAAACTGAACATGTTTCAGCTTTTGTTAGTCTTGACAACTAACATTGCATCATAGAGTGATAACTGCCAGTGTGGCCAAAGCTGAAGTCTTTTAACAGCACATAATTCCATAAATATTTGTTGTGCTTATACTATTTGTCAAACATTGTTTGTCATTATGTACTTGCTAGTTGCTGAAGATATAGAGCTAAATAAAGTAGACAAAGTCCTTACTGTCATGGACCTTATTTTCAAAAAGGGGGACAATCAAAAAGGACAAAGCCAGGCTAACCCAGACACAGTTCAGTTCTTCAAAATGTCAGTAACTATTTCAAGAGTTCCTTCTATATTCCAGTGCTACAGTGACCAAGAAAATAAAGAGTTCTGCATAGCTCTTATAGTCAAGTAGGGACAAAAGAAAGGCACTGAGATCGACACACCACTAAGTAAATAACTATCGGTGTGGGCAGCACAGGCTGAGAAAAAGATTATTTTAAAAATTCTAGCAGAATATGATTGGGATTTTACAATGAGCACATCTTACTATTTCTATACTGGCTAACCTGAGAGTTACCTTGGGAGTTGGATTTTTTATTGGTTCAACTTTTGAGCATGCATTCAATTTCCCCCCATTAGTCTTCAATACAGGTGCCCCAACCTCAAAAAAATAAATAAATAAATACTGGTGCCCCTGCTAAATCATCTTAACTGACCTCCATTTACTAATATTGGTCCTCAGACATTCTAGGCTTAAGAGAATCTGGCCCATGTCTTGCCTATAAATTTAGAATCCTCCCTCAATAGGCATATTTTTCTAAACATATTTTTGTTTTGTTTTTGTTTGGTTGGTTGTTTTTACTTTCCTTTCCTCAAAGGCCCTTGGTTGGAAGTTCAACCTTCTTTGGAACTCAGCTTCTTTAATGATAAATCCTGGAACTGGTTCTCGAGTTTCTCTACACTCCTGAGGAGATGAGATCCTTTTTACATGCTGTCAAGAAGGTTTGCTGACTTGACTCTTGGCTTTCAACTGCTTGTTAATCACACTCAGCCTTTTCTTTTTAATCCTTTTTCTAGATGTCAGTAGAGTTTGGCAATAGCATACAATCAGTTGCCCTTGATAGTATTATTTCCCTCAAGATTTTCAACATTGGACTGGTTATTAGATTCGTCTTTCACTGGTATACCATCCCAATTTATTACCAGTGAAATTTAAATGATTTGGCCACTTTCTTATGCCAGGCTATCTGTGGTCCATCTTTCCAGTGGTGGAAAGATGCCAGCTAGACATTGGGTGATCTAGTTCAAAAAACATTTTATCACTTGGTTTTTCATCCTGATACAACCTATCATAGTTTGGTCATTTTTGGGTCATTTATTTCATTATCACACATGATTGATAGCTTGGGTGGACTAAAATTTGAATACCATTCTTTTCTAAGATTTGGTAACCATTTTTCCCTTAATTTATGATTTTCAATATTAGGCATTAGAATTTTACTGATCCTTTTTTATGCCATTTTTAAAAGTTCTGGGGGTATATATATATATTATCTTAAGATAGGATCATCTTATCAATCTTTTTTTTAATCTCCGATTTTCTGAAAATTTCTAAATGGTCTTATGTTTTAATTAATTTTTCCAGGTCCTGGTTGAACCCTTCCAATCTACAAATGGATGCATGGACTTCAGTTCTCAGAAATGGTATTGAAATGTTCCATTATTAATTTTCTCCTCTCAGTTATTTCCATGAGTATTGAAAATCAAATGTTGGATCACCTGAAACTTGTACTAATTTACTCATCTGTTCCTCTCATTTCACATTCTTGTATTTTTCTGAGAGGGGAGAGTGTCTCCTTTCTGGGAAACTTAATTTTACCATTCAAGCTTTCCCTTTAATTTTTAATTTCTTCTATGATTTGTTTTTAAGTTTCCTCAAGCTCTTTTTATGTTCTTTGTATTTAGTTTTCATAGTATGTTGTTTTTTGGTTGTTCTTTTGAGTGGATGTATATGTTGGTTGCTTCTCTGAGATTATCAGTTATAGTTTTGAAGCTTTTTTTTTTTTTTCTGCTCTTGCATGCCTTCAATTCCTGTAAGTTCCTCTTTAATGTTTCTTTGTTTGATCCCTTTTATGTTAGATTTCTCTAGATGTCTAGTGATCCTTGTCTGTCTGATCCTATTTAAGAGTGAGGCACTAATATCAGGTTGGAAGCTTGCTGTGTATTTGCAAATTTTAAGGGTCAGGTATAGATGAAGGTGACTAAGGAGGATATGACTATTTCACCAGGATCTCTAACAGTTAATATGTCCTTCCCAGGGAGGGAGGATTGGTGTTATCTGTAGCCTGGAAATTATGAGTCTGAGTGTCTGTGACCTGGCCGCTGAGTAGAAACAGGTTTGGACCCTCACCATTTAATGTATAGATATTCATTATTCTCTAGTTTCATCAAGATAGTTTCCACTTGAGTAGAGCTTACCGCTCACAATTCCAAATTCCTTCTGTTTTAACCTTTCTAGAGAGTAGATTTTCAATATTCTGCCTAGTTGTGCACATGTTGTATGGAACAGGGTTATAGGGAATAACCAAGTACTTGGAAAGGGGAGTATATACAGGGGTTTAAATGCCTCTAATAGTTGGGGCACCTGGGTATCTCAGTCAGGTGAGCATCAACTCTGTTTTGGCTCGGGTTGTGATCTCACTGATCTTGATCTCATAGGTCAAGCACTCAGTAGGAAGTCTGCCTGAGGACTCTCTCCCTCTGCCCCTCCCACCAGTCATGAGCACTCTCCTTCTCTCTCAAACAAGTAAGTAAGTTTTAATAAGTAAATATATAAAGCCTTCTAACAGTGACATTCAAGAGCTTTCTTTTTTAAATTCCATTTAACCTTGCCTTCACAGGTAGCAAATGCCTCCAATTCTTCATCCTTTTAAGCATATTTTAGTGGCATTTGTTTCTTAATTTCTCCTCCTATAGTCTCTTTCTTTTGTTTGCAAAATTAACAGCGAATTAGCAGCTTTCATCATTCAATTAACATCTTTTTTCTTGTGATATCCTGTGTTGTGTCTTTGCTCTATGGAATTACGTCTTTCAAAAAAATCCCTTATATGGCTATTTTAGTGGTGTTTGTGCAATTTGCAGTGATGAAGATATGTTTGCTCAAGCCGCTATGTATAACCAAAAGTCCATAACTTGCCTTGAAAAGTGACTGCATTGGTGAGTCTCTTATTCAGCGCTCATATCCAGTTATGCTATTCTATTTTATTTTTTTTCCTAAAGATATTTATTTATTTATTTGAGAGAGAAAAAGGGAACAGGCACCTGCCTGTGCATAATCAGGGGGAGGGGCAGAGGGAGAAGCAGACTTCCTACTGAGTAGTAAGCCTGAGGGGACTGATTCAGGGCTGATGAGGGGTCTAATCTCAGAACCCTGAGATCATTACCTGAGCAGAAGGCAGAGGCTTCACCAACTGAGCCACCCAGGTGTCCTAGCTGTTCTACTTCAATTCAAACACAGAAATACATCTCCAGTCAGCCTGTTAATCTCCATTCCCTGTGCTAATATGCCATTATATAATTTCAAGACACTATAATATTTGACCTTAGTTACATTTCTCATCTTGTCCTAACAAATTCCATTCCTCAACTGCAACAAATACATTTATCTTTCTAAAATATAAACATGACTATGGCATCCTCTTTCTCAAAAACTTTTAACAATTCCTCTAAATCCTAAGAATAGTGTCTAAAGTTCTTAATGGTACACACAAAGTGCTTAATAATCTAACTCTCAGCCACTCCTGCACTTGATTCCACTCAGAAACCATCCCTTTGCGTTTCCCAACCAGAAGAATATGAACATGGTACCAACACACACACATATACACACACATGCACATATGCTCACATGCTCCATGAATATTAAGCTATTTTCAGTGCTATAAATATTCACAATTTTCTTCTACCTACCCTAATTCCACTATCAAAATTATATTTTCCTTCATATTCTTCATATTGTAGTTTAGCAGTAACTCATACCAAGACATTTTTCCTGACTCTGAATTAGAGGATTTCCCTTCATGGTACTCTCTTTTTAGCCCAAAGTGTCATTTACTACATTGCATTATTTTCTTCTCTCTCTAGACTGTTTGCTGTGCTTTACTCCCAAGACTAAGCTCTTTAGGATGCTTATATATTTCCTATATTCAACTTTAATTCCTGACACACTAGCTAACACATAGTCTATACTCAATAAGTACTTGAAAAAAAAATCCAAAGACAACTATAAGTGCCAAAACTAGGGGAATGTGAATAATCTTTGTTATGATTAGTTTGTGGGGAGAAACAACTTGTCATTTGATTCATTCTTTGTTTTTTATGAAGAAGCTATAACTAAAAACTCCTGACACAAAACAGATAATGAGTCATTTATCATCACATTGATTTTCTCATTAGATTCTCCCTCTCCCTCTCTCTCTCTCTCTCTTTTTTTTTTTTTTTTTAAGAAAAAGTTTATCTTCTAGAAGACACTAAAGGAGACCTTTTCACTTTGCTTTATGGGTTTTATATGTAAAAACAAGTAAGAGGAAAAGAACAGAGCTTGTGTTTAGTCACCAAAACAAATGCAAAAATATGGCAGAAACAGTAGAACAAGGCCTTTAAAGAGATTTTTGACTTTAAGGCATGAAAGTATAATTATTTATAGCACTTAAGTGGTGATATAAATTAAATGAGGATTATAAATTCAAAGTTAGTTTAATTATAAGAGATGAAGAAGAAAAATATGGCTGCACCTAATTATCAACTAGCAATCTCCTGATAAGCTGCAAGAAAGAAGATAATAAATATATGACTATTCTACAAGTTAAACAAGTGTACTGAAAAGGAATACAGTTAGAGGGATTTTCCAATTAGTCTGTGGCACTGAAAGCAAGACAAATTGAAATAGATCCTTCAGTGAAGACTTTAAATATCAGAGTAAAATCATCCTACTTCAGTATCACTAAGGCAAATGTAGAGAAGGGAACCACGAATGCGATCACATTTTATTTTCAACTGTTTCTTACTGCTATGCAAGGCTTAACTTGTAAAAGGTTTATCATTTCAAAGATACAATTGCTGGTATCTTACTGAAAGGCAAAGCAGGAGCAAAATGACACATTATCAAGAGGCATTTTTTTCTTTATTATTCTCCCTTTTTATTTATTTATTTATTTCTGCCTTCTTCTTAATAAAAGAAGAATGAAAATGGAAGGGGAAAATATGACTCCACAGTTTAAAAACATCCTGTATTATATTTTTAGATTTTATTTGTAAATTTATGACCAATGTTTTATATGCAGTTTTTTCACATGCTAGAAACATCAGTTTAACTTAACTCTGTTTATGCTTTCTCTTTTTCCTGTAAATAAAAGCCTAAGTTTTCATGGATTACAGTTTTTCCCATTCTCCTTTCATCATAGTTCATTGTTTTGCATAATGTATGAAAAAGATATATAACATACCAGTCTATTTTAGTATAAGACCAGGAGAAATACATAAACCTTACAAGTCTTATAAAACCCTTCAAAGGTAACTCTGCAAGAAAAAAAATACTGTTTTTTATATTGCTTTTTAAGTTGGTAAATAAATGTTATTGAAGTAATAATATTAAAATGGCTAAGGTGAGTTTTAAGTTGGTACGTAAATGTCATTGAAATAATAATTTTAAAAAATTAGGTGTTCATTCCTTAGAACCTAAAATTTATGTTTATGCACAACAGCATTCCTACAGAAAGGACATCAAACACTATGTACCCTAAAGATTTTCCAGTTCTTGCTAATTGAGAAAAGTAAATTTAAAATTTTTAGGAGGAAACTTCATGACAGCATAGGAATAGATTACACAATGCAATATTTTCATGAGTTATTTAATATTATACTTACATCTTAAGCATTTAGCTGGATAGGAATGTGTAACCAAAGAGAAAACTTAGACAATCTGTAACTTTGAATTATGATGATTTAATTGGTAGCAGTAACTACAGATATTTTTTGTCTTATTTTGTGTTTAAAATTATCTTAAACCAGGGGCGCCTGGGTGGCTCAGTGGGTTAAAGCCTCTGACTTCGGCTCAGGTCATGATCCCAGGGTCCTGGGATCGAGCCCCGCATCGGGCTCTCTGCTCAGCAGGGAGCCTGCTTCCTTCTCTCTCTCTCTGCCTGCCTCTCTGCCTACTTGTGATCTCTGTCAAATAAATAAAAAAAAAAAAATTATCTTAAACCTGCATAAAAATATAAATTAATAATTATAGTTAATTGTTTCAAATACTAACTTCAATGTGCTCCAAGCTTAAGACCTATTTAAAGGAAAGGCTATTCTCATATTCTACCATGTTGTACTGATTTATGTTCAATATCATTTAAATAACTAAACATAAAACATGTTAAAAACTCTATATATTTATAGTTTTCATTGAAGTATATGACCAGAGAGAAGTTTTAAAAGAGGACTCACAGAATTACAAAGCTAATAAAGTTTAAATTAACAGTAATTTTATATGATTGACAACATTGTTTGCTGAATCGTTCCCACTGGATGTAACATGACTATGATGCTCACCATCCTCATGCATATTCTGTGTTGCTCAGCCCATCTATTCTCCTCTTTGCCCTATAATGACTCAATTCTTTCACACTTTTGTGTTCAAATTACTATAAAATCTTCACTCATCCTGCCATAATATGATGTCAGGTGGCTATCACTTGGCTCCAATTCCAAATATACAAAATAACCCTGCCCAAATTATTTTCTATTAATCTCTGATAATGAAAGTAATACTACTAGGCTACAATGTAATGAGAAACAGAAAGGTGTATGTAAGCCATAAATTCTGTGTCAGTAGCTAATTACACACATTCACAATCCAAATAACTAGGAAATAATTTGTGTTTTTGAGGTATTGATAAGTATTAAAATATAAAATTAAGATCAATACTATGGAGAGTTTTTAGACATGAAGTATATGTCTATGGTCCCTAGTCTGGAAAACACTACCAAAGAGACACCCTAAGGGTTAGAGCCTACCTAAAGTTACACAATAGCAAAATGTGAAAAGGGAGTTTATTTTTATGCCTTATACTAATTTCTATGATTAGAGTGAGATCATTTGCCTCTGAAAAATTAACAAAAGATAACAGATATAGAATTATATCCAAAGTGCTAAAGCATGGGGAAACTTAAATATTTTAAGGAGTTAATGTTTTCAATTCAGCAAAATTGGTGTGTACCTTTGAACCAAAAATTTATTTCATATAGTGTGCTATTAAATTTAGAATGTTAGAACAAGGAGTTCCCAAAGGGGGCATATATATATATATATATGTATATATATATATATATATACATATATATATATATATATATAAATTTTTAGTAATTATCTAAATATCCAGGATATGGAGAGACATGTAAATCTGTAATTATCCTGAAGCAAAAATTTATTCATGTGTAACTCAAAACTGACATATGGAAGTCACTTAGATAATAAATATGTTTGACTGGTCTTTCAACATTTGCCCTGCTGCTTATCATTACATGATCTTAAAAAGAATGCCACCTCTTAGTACTAGTTATAAGAATAAATGGTATATGGAGAGTCCGAAAAGGAAATGGTTCTTTACTAGACAATAATTACGTAAATATCTTGGGCCTTGAGTTTACCATGTAAAGCAGTTAATTCTATTTTTTTAGGTACATTTTACAACTTTGAGGGGTAAAGTATATAAAATACTTGCAAATTAAAAAAGCAAAAAACTGATTGATACAACAATTGATACAATTGAGGGGACGCCCTGATGTGGAGGATCATAAGTGGTCAGTGGATAATGTACAAGAACTGGGTCTGTTTTGTAGCTGAAGAAAATGCTCAAATGTATATTTAACAATTTTATTTAAATGTGGTTTTAATAGAGTGTTATAAATTAACCGTTGCAGATGTAACTAGATCCTGTTCTAGACCTGATAAAAAATACATTAACTTTGATAGCTACTTTTTATTTTATTTATGGTCTCAAGTTCAATGGCTTTAATTTCATGAGTAAATATTCCAGTGAATGTTTTTACTCACAGTTGTGTCGTCACTAGAATAAATTTCCCATTCCTCACCTGTTGTATTATATAAATTCCAACTCTTTTTATTTCATGCAATAGGCAACTCAAATAATCCCCATAACTATGATATTTTGAAAGCATATTACAGGATAAATAATTGGGATATAGACTTGCATTATTTTGTCCTACACACACACACCAAACATTCATTCTCTTCTGCACTTTGAACTTTTATACTACAGGGACAGAAGTAGAAGTTGGCTTTTATTTTTAAAGAATACGGAGTATGATATTTGGGTTTCCTGGGAAATGTAAACCAGGCAAAGAAAAAGAGCAAGATGAAGGGCAGTGTTGACGATAGAGGAGTAAATATCTTAAATATAAAAAAGAAACACAATTCTTGATGGGGGGCAGGTATATCTATAGTATTCTCTAGCAGGGCATGTTGTCCTACTATGCTGGGATTGTAGAGTAGAGTGGATTTGATTCAGAAAAAAATAAAGAACATGCCACTTCTTACAAACATATACACACTTAGATCTGCTCTGTATAAGTAATTCATCCAGGATTGCTAAGAGACTGCAGTCCGGGCATATGCATAGTATAATGGTAGCAATCTATAGAAATGAAGCAAGATGATTTTCAGACAAGAGTGTTGACCCAGTCACACTATGGCATACAGGGATGAGTCTGGACTCTGAGATGTAACTACTGATTTAGAATATACCACTAGTCTATACCTAAACCAAAGCTGATTTAAAAATGCTTATGTGATAAAGAAAATAGAAAAAGAGAAAACAAGCATACATCTGGATGGTACTGAGTGAAATAAAGGAGACTATGAAATGCTTCTGAAAATTCATTCTGTATCCAAGTCACATAATAAGTTATTGATATTTTGTCCCATAATGGAAAACTGTGCTTTTTATGTAGAAGCAATTATCCTAGGAATTCATTCAATGACTCAAATTTATATAGGGCTACTGGCATGGGACATTCATTAAAAGACACATAGGCTTCCAATGAAAGGAATCATAGAATAAATAGTGAGGAAAGAGATATCTGACTGGTCGTTTTCCCAGTGAGTTGTTTTCCCATTACTCCCAGGAAGGAGAGACTAGCAGTGCATTTTTAAAAGCTCATTAAATACATAATGTGAGACATGCCAGCAGGGTTAGGAGACAGAAGTTAGAGATTTGGTAAGGCAATCAACCATTTAAAAGAAGAGATTTAATGTGACCCCAAGTTACCTGATACAAAATTGAATTTCAGGTTCTGAAAATACTAGGGACCCACCCTATTCGCCCCGAGTTCCATGGAGAAATGGCAAAACTACAGAAGCAGATAGCAGCCTGATACACACAGATGGTACCTTCTGAGGTGTCCAAGCTGCCAATTCTGGCCAAGTGTTGCAAAGCCAAGTTAGGCTGCAAAGAGTAGAATTGTTTCTTCTCAAATTCATGATGTAGACTTGACTTTGAATATATTTACTAAAAAGAAGAGTCCTTTACCTGCCTATCCTTTTAAGCCTAAGATATTTTCATGTGACTCCAGGTTATGGAGAAATGCCAAGACACATTAATGAAATTCATATTATATCATCCTAGGATTTGAGGCTTGGCATGCACTTATAATTTAAATTTAGAAAAATTAAGCAATTAGTGGTTTTCTTTTTTAAGTTTTATTTATTTAAGTAATCTCTACACCCCACATGGAGCTTGAACTCACAATCTCATCACAATCTCAAGATAAACAGCTGCATGCTCTTCTGACTGAGCCAGTCAGGTGTTCCAAGTAATTAGTATTTCTTACACTGGGATATGGTGAGGGATGATTCATGCCACTTATACTTTCATTGTCAATACTCTCCATGATAGTCACAAACATAACTGCTTCTCCAAAGCACTGTAGGATTTCAAACAAGGAGAAAAATCTGATGGGAGTTCAGTTCCTAGTGCCTAGCAAATCCTAATTAGGTTGGTCAACATCAGCCAGTTCCACCTTCCAAATACCAAATGTTGTGATACATGCTGTGTAGGATAGGGAAGCAGGCAATTGGCCAAAAGAAAGAAGTACTAGGATCAGATGCAAGAAAAGAAAGCAAAGTGAACCTGGCAATAAGAACAGCCTTATTCTTCAAGAGTACAGGTTAGTGAGATTAATTTTATTAAGGGATGGGACATTGAAGTAATAGCCAGAATGGGCCAAAACATCTATTAATCTTCATAAGTGATTCCCAGTTTAAAGATCTTAAATTTATATTCAAAGCCACATTGCAGCCCCAAAATTTATCTAAATACATTTTCATGAACTTGTAAGTTTGGAATTAAATGAACGATTTTTTTCAAGAAATACAGTCTGGTAAAGGAATAGAAAAAATATGATGGTCAGTGACATCTATGGGCATTGCTGTTCTCCCAAGGCATGCTTATATTGTGCTTCTAAATAGTGATAAAAATGGTATATTTAACATTTCATATAGTAACATCTCACATGGTTGACCAATTGTAGGAGATAAAGCTTATCTATATATTTTTCTCTGAACATAAGCTTGTATTTAGAGAACTAGCATAAATCTTATAAATCATAAAATACAAATTATAAGAATATGCTTTTATATTCTATATACAATTTTGAAAAGACATTTTAAATGTGCTTAAAGTTCAGTACCTGCATATAAGTGCTTGCATTTTCTAATATTCCATATAAATCTTAAATAAGTGATAGACAGAGATCTCTAAACCCACAAATGTAGACTGTCTATTCATGTTGCCAAGAAGCCAGATGGCATTCAAACTTTAAAAAAAAAAAGAGCTTTTCCAATACCCATATAACACCTGCCCACTTCATTTATTAGATACTCAAAAGAGATACTAAGGATGGGATTTAACACCTTATACATTATATAACTGTTATGAATAAACCAATGATATATATGCATATTATTAAAATTATTCTTTCATTCAATATAATTTTAGTGATATTAAATAATATATAATAAATATTAGAGTACCCAAACTAAAAAGTAGATCACTTATTTTAGGTTAATTTCCTTAAAGGAATCAAAGAGAAATCTTGCCACATGTACCTATGTCAGCATTGTCGTATGCAGTAAGTAATTAATTTGTACTATTACAAAAGCCTTTAATGCTTCAATTTTATTTTTTTCTCCATTAATTTTATGAATTCTGACTTTATGAACTCACACATCCCTACAGATTTTAAGGGTCTGCATTTTCTTATGTACAGATATATTGAAACATAGTTAATAGCATGATAATCAGTTTTAATACATCAGGATATGAGGTTTTGAGATACTAAAGAATAAATTTAAAAACAAAGTATTTACAGATCAACAGTTCTTTCCATATGTTTTAAGTACTTTTATTTTATTTCCTGAAAAATTATTAGATTATTTTAATTAAATAACAGAAGAGGAAAAAAGTATACAAGAGAGAAGCTGTACTGTCTACACAGTTCTATAGGTCCTAATTCTAAAACTTATTATGTCGCTAGGTCAACAGAAGATTCACTCTGTCTAGCTCTTTTACATCATTTAACTTAAAAGGCTTTGGGCTAACAACTCATTCTGATAAAGCCACAGAACTACCACAAAGGCAGGAGAATCTAAGATGTTCCCGCTTGGACTAAAGACAATGATTATCACATAAATGGTCATGATATTTTTACATTTAAATCCATATAAACAACAATGCCTAAAAAATGTAGAGCCATCCTGAACCTTCTATTCCCACATTCGACCAATATTAAAATCTTTGATTTTTACCTCCCAAACCTCTTTCAACCCTACACATTTTCTCCCTTTTCATGGTCTTTTTGTGGACTCACATCACCCTTATCTAGGTCACTTAAGTACTTGGTACTTTATTTCCTTAGCCAAATAAATAGTTCCCAAAGTTACTTCTCTAAAATTTGACCATTTAACTCCTGCCTTACAAGCTTTTAAAGAACTTTCTCTTGTTGTTTACAGATTAAGTCCAAAGTCCTACAATCCATATTTTTAATTTAAATGACAATGAAATCTTTGTAATCCAGCAACATCTTCAGGCTATTTCCACCTTTCCTTGCTTCATGGTTTTTTTCTTCTGCTTTTGTTATGAAATATATCAGTGTGATGTGCTCCTCCTTTAAGGTGGAAGTCAAAGGATACCTCCTTTGGAAGCCTTAAAGAGCCCATCAAAACTGAGTAGGTAACTTTTTACTGCATTTTCCTACTGAAGATTTATTATGTATTTGTAGTATGTTGCCCTTACACACTCTGTTATATTTATTTTTACAGATTTCCTTAGTAAACTGCAAACTTATTCATATAAGATACATATTTATCTCTAAACCTATATGCCAGGTCAGAAATACTTAATAAATGTTTGTTATAAAAACAGATGAGCTAGTTAATTTTTTAAAAAGATATTTATGTAGAGTGAGTAGGTTATATATAACACAATATGATGCTATTCTGAAAATATGTGATCAATATATATAAAAACAAAGTGAATTCCTTTCTATGTCTAAAGTACTGGGGGATATTAATAATTCTCTCTAATTTTGTACACTCTCTCTCACATATACACCCACACACACATACATATACACACACTTTGTTTCTGTCTCTTTCTCTTTCTCCTACACAAATAGTTGCACTGATAATTCGATTGAAACTACTTCTAAGATAATCTTCAAAAATCTCATTATTAGGTTTATAGTTCTCCCAGACTTAAAATATTTGAGAGAAGCTTGGAAAACTTTTATGGGTGAGGAAAAATCATCCTATTAAATTTGGAAGGCAAGAAGACTTTTCAGCTATATAAATTGGTCTACAAAAGGTATTGCTAAGGAACTAAAGTATGCTGTAAACGCACTGATGCCCTGACCTGTAGAGATACAGTAATTCCACTGACAATAAAAAGTATGAGCAATTTTTTTTCTTTCCTTACTGCCCAGTGTCTTTGATGAAAAAGTACTGTCAAACTAGACTGCAGAATGTGGCATTAAAGTTTAATTCTGTCCAATCAGGTAGGCAGAGATCAAATGCTGACACTGTTTTTTATTGTGGAAGAGAGAACTTTCTGAAAACTCTTTTAAACCATCGCAGCAAGCCAAAAATATTATAATAGCCAAGAGAAAACATTTTCAGCTTTAATTTTTTCTTCATTGTTTAAAATATCTGTGTAAGTATAGTGTAGAATATAATCAGAAAATTTGTTCTTTTTTCTTTCTTTCTTTCTTTCTTTTTTCCAGAGCAAACATTTTATTTTTATTTCAAAGTTTAACCTTATTAATCCCAAAGATTCCTGGTCAAGCTTTTGCATAAACACTCTTACATATTTGGTAATCCTATAAATTCATTGCATTAACAACAGAAAAATAAAATAGTAAGTAATTTTTTCAATAACCACATATTTGCTTAAAATTTGCATTTGGCAAATTTTCATAGTTAGTTTCCAATACAGGACAAACACTGAACCTTAAAATAAACAAATATACATTTGAAAAAAATAGTGTTAAACTGTTATTTTATCTGCTGATAAACAAAAATTAAAAATCACATCATTCTAAGAGGAATTGCTAAATGATGTATACACTGAAAAAATGTATTTTTTAATATTTTATTTTCTATTGAAGTATAATTAATATACAGTGTAATATTAGTTCCAGGTATACAATGTAATTAGTCAACAATTCTATACATTTCTCAGTGCTCATCAAGGTGAGTGTACTCTTAAACTCCTTTACCTATTTCACCTATCCCCCACCCACTTCCTTTGGGCACTGCCAGTTTGTTTTCCTATTTAAGAGACTGTTTTTTGTTCATATCTTCTTTTGTTTGTTTGTTTTGTTTCTTAAATTCCACATAGGAGTGAAATCATATGAAGCTTTGAGATTCCAACCTCAAGGATATTGTTTTGTACAGTAGTTTTTCAAGAATTACTTACTGAATTAAATTGCCTAATAATTAGCATTACCATGAAATTCATGTCTTTCTCAATTCTAATCTTTTGAAATTAAATGAGTATTTGCCTGAAAGATACAGCAATCACCAACTTTCTGTATAATTTTATGAGTAGATCATTAATGTTATTTTATTTTCTATATGTGGTAATAAACTAAAATGACCTTAACTACATCCCCTAGAGGAATAAAAATCTACATAAAACTTAATTTTAAGAAATACAGCAATCCTTATGTGTGTTTTATAGAGTCAAATTCATCATATTGAATAAAGAGAGTTTGTCACTAATATAAATTTTTTAAAAGAACTATTTATTTATTTGACAGAGAGAGAGATCACAAGTAGGCAGAGAGGCAGACAGAGAGAGATGGGGAAACAGGCTCCCTGCTGAGCAGAGAGCTCAATGCGGGCTTGATCCCAGGACCCTGAGAGCATGACCTGAGTTGAAGGCAGAGTCTTAACCCACTGAGCCACCCAGCTGCCCTAAATTTTCTTTTTAAGATATAAACTTTTGGGGGGGGGGCCTTACTGTCATATTTGGTGTGTTTGACATTGTTTTGTGTCTAAAATAATACAAATTTATCTTTTAAAAATAATGATTTGGTCGTGGATTACTGTCCGATATTTTGAAAGGCAAACTACAATATAAATGCTAACCATTGATCATATAGTTTTACTTACTTACATATGGAATGACAAAGAACATGTATATCACAATAGCACTAAACAGAGAAGAAAGTACATGCATTATATTCAAACTCAATTTCAAAGGTTATGAAAAGGTTGAAAATATGCAAATATTAATGTAATTCTATCTTAGTAGTATGATGTTGATTTAGTAAATTATATTTTAGAGTGATTTAATATACTGATAGTTTGAAGATCTGTAATTCATGTTAAAAACACAGTGGTTAAAGTAAATAGAAAAATATTCCCTGCTCATGCATTGGATGAAATATTATCAATATATTTTGGAAGAAACAGTTATCAGTTACTGAATTCTTGAAAGAGGAATGGAAATAAATCTCAAAACCAAATATTTTGCAGTTACTTGAGGAAAATACAGAATAAAGATGCAACAGTTTTATCTTAATAATGAAAATGAGATGTGTTCTCATCCCTACTCTCTTGGCCCTGGCCTGTGTTATACAGTTCTGCAGACAACTCTTAGCACAGGTCAGTGAAGAGAGGTAACATGAAAAATGATGAGCTCTAGAGAGTATCCAAGAGTGTTTACTAATTATATTAACATTTGTGTTTGTTTATTCCCATCTTTCTGTGCTTTGAAATAACTCCAATCTATATGCTCCTGTAAAAGGCAAGCAAATTCCAGGCTAAAGTCAACACCAACCAACTAGGGTCAATCCATTCTCTGTCAATCTACAGATTTAATGCAATCCACAAGAAAATACCAATAACATTTTCCATAGTACTAGAACAAATTAACACTAAAATTTGTATGGAACCATAAAAGACCTTAAATAGCCAAAGCAACTTTGAAAAATGAGGACAAAGCCGGAGACAATTACGATGCCAAATTTTAAGATATACTATAAAGCTATAGCAATCAGAACAGTATAGCACTGGCACAAAAAATAGACACATAGATAATGGGACAAAATAGACAGCCCAGGAATAAACTACACTTATATAGTTAATTAATTAATCTACAACAAAGGAGGCAAGAATATACAATGGGGAAAAGACAGTTTCTTCAACAAATCATACTGGGAAAACTGGACAGCTACATGCAAAATAATGAAATGGGACCATTTTCTTTTTTTTTTTTAATTTTATTTTTTATAAACATATAATATATTTTTATCCCCAGGGGTACAGGTCTGTGAATCACCAGGTTTACACACTTCACAGCACTCACCATAGCACATACCCTCCCCAATGTCCATAACCACACCCCCCTCTCCCAACCACCCTCCCCCCATCAATCCTCAGTTTGTTTTGTGAGATTGAGAGTCAC